>NC_089235.1:69448065-69769934 GCF_963924675.1 Phocoena phocoena | reverse complement strand
CTGTAAAAAATACAAACACATGGAGGCTAAACAATACACTACTAAGTAACCAAGAGATCACTGAAGAAGTCAAAGAGGAAATCAAAGAATACCTAGAAAAAATGACAATGAAAACACGACTATCCAAAACCTATGGGATTATATACACTACCAAATGTAACATATATAGCTAGTGAGAAGCAGCCACATAGCACAGGGAGATCAGCTTGGTGCTTTGTCACCACCTAGAGGGGTGGGATAGGGAGGGTAGGAGGGAGACGCAAGAGGGAGGAGATATATGTTTATGTATAGCTGATTCACTTTGTTATACAGCAGAAACTAACACACCACTGTAAAGCAATTATACTCCAATAAAGATGTTTAAAAAACCCCCACAAAACCTATGGGATGCAGCAAAAGCAGTTCTAAGAGGGAAGCTTATAGCAATATTATCCTACCTCAAGACACAAGAAACATCTCAAACAACCTAACCTTATACCTAAAGCAATTAGAGAAAGAAGCACAACCGCCCCCCGCCCCCGCCAAAGTTAGCAGAAGGAAAGAAATCATAAAGATCATATCAGAAATAAATGACAAAGAAATGAAGGAAATGATAGCAACAATCAATAAAACTAAAAACTGGTTCTTTGAGAAGATAAACAAAATTGATAAAACATTCCCCAGACTCATCAGGAAATAAAGGGAGAAGACTCAAATTAATAGAGTTAGAAATGAAAAAGGAGAAGTTACAACTGACACTGCAGAAATACAAAGGACCATGAGAGATGACTACAAGCCACTCTGCCAATAAAATGGACAACCTGCAAGAAATGGACAAATTCTTAGAAAAGCACAACCTTCCAAGACTGAACCAGGAAGAAATAGAAAATATAAACAGAGCAATCACAAGCACTGAAATTGAAACTGTGATTAAAAATCTTCCAACAACAAAAGCCCAGGACCAGATGACTTCACAGGCAAATTTTATCAAACATTTAGAGAAGAGCTAACACCTATCCTTCTCAAACTCTTCCAAAATATAGCAGAGGGAGGAGCACTCTCAAGCTCATTCTACAAGGCCACCATCACCCTGATACCAAAACCAGACAAAGATGTCACAAAGAAAGAAAACTACAGGCCAATATCACTGATGAACATAGATGCAAATTCTTCAACAAAACACTAGCAAACAGAATCCAACAGCCCATTAAAATGATCATACACCATGATCAAGTGGGGTTTATCCCAGGAATGCAAGGATTCTTCAATATATGCAAATCAATCAATGTGATACACCATATTAAATTGAAGGATAAAAGCCACATGATCTCCTCAATAGATGCAGAAAAAGCTTTTGACAAAATTCAACACCCATTTATGATAAAAATCCTCCAGACAGTAGGCATAGAGAGAACTTACCTCAACATAATAAAGGCCATATATGACAAACCCACAGCCAACATCATTCTCAATGGTGAAAAACTGAAACCATTTCCACTAAGATCAGGAGCAAGACAAGGGTGCCCACTCTCACCACTATTATTCAACTTAGTTTTGGAATTATTAGCCACAGAAATTAGAGAAGAAAAAGAAATAAAATAAATCCAAATCAGAAAAGAAGAAGTAAAACTGGCACTGTTTCCAGATGACATGATACATAAAGAATGATATATAAAGAATGATACATTCTTCATGATACATAAAGAATCCTAAAGATGCTACCAGAAAACTACTAGAGCTAATCAGTGAATTTGGTAAAGTAGCAGGATACAAAACTAATGCACAGAAATCTCTGGCATTCCTATACACTAATGATGAAAAATCTGAAAGAGAAATTAAGGAAACACTCCCATTTGCCATTGCAACAAAAAGAATAAAATATCTAGGAATAAACTTACCTAAGGAGACAAAAGACCTGTATGCAGAAAACTATAAGACACAGATGAAAGAAATTAAAGATGATACAAACAGATGGAGAGATATACCACATTCTTGGATTGGAAGAATCAACATTGTGAAAATGACTCTACTACCCAAAGCAATCTATAGATTCAATGCAATCCCTATCAAACTACCAATGGCATTTTTCACAGAACTAGAGTAAAAAATTTAACAATTTGTATGGAAACACAAATGACCCCGAATAGCCAAAGTAAGTTTAAGAAAGAAAAACGGAGCTGGAGGAATCAGGGTCCCCGACCTCAGACTATACTACAAAGATACAGTAATCAAGACAGTATGGTGCTGGCACAAATACAGAAATATAGATCAATGGAACAGGATAGAAAGCCCAGAGATAAACCCACGCACATATGGTCACCTTATCTTTGATAAAGGACGCAAGAATAGACAATGGAGAAAAGACAGCCTCTTCAATAAGTGGTGTTGGGAAAACTGGACAGCTACATGTAAAAGAATGAAATTAGAACACTCCCTAACACCATACACAAAAATAAACTCAAAATGGATTAAAGATCTAAATGTAAGGCCAGACACTATAAAACTCTTAGAGGAAAACATAGGCAGAACACTCTATGACATAAATCACAGCAAGATCCTTTTTGACCCACCTCCTAGAGAAATGGAATTAAAAACAAAAGTAAAAAAATGGGACCTAATGAAACTTAAAAGCTTTTGCACAGAAAAGGAAACCATATACAAGATGAAAAGACAACCCTCAGAATGGGAGAAAATATTTGTAAATGAAGCAACTGACAAAGGATTAATCTCCAAAATATACAAGCAGCTCATGCAGCTGAATATTAAAAAAACAACCCAATCCAAAAATGGGCAGAAGACCTAAATAGATATTTCTCCAAAGAAGATATACAGATTGCCAACAAACACATGAAAGGTTGCACAATGTCATTAATCATTAGAGAAGTGCAAATCAAAACTACATGGTATCACCTCACATTGGTCAGAATGGCTGTCATCAAAAAGTCTACAAAAAATAAATGCTGGAGAGGGTGTGGAGAAAAGGGAATCCTCTTACACTTTTGGTGGGAAAGTAAATTGGTAACAGCCACTATGGAGAACAGTATGGAGGTTCCTTAAAAAACTAAAAATAGAACTACCATATGACCCAGCAATCCCACTACTGGGCATATACCTTGAGAAAACCATAATTCAAAAAGAGTCATGTAACACAATGTTCATTGCAGCACTGTTTACAATAGCCAGAACATTGAAGCAACCCGAGTGTCCATCGACAGATGAATGGATACAGAAGATGTGGCACATATATACCATGGAATATTACTCAGCCATAAAAAGAAATGAAATTGAGTTATTTGTAGTGAGGTGGATGGATCTAGAGTCTGTCATACAGAGTGAAGTCAGAAAGAGAAAAACAAATACCGTATGCTAACACATATATATGGAATCTAAAAAAAAAAAAAGGACATGAAGAACCTAGGGGCAAGATGGGGGTAAAGATGCAGACCTACTAGAGAATGGACTTGAGGACACAGGGAGGGGGAAGGGTAAGCTGGGATGAAGTGAGTGAGTGACATGGACATATATACACTACCAAATGTAAAATAGATAGCTAGTGGGAAGCAGCCGCATAGCACAGGGAGATCAGCTCGGTGCTTTGAGACCACCTAGAGGGGTGGGATAGGGAGGATGGGAGGGAGATGCAAGAGGGAGGAGATATGGGGATATATGTATACGTATAGCTGATTCGCTTTGTTATACAGCAGAAACTAACACACCATTGTAAAGCAATTATACTCAAAGATGTTAAAAAAAATGTAGAGATCTGTATTCACATAAAAAGTTAATTTTATGATACGTTAATTTTTTTTTTTTTTTTTTTTTTTTTTTTTTGCGATACGCGGGCCTCTCACTGTTGTGGCCTCTCCCATTGCAGAGCACAGGCTCCAGACGTACAGGCTCAGCGGCCATGGCTCACGGGCCCAGCCGCTCCATGACATGTGGGATCTTCCCGGACCGGGCCACGAACCCATGTCCCCTGCATCGGCAGGTGGACTGTCAACCCCTGCGCCACCAGGGAAGCCCATATGCTATGTTAATTTAAAAATTAAAAGTGCTTACAAATGAGATGAAGCCTATGAAAAGACTTTTTAAAATTCAAAATTCCATAGTCATTTTTTTTTCTTGAACACACACCATCTTGAACTTAATTTTCACCGAGTACTAGGAACATTTTTCTTGTTGCCAGGTTATATATTCTGTTTCTGACATGATGTTTCATTTAGACTACTCACAACCACCCCCCGCTTTTTTCTCTTTAAAAATGATACAAATTGTACTTTGTACTTTTTAATTCATAAATGTGTGGATTTTAAACATCCTCTTGTGAAGAGCTGATGGAGGTACAAATGTGTTCTATTTTGGTGGGAAGTGTTAAAGTTGGGATATGCACATATTAACATATGAAAAAGCCCTTTTTATGTGCTTAAATTGGATGAGGATTCATAGGAAAAGAGCCTGGGAATGAGAATGGAATTTCCCCTCAATGATCCTTTGACTCTTGACTGGGTTATGAAGACCCTTGTGGACTTGTTGATGATAATCTCTTGCTATGAACCCTGACTTTCCAGTCCAGAGATGACGTGTGCGCCTGTGCCTTGGAATAACCTCATTTATTTTACACATATTCTTAATTAAAAACTTGTGGAAAGGTAGAGGAACAAAGACATTAGAGCTCATCTTTTTCGGAGGAAGAAACCAAAGCCTAGTGGGGCGATGTTTCCTTCCCAAGGCTACACGTAGAGCAGGATTAAAATCCAGTTTATTCAGATGGCTGCTTGATCACTCTGTTTTATACACTGCTTGTTGACACTTTAACTGTTTGCTTGTATTTTTGAGAAACTATCTTAATACTCTGGGGGTAGTCCTTTTGCCTTTTTAAAATAACCTTTAAAAAAATGGATAGGAAGTGCACAATTTATCTAGCCCATGCTTCATAGAAATAAGGTAAATCTAGCTTTCTTTTCTTTTTGTGGGTGACGATGAGAGTTGCTTGATGTGAAAGTTCACGTGTGAGGGAGAAAAGCAGCTTGATCCTGATTTAATTATCACAGTTTCTTGCACACGGAAAAAATGCTGTTTCCCCTTTTATGGGAAAAGCACCTAGGCTCTGACTTGCTGTTCAGAAAGTGGAGATGATTTGCAGTGAGTCACGCGTACTCCTTTGCTGAGCTTTGTTGCACTGTGAGACCATTTTCCAGATGTCTTCATGAGTTGTGATCAGTGGGGGATTTAACCCAATTTCAAGCTTGGAAGGGGCACCTGGCCCAAGGGTCAATCTGATCTCTGACACAGGGTAGCTTAATGCATTGAAAATGTGGTAGAGCCCAGGAGTCCAACAACTTGGTATGGATTGTGGCTTTGACCCTAGCTTATACTGTGTGACCTTGAGCAAGTTGTTCCCTTTGCATGGCCTCACTTTTCCACTTTTCCTATATGGAAAACAAAAGATTTGGATTAGATCAAAATGGCCTATGGGCTCCTCTTTCCCAATCTTGGGTCCATGTGGCAGCACTAGATGACCACAGACTAGATATTCCTCTCTGGATCCCAGAATCTTTGTTCAGGGTAATATAATAGGGCTGTAAAGGTTAATTGTTGTACTTATTGATATATCATCATTAACATATGTTTGATTTCAAAATAGGTTTTGTTGGATGAAAGATTAAACACATAAATTGAAATCTGTGCTGGAACTAAGAATACTCTTTGACATCTTGCAGACTTTTACACCTGGAGGTGGCTGAATCCTCCTTCCTATGTCCTCACCTGGAACCATGACACCAGCCCCCATGCACTGATGATCTCCCTGCCATGTCCTCCTCTCACTTAGCTTCCCTGAGAGTTTTACCAACCAGAACCAATTCAGAGTTTTGTATGGCTCTGTAGACAAAGCCATTTGGATATTTATGTGAATAAAACAGACTGTTACCAGCATTAAATGACATTATGCACAGGATGTGCCTCAAACAGGAACTGGCACATGGCTAATAGCCTATCATCATTATGCTTATTACTACAATTATTATTATTAATAATAATTTAGAAAATGGCTCTGCTTATCTACTAGGGATTATTATTAAATATATATTCTTCAGCTTCTCTATCTTCTTGACAACAACCAAATCTATTGTAGCTTCCAGATCTGAATATTCATTCCCTAGTCTCTGAGGATGGATGAACCCAGCCCAATTTCACTAGGACTATTATTTTATTATTTTGGACTCTGCTGTTGGGAAGTAGTAGGTAAAGCCTTGTTGTCTAGGATTTTTTTGAAACGGTCCATTTTCATGTTCTCTCTTTTATAACCAAAAAGAAAAGGAAAAAAAAAAACAGGAGAAGAGAGGAAGGGAGGAAAGGAGAAATGAAGCAGAGAGCCCATGTTGCCCTAATAGAAAGTCAGTTCTTTGTTTCTAAGAAATAGTCATTCTCAGAGGCTTTTTCTATGCTGCCACTCTAATATAAAATAGATCTTCCTGTTATTTTTTCATAGTTCCATGTACACATCTTTCATGGTTAACAGTACATTAACTGACAATACCTTAATTGGTGTGAATTTGTTTCCCTGCATTAAAGTGTAATCTATCTGAGAGCAGGGACTTACTTCTATCTCATCTTCTTTCCTTCTTTGCTTACTATTACCTGACAGAGAGTAGGTACTTAATAGATACTTGTTAAATCAACGATTCCTAACAGGAGGTGAAAAGTGGCAATCATTTGAAGAAGCCCTGTTTCATATCTCCTAGAGTGAGAAGAAATCATGTTGACGTCATTTTGAGAATTAGGAGTAGGGGTACCTACGGGAGTCCATCACTCTTCACAGATTCCTGGTCTAAGCCTTTGGAGACTGTGGTGGTTAATTCTGTGCATCAACCTGACTGGGCCAACAGATACCCGGATAGTGGGTTGGACATTATTTCCGGGTGTGTCTGTGAGGGTGCTTCCTACGGAGATTAGCATTTGCATTGGTGGATGGAGCAAATCAGATGGCCCTGCCCAATGTGACAGGCCGCATTAACCCAGCCACGTATCACTTATTTATCCAATCTGTTGAGAGCCTGAACAGAACAAAAAATGGAGGAAAGCTGAATTCACCGTCTGCCTAACTGCTGTGCTGGGACAATCGTCTTCTCCTGTGTTCATACTCCTGGAATTTTAGAGTTGACATTCAGGAGTGTATCAGGAAATGAAGGAGAGTGGTACCCTGTCGGTCCAAGCACTGATTTCTAAGTCTGAGCAATAAAATAGTAATGGGAAAACTGGTAGCTATTAATACCATACTGTTCTTTTTGGGAACAACAGGGTAAATCTGCTTATTCCTAAGAAAATACAGCCTTTCCTTTCAACCTTCAGCTGTGTAATTGATGATAGAAATAATTATCAAAGGGTTTAGAACCGGCTAAGGTTCATAGAAGTCTCTCTTAAAAAAAAAAAAAAGAATTCCATGGTAATCCATGTTATATCCAATCGCTGAGTGGATGTGATGCCAATTACTGCCACCTGCCCTGTCTTGTCTCAGTTACAACACCCCAGGGAGAGCTGCACTTAAGGCCCTGTCAAAAATGTCAGCTCTGCTTCTGGGGCCAGATGCAATAACTTCCCTTGAAGATGGCTGGGGCTGGGTCCCACATGAAAAGCAGCATTAAATCTTCCCTTAGGCTAACCAGGGACTGCCAATCTAGTCCTCTGTTGTCAGCATACACAGGGAGGCTGAACATTCCCTCCAAAAGGAATGTGCCAGGTGCTGTACCAGATGCTCTAGATAGGTTATTTCATTTAATCCCCAACACCTGAAAGCCTATTTATCATCATTCCCCATTTACACATGAGAATATTGAGGCTCCAAGGTCACTAGCATTATAAGGGTAAATAAGGAGTTTTGCATAATCCTTCTCACGCCAACATCCATTTTCCACCTCTTCCATTATAAATGGTAAGAATTTACTTAGATTTCTTTTGCATTCTTTAATTGGAAAGCCCCAATAACTTTCTTTTCTCTTTCTTCAAAATTCTTTGTTTTCATCCCCTGCTCCCAACAAAAATCTAACTTCAAGTCTGACTGACTTTAAAAAGGCACCACCATCTTGGTTTTTCACAACGGTACCCATGGAAACAGTATGAACACTATGGAACCTCTCTGTTGCGAGAGCCCCAACCGACAAATATAAAGACAAAAATTTATAGGCCATATTTGCAAGTTTTAGCCAAAAGTAGTGTTAAAAAAAGGATGTAAATGACTGTTAACAGTTTCTGAAAATGATGGAATTCTTCATATCCATGAGCCCATATAGTTGACAAGCACTTAACAATTTCAAGTTACTTTTGCAGTGTGTCGTTAGATGTTCACAGTAGCCCTATTGGGCAAATATGTTAGGAGATATATCTGTCCATCTGTAAAATTCCTTGTTCAATTACTCAAAGCTGTAGGTAGCAGACACAAAATTCAGTTCTAAATATTCTGAATATAGCCAGTGCTGTTTTCACAGCTATATAGTTGCCTCCCAAAGCTTGGTTAATACTTAATCATTTAATATTCATTCACACATTTATTCATCCACATATTCTTTCAACAATATTAATTTTTTTCATTGGCCAGACATTATGCTAAGTGTGTGAGAGAAAAAGAAAATGGCTGACTTTTCTGTTACCAAATAGCTCACAATCTTAACTGAAAAACTGCCCTGTAACTAATAATCATACTTTAGTAAAATAAGTAAAACCACCAAAGATTGAGATCATCGTGGGGAGCTACAAAGGAGAGATGGAGTTTTGTTTAAATGCTTCACAGAAGCCGTTGATGTGGCTCTTGACAGATGATAAGATTTTGCCAGGTGGCTAAACATGTAAAAACGTGTCACATTAATTTTGCCTAAAGGTCTATTATATTTAATTAAAATAAAAATGGCTTAAAAATACGATACCCCTTTCTTAATTTAACCAGTCATACTTTTGCTTTTCTATATCTCAGGAAAAGCTTTAATTACATTAGATCTTCCTTGAATCTAGATGCTCTTCCAGTGGCTGGGTATAATTTTCATACATTTTGCATGTAGACACCATGTTTTATTTAAAGGATTATCTTCTTTGTTAATCATTTAACCCAAGGGTTTCTTTTCTGATTATTAACATTAGGAAACATGAGTATTCTTTGCACATTGCAGGGGTAGTTGAATGTCACCCCAGGGAACTAGGTAGTTCACATATAATTTCTTGCCTTAATCACATCGATCGATAAAGAAATCCTTCCAACGGGCTTTGATTTACGTTGTAAATAAAATACTATACACAATCATAAATAGAAACATAAACACGTGTGATGTTTGTTCAACACTTGCTGCATGAATTAGCCATAGTTCAGTCATTTGCTTTGACATAGCTATAATTTAGCAAATAGCCACACAGACATGTTGGAGAGTGTGTAAAGATCAGGCATCATTCTTCCCGGTGCTCTATGTCAGTGTTCAAAAACAAATCCAAACTGGGGCCAGACAGATACCTTGAGTGAAACAGGCCACATGCATAGGGAAAGGAAGGTCCTATCTGAATGGTGTAGATTCTAGTCAGCTACCGTGAGTCGCTGCCACGTGCCACACAGAAAAGTGGGCTGTTGTTGCCAGGTCTTCTGCTTTTCACAAGAAATTGAAAAAACAGGTTTTTTAATGGAAATCTCTGAATATTTTAGTATAATATTCCTTCATCATTCATTCATTTAAAATAATGAGTTAAACAAAACACATTATAGGGCTGGCTATGGCCCACTGGCCATTGCTTCAGAATTCAGCTCTAACTGGTGATGCCAAATCATAAAGATGGTAAATAAGTACCCCACACGGGAGAGTCAGCCTTAGGCCATCCTGAAGGGAGGCGCACCACTGACCATCCTGATACGACTTCCGATTGTTCACCCTAATGCTCCTTTCATCTAGATGGGGTCAAACTGAATACTTTCTAGACAAGGATTGGAGCAGCACTGATGCCACAGGCAGTCATTGCACCTGATTGAATTGTTAGCACTGCGGCGGGGCAGGGGAATATGGCTGGAGGGGGAGCCAGGAGGGCCGGATCTAGTCTGTACTTGCTGAGCATCCTCTGCTTCTCCAACTAGGTAATGTGAAGATGCTTTAAACAATCTCTGAGGTTTCAACTAAAAGGTGCATTTTTACTTAAGTAATAATTCCAGAAGCCTTGCTAAGTACCAAATCATTTCAATCTGCATCTTAGTAGGAATAAACCAAAAATCCCACTCTTACTCATTTTGGAGTACGTGGAAGAGAAAAAGCAACCCATCAATGGGATTGTGTATTGTTTAACTGACTATGCACATATAGCCCATTTGACCAATAAAAAAAAATGATGTAATGACATTGTGACTCCTTAGTGTGAACGCCTGCATTGTGTTTACCTTAAAAGCGATAAAATTTAACAGTCTACTCTTCTATGACCATTTTCACTCTTCTGCGTTCCCTTCCAGGTTAATCTGTATGTTCTAGGAGATTAACTGTCAGTGTTGAGTTACTCTAGGCCAGAGCTGTGGTTTCTTTTCCTATTTCCAGCAAACTCAAGGCAGGATGGGATTTAATATTCAATAGCACAGCTCTGGAGTCTGGATGTCTACGTTTGAATCCCAGGTTCACAATTTTGTGTCCAGAAGTTTTGGACAATCTCCTTGATGGCTCTGGGCTTCAGTTTCCAAAGCTGCAAAAGAAGAAGATACTGTGAGGGTTGCTGTGTGGATGAAATAAGTAAAAATGGCTAGAACAGTGTGTGGCACGTCCTAAGTGTTCGATGAATGTCACCTGTCATAATTATGTTCCTTATAACATAGATGCCCAGGTGATATCCAACGGATGGTTTTTCTCACATCCAATCAGTGGTTTCAAGCATGTATAGGTAAAGGAGGGATATAAGTAGACTGAATGCCTTCAGTGAAAAGCCACCCTCAGAGGGAAATGGGCTATAAAGTAGGGGCTTCCCTGATGATCTTCCTCAACACACAACATGGGCTCCAATCCCATGAGACCACCTAGTACCCACGGCTTCCCAAACTGGTAGGCTGCTACTCAACCTTCAGAGATCAACTCAATGCCATTGACTTTGTCTGGCTTTTGTGGAGAACGCCAGGTAGCATTAGTGGCTCCTTCGTGCTCTCACAACCTAAGTAATACTCCTGAATGATAGCACTCAGCCTGTTCGAATGTGTTATGTTTTTGTCTCTCCTCTATTCTATGAGTATCTCCCAGACCAGGGATCAGGTTGGTTCCTTATATCCCTAGTACTTTGCAAAGTGCTTGGCATGTCATGGAGACGCAGAAAATACTTGTTCAGTGAAAGAATAAAAAAATAACTAGTGGCTAAAATTCTAATGGAATGGCAATGAATGGATGGGCAAAGGAAACAGGAATGAATTATACAGATTGTTGGTACCAAGTCCAAATTGTATTTTCTTCTTGGTTTTCCCTAGTTTAGAACAGTGGTTGGCTTAATATAATCTAGTCTTCTAAAGAGTCGTCAAATTCTGTTGCAAAATGATTGTAAATGTAAAAAGAAGCCAGATTAACTGCTTGCCGTCAGCTACAACATATCCCGTAGTTAATTTCATCTCCTTTTCAACTCAGTGACGCTCAGCTTGGTCTTGTTGTTGCTGCTATTATGTTCTGATGTTGCTCAGCAATTCCTCTTGTCCTTCATGCCTTTTCTCCTCCATTCCATCTTGCCAAATTCTATTTATTCTCTGAAGCTCAACTTAATACTCACTCTTCTCCAAAGCTGCCCTATCCATTTGACCTTCATTCATATTTCACAATTACCATAGTACACTATTTTATATTTTTATTATCTCCCTGACAATGTATACATCTCCTATGAGGAAGACCCACATATTCTATTTCCCCTTATATATCTTTTTTTTAATATAAAGATGTAAGGGGAAATAGAATATGTGGGTCTTCCTCACGGGAAGTTGCCGCTCCGCGGCATGTGGGATCTTCCCGGACCGGGACACGAACCCTTGTCCCCTGCATCGGCAGGCGGACCCTCAACCACTGCACCACCAGGGAAGCCCCCCCTTATGTATCTTATATTCACAATGACTACAAATTTCTAAGCAACCGGGGCAAATTTTGGAGCTAAGGAGTTTTTTCTTTATAAGAGAAATCATAACAAGCATAAACATTAAATATTACTTGTCTTTTATTTTACTAAAGATCTAAAAAATGTTTTCTAACTCCCATCACACACCAAAATAAACTTTAGATGTATCAAATGTTTAAGCAAAAATAACAAAATTATAAAAATGTAACAAGTGCTAAAGGTAAACATATTTAAGATACTGGTATTGGGCAGAAAAAGTAGAGAAAAAGATTGATAATGTAAATATTGAAAATAGTATTTTTGCACATCAGACTACTTAGCGGCAAATGTTATACAGTAACACGTCAGAAAAAAATAATATCCTGGATATATGAACCATACTTACAAATCAGTAAGAAAAAATGAGCCTATCAATCAAAAGGAAATTGAGTAAATACATGATAAAGAATATACACAATAATCAGATAAAGTTCTTCATAGTTTCTAGTGATCCAATTGAAATTTAAGTGAACACTGAGATAAAACTCAAGACTGGAGAAAAATGACTGCAGTGTTTCCAGAGGGTGATTTGTTGATATGTATCAAAAAGCCTCAGAATATCTACATCCTCTCATCCAGAAATTCCACTTACAGGGTAAAAATGGGTGTGATACAAGGGGAAGGATATTGCCAACACTGTAATCGTAATGGCTGCTTCCTTTGTTTTATCTTTTTTTTTTTCTTTTTAAATAACGTATATTCTCTATCCTTTCTAAGAAGAATGTATTAGGTATTTATAATATAAAAATATTCTTAAAATGACTAAAAATCCAAAATGCTGTTTAAAAAAAGATATACAAGCTAATACTGCTAGATATATTCTTCATTTATGGTCCAGGGTGAACATAGAAGCTTTTTTCTTTTTTTTAGTTTATATCATGTAAAGTTATGAATTTCATTTTAATACATAGTGAAAGAAAGAACAAGTTTTGTACAAAAAAAAAATCAGGGATTTTTTTTTTTAATTATTATGGACTTGAATTGAATATACTTCACTTCTCAGCTCTCTGGCTTGGGGCAGTTTCCATAGTCCTCCAGGGCCTTAATTTTTCTCCTCAGTAACAAAGGTTTCTAATACGTACCTTTCAGGTCTGTTGTAAAGTTAAATTAAATAAACTAAGTAGAGAATCTGGCCAAATTTCTGGTGCTCAATAAATGGCCATGATTCCATAAAATGAAACTCTTAGAGAAAAGAGCCAGTTAGTTTTAAACTGAGAAATCATTCAGTCAATATAAAGGTAGACACACGTGTTAGTATAACTTGAACAGGAGACTCTTATGGAGGTGTGAATCTATGTGCGTTGCACATGATGGGTGCTTGAAGTTGGTTTCTTTGGCTGTAGAAGGTGGGCCTAGAATTTCCAGAGGCTGGGCTAGCTCTCTGGTCTTGTTACACTCCCAGCATTGCACCAGCATCTTTGGCTAATATTCTGCTTGGTGTGTTCCTTCACTATTTTCTTATCGAGATCTCTAACTTGGGGCTAGGCATCGCATGGAATGGCAGTAGGACTGATGTCAGTTCTTAGATTTCCACTAACAGCTCTGCTGACAAGAGCAGAGGGAAGAAAACAGATGTAGGAAAAAGCAGCTTCAATGCCTGCTTGCCAAATCCTTGCTCATAAACATTCCCAATGCAGAAAACCTCTCTAAAGCCACTTGTACATTTTCCCTCTTTTTAAAAAATTGTCTGACATTTATTCTTTATCACATTACCCTCTCTGGCTGATCTTCAGATACTTAGAGCCTCTTGCCCTATCTCCAGCATGCATGCCCTAATCCCCTCTTTATCTGGCAGGGGTTTTCTCAGATGTGCATGATGGATGCTGAGAGATTTGCTAACAGGTGGGGTGAGAATCATCCCCAGGCTCTGCGGGAGCCTCACGTGGCAAACAAAGGCGGCGGGTCTGGGAGGCATCGCTCAGACTGCTTGTGCATTGAGGACAGGGGAAGGGGGCCAGTGGCAGCTGTTCAACACAGTATTTCCAGCCTGCGACACAGAGGTGTTTAGGACGTGTTTGCTGATCTAAAGGTGAGCCTTGCCTGTGACACCTGCCAGGTAGTATGCTGATGGTCAGTGATCTGGTAAGAGATTGTGCTTTTACTAAAACAGGTTGTAAATACCATCCCTCCTCCCCAGACAAGTAATATCCCTGCCAGGGGTCTTGTATCCCTCCTCAAGTACCTCGAGGGCAGCCCCACAGAGACAAATATTTATTGACGTTGAAAGAAGACTAATTTTGGACACGAGCTGAGGTGGGTTCAAGCTATCTAGGTTAAATTAGCTTATTCATATAAAATACTGACATATGGGAGGCCAAAAAGGGGTACTAATTCTCAGTGGGGATCTCCCAGCAGCTCTACTGCTGCCTCCTCTGTGAAGTCACCCCTGATTTGCACAGGCAGCTTTTCCCCATGTCTCAGATACAGGCTTCCCTTATACAGACATCTGTCCCTTCACCCCCATCATAAACTTAGGTCCCCCTGTAACTTACTTATTCTGGGTCTGGCCCAGAGCAAGTGCTGAAGGAACAAAAGTTTCTCTTTTGTATTATAAAGATGAGCTCAGGGTTCAGACTTGAGATAGGAGGAGTGCTTCCTGCCTTCCCCTTCTCTCCAGCCCCCCACCCAAAAGGACAGTAGTGGTCCTGTGGGCCCCTCAGTCTGAATGGTGGCTCAGTGCCTGGGTCACTGGCTCCCACAGGGGAAGGGGTGCGGAGCAGCGGGCGTGGTGGCTCAGGGGCCTGGGCACGAAGCATCGGCCGTGGGTGGAGTGATCATTCCTGGGACACATTTAGTACTTGCTTGTCTTTACCATCCACGTTTCTTTTCTTCCAAGAGCTTCAAGGATGATCTTGCCTTCTTCTCACCACTGCTATTCCCCCCTCATCACTTTGGCTTTGCTCTTTCAAAAGTAGGACAAAAGCGTTTTGATTGAACCATCACGTGCTTTGGGGTAGCTCAGAGCTGTACCAAAGAGACAGTTCCAGAGGTCCCCTGGGAGATCCCGTGAGAGCTAAAGCAGATTCCAGGGGTCCTGCTGATGAGACCCATCTCTGGAGACAGGAGGAGGGAAAGAGAGAGGGTGGAAGTGAGACTCAGCTGGCCCCCATCCCTCCTCTGTCTGTGCAGTTTCATCCCCCAAGCAAAACAATCCCCAGTGACTTGTAGGTGTGTAGTGGGGACAGGAGCTAGTTCTAGAAGTTGGAATAGGGAGAGAAATGTGAGCAGCAGGGGACAGCCATCTCTCCAATGTCAACAGAAAGGGAGAGAGGCCCTTTGTCTTGGCCACCCCTCCATGGTGGTTCAGATTAAGTCCAGTGACTGCTAAGAGAGTAATAATAGCCGTGAAAACAATGATAACTGTTAACATAAACTGAGCTACTGTAAACTTAATTAAATACGCACATGCGCACCCATAAGATAAGCACTATTTCCTATTTACTAATAAGGAATCTGGAACTTGGAGAGGTTAATTAGATTGTCTGAGATTCTGTAGTTTGAAAGTGGTGGCATTGTAATCTGAACCCAAGTGGTCTAGCTCCAGAGCTCCCCACAACCATTATACTCTGTACTCAAAGACTTTTGCTTCAGGTTTTCAAAACACACACACACATACACACACGGACACACACACACGGACACACACACAATACATGCACAGTTAACATACAAACCCTTTTTATTACTAAACTGTTCACACACATCCATCATGTAATACGATGGAAGCCATGGTGGGGACTGTGAAATTCTATGTCCCCACCAGTTTTTGTTTTAAATAACCACTTATTGAGATCTATTTCACCTTCCATAAAAGTTACCAGTTTATTTAAAGTGTACATTTTAATAGGGAGGGTGGGAGGGAGATGCAAGAGGGAGGAGCTATGGAGATGTATGTATATGTATAGCTGATGCACTTTGTTATACAGCAGAAACTGACACACCATTGTAAAGCAATTAGACTCCAGTAAAGATGTTTTTTAAAAAGTGTACATTTTAGTGCTTTTTCGTATATTCAGAGAGTTGTGCAACCATCAACTCTGCTTAATTACAGAACGTTTCCTCACCCCCAAAAGAAGGCCCACACCCACTAGTACTCATTCTCTATTTCCTTTTTCCCTCAGCCTGTGGTTACCACTAATCTACTTTCTGTTTCTCATATAAATGGAATCATATACACGTGGTCTTTTGTGACATACTTCTTTCACTTAGCATGTTTTCAAGCTTCACCCACATTGTAGCATGTATCAGTAATTTATTCTTTTTATGGTTGAATAATATTCCATTGTAGGATTGTACCATAATTTGTTCATAGATTCATCTGTTGATGGCTATGCTGGTTACCTTTTTTAACTTTTTATTTTATATTGGAGTATAGTTGCTTAACAATGTTGTGTTAGTTTCAGGTGTACAGCAGAGTGATTCAGTTACACATATACATGTATCTATTCTTTTTCAAATTCTTTTCCCATTTAGTTTGTTTATATAATATTGAGCAGAGTTCCCTGTGCTATACAGTAGGTCCTTGTTATCCATTTTAAGTATAGTAGTGTGTACATGTCAATCTCAAACTCTTAATATGAATAAGGCTGTTGCGAATATTCATTTACAGGTTTTTGTGTAGACATATGTTTTCATTTTGCGGTATATGTCTAGAAGTGGAACTGCCAAAGTGTTTTCCACAGTGGCTGCACCATTTTACATTTCCAGCAGCAATGTACAAAGTTCCAATTTCTTTACCCTTAGACAACACTTTTTGTTTTCTGTTCTTTTTATTTTTTAAGATTTTAAAGCCATCCTGGTGGGTATGAAGTGGTATTTCATTATGGTTATGATTTGCGTATTCCTAATATTATTGACCATCTTTTCACATGCTTATTGGTCATATGGATATCTTCTTTGGACAAATGTCGATTCAAACCCTTTGCCCATTCTTTCTTTTTTAACATCTTTATTGGAGTATAATTTCTTTACAATGCTGTGTTAGTTTCTGCTTTATAACAAGTGAATCACCTATACATATACATGTATCCCCATATCACTTCCGTCTTGCATCTCCCACCCTTCCTATCCCACCCCTCTAGGTGGTCACAAAGCACCGAGCTGATCTCCCTGTGCTATGCAGCTGCTTTCCCACTAGCTATTGATTTTCCATTTGGTAGTGTATATATGTCCATGCCACTCTCTCACTTTGTCCCAGCTTACCCTTCCCCCTTCCCCGTGTCCTCAAGTCCATTCTCTAGTAGGTCTGTGTCTTTATTCCCGTCCTGCACCTATGTTCTTCGTGACCATTTTTTTCTTTTTTTAGATTCTATATATATGTGTTAGTGTGCGGTATTTGTTTTTCTCTTTCTGACTTACTTCACTCTGTATGACAGACTATAGGTCCATCCACCTCACTACAAATAACTCAATTTCGTTTCTTTTTATGGCTGAGTAATATTCCACTGTATATATGTGCCACATCTTCTTTATCCATTCATCTGTCAATGGACACTTAGGTTGCTTCCATGTCCTGGCTATCATAAACAGAGCTGCAATGAACACTGTGGTACATGGCTCTTTTTGAATTACGGTTTTCTCAGGGTATATGCCCAGTAGTGAGATTGCTGGGTCATATGGTAGTTCTAGTTTTAGTTTTTTAAGGAACCTCCATACTGTTCTCCATAGTGGCTGCATCAATTTACATTTCCACCAACAGTGCAAGAGGGTTCCCTTTTCTCCACACCCTATCCAGCATTTATTGTTTGTAGATTTTTTTTTTTTTTTTTGCGATATGTGAGCCTCTCACTGTTGTGGCCTCTCCCGTTGTGGAGCACAGGCTCCGGACACGCAGGCTCAGCGGCCATGGTCACGGGCCTAGCCGCTCCGCGGCATGTGGGATCTTCCTGGACCGGGGCACGAACCCGTGTTCCCTGCATCGGCAGGCGGACTCTCAACCACTGTGCCACCAGGGAAGCCCAGTTTGTAGATTTTTTTGATGATGGCCACTCTGAGTGGTGTGAGGTGATACCTCATTGTAGTTTTGATTTGCATTTCTCTAATGATTAATGATGTTGAGCATTCTTTCATGTGTTTGTTGGCAATCTGTATATCTTCTTTGGAGAAATGTCTATTTAGGTCTTCTGCCCATTGTTTTTATTTCCATTTCTCTAGGAGGTGGGTCAAAAAGGATCTTGCTGTGATTTATGTCATAGAGTGTTCTGCCTATCTTTTCCTCTAAGAGTTTTATAGTGTCTGGCCTTACATTTAGATCTTTAATCCATTTTGAGTTTTTTTTGTGTATGGTGTTAGGGAGTGTTCTAATTTCATTCTTTTACATGTAGCTGTCCAGTTTTCCCAGCGCCACTTATTGAAGAGGCTGTCTTTACTCCATTGTCTATTCTTGCGTCCTTTATCAAAGATAAGGTGACCATATGTGCGTGGGTTTATCTCTGGGCTTTCTGTCCTGTTCCATTGATGTATATTTCTGTTTTTGTGCCAGCACCATACTGTCTTGATTACTGTAGCTTTGTAGTATAGTCTGAGGTCCAGGAGCCTGATTTTTCTCCAGCTCCATTTTTCTTTTCCAAGATTGCATTGGCTATTCGGGGTCTTTTGTGTTTCCACACAAATTGTGAATTTTTTTGTTTTAATTCTGTGAAAAATGCCAGTGGTAGCTTGATAGGGATTACACTGAATCTATAGATTGCTTTGGGTATTATAGTCATTTTCACAATGTTGATTCTTCCAATTCAAGAACATGGTATATCTCTCCATCTGTTTGGATCATCTTTAATTTCTTTCATCAGTGTCTTATAATTTTCTGCATACAGGTTTTTTGTCTTCTTAGGTAGGTTTATTCCTAGGTATTCTTTTTGTTGCAGTGGTAAATGGGAGTGTTTCCTTAATTTCTTTTTTGGATTTTTCATCTTTAGTTTATAGGAATGCAAGAGATTTCTGTGCATTAATTTTGTAGCCTGCTACTTTACCAAATTCATTGATTAGCTCTAGTAGTTTTCTAGTAGCATCTTTAGGATTCAATATGTATGGTATCATGTCATCTGCAAACAGTGATAGCTTTACTTCTTCTTTTCCGATTTGGATTCATTTTATTTCTTTTTCTTCTCTGATTGCTGTGGCTAAAACTTCCAAAACTATGTGGAATAAGAGTGGTGAGGCGAGTGGGCAACCTTGTCTTGTTCCTGATCTTAGTGGAAATGGTTTCAGTTTTTCACCATTGAGGATGATGTGGGCTGTGAGTTTGTCATATATGGCCTTTATTATGTTCAGGTAAGTTCCCTCTGTGCCTGCTTTCTGGGGGGTTTTTATCATAAACCGGTGTTGAATTTTGTGGAAAGCTGTTTCTGCATCTATTGCGATGATCATATGGTTTTTATCCTTCAGTTTATTAATATAGTGTATCACATTAATTGATTTGCTTATATTGAAGAATCCTTGCATTCCTGGGATAAACCCCACTTGATCATGGTGTATGATCCTCTTAATGTGCCATTGGATTCTGTTTGTTAGTATTTTGTTGAGGATATTTGCATCTATGTTCATCAGTGCTCTTGGCCTGTAGCTTTATTTTTTTGTGACATCTTTGTCTGGTTTCGGTATCAGGGTGATGGTGGCCTTGTAGAATGACTTTGGGAGTATTCCTCCCTTTGGTATAGTTTTGAAGAGTTTGAGGAGGATAGGTGTTAGCTCTTCTCTAAATGTTTGATAGAATTCGCCTGTGAAGCCATCTGGTCCTGGGCTTTTGTTTGTTGGAAGATTTTTATCACAGTTTCAATTTCAGTGCTTGTGATTGGTCAGTTTATATTTTCTATGCCTTCTTGGTTCAGTCTCAGAAGGTTGTGCTTTCCTCAGAATTTGTCCATTTCTTGCAGGTTGTCCATTTTATTGGCATATAGTTGCTTGTAGTCATCTCTCATGGTTCTTTGTATTTCTGCAGTGTCAGTTGTAACTTCTCCTTTTTCATTTCTAATTCTATTGATTTGAGTCTTCTCCCTTTTTTTCTTGATGAGTCTGGCTAATGGTTTATCAATTTTGTTTATCTTCTCAAAGAACCAGCTTTTAGTTTTATTGATCTTTGCTATTGTTTCCTTCATTTCTTTTTCATTTATTTCTCATCTGATCTTTATGATTTCTTTCCTTCTGCTAACTCTGGGCTTTTTTTGTTCTTATTTCTCTAATTGCTTTAGGTATAAGGTTAGGTTGTTTATTTGAGATGTTTCTTGTTTCTAAAAGTAGGATTGTATTGCTATAAACTTCCCTTTTAGAACTGCTTTTGCTGCATCCCATAGGTTTTGGGTCGTTGTGTTTTCATTATCATTTGTTTCTAGGTACTTTTTGATTTCCTCTTTGATTTCTTTGGTGATCTCTTGGTTATTAAGTAGTGTATTGTTTAGCCTCCTAGTGTTTGTATTTTTTACAGATATTTTTCTGTAATTGACATCTAGTCTCATAGCGTTGTGGTCAGAAAAGATACTTGATATGATTTCAGTTTTCTTAAATTTACCATCACTTGATTTGTGACCCCAGATATGATCTGTCCTGGAGAATGTTTCAGGAGCACTTTATTTTTTTTTTTTTTTTTTTTTTTTAAACATCTTTATTGGGGTATAATTGCTTTACAATGGTGTGTTAGTTTCTGCTTTACAACAAAGTGAATCAGCTATACATATACATATGTTCCCATATGTCTTCCCTCTTGCGTCTCCCTCCCTCCCACTCTCCCCATCCCACCCTTCCAGGCTGTCACAAAGCACCGAGCTAATATCCCTGTGCCTTGCGGCTGCTTCCCCCCAGCTATCTACCTTACTACGTTTGTTAGTGTGTATATGTCCATGACTCTCTCTCGCCCTGTCAAAACTCACCCTTCCCCCTCCCCATATCCTTAAGTCCTTTCTCCAGTAGGTCTGCGTCTTTATTCCTATCTTACCCCTAGGTTCTTCATGACATTTTTTTCCCTTAAATTCCATATATATGTGTTAGCATACGGTATTTGTCTTTTTCTTTCTGACTTACTTCACTCTGTATGACAGATTCTAGGTCTATCCATCTCATTACAAATAGCTCAATTTCATTTCTTTTTAAGGCTGAGTAATATTCCATTGTGTATATGTGCCACATCTTCTTTATCCATTCATCCGATGATGGGCGCTTAGGTTGTTTCCATGTCCTGGCTATTGTAAATAGAGCTGCAATGAACATTTTGGTACATGACTCTCTTTGAATTTTGGTTTTCTCAGGGTATATGCCAAGTAGTGGGATTGCTGGGTCATATGGTAATTCTATTTGTAGTTT
The DNA here is from genome assembly GCF_963924675.1 of Phocoena phocoena. Lineage (NCBI taxonomy): Eukaryota > Metazoa > Chordata > Mammalia > Artiodactyla > Phocoenidae > Phocoena > Phocoena phocoena. The sequence continues at coordinate 69,748,538 of NC_089235.1, read as the reverse complement.
TTTAAGGAACCTCCATACTGTTCTCCACAGTGGCTGAACCAATTCACATTCCCACCAGCAGTGCAAGAGTGTCCCCTTTTCTCCACACCCTCTCCAGCATTTATTGTTTCTAGATTTTTTGATGATGGCCATTCTGACTGGTGTGAGATGATATCTCATTGTAGTTTTGATTTGCATTTCTCTAATGATTAATGATGTTGAGCATTCTTTCATGTGTTTGTTGGCATTCTGTATATCTTCTTTGGAGAAATGTCTATTTAGGTCTTCTGCCCATTTTTGGATGGGGTTGTTTGTTTTTTTGTTATTGAGCTGCATGAGCTGCTTGTAAATTTTGGAGATTAATCCTTTGTCAGTTGCTTCATTTGCAAATGTTTTCTCCCATTCTGAGGGTTGTCTTTTGGTCTTGGTTATGGTTTCCTTTGCTGTGCAAAAGCTTTGAAGTTTCATTAGGTCCCATTTGTTTATTTTTGTTTTTATTTCCATTACTCTAGGAGGTGGGTCAGAAAGGATCTTGCTGTGATTTATGTCATAGAGTGTTCTTCCTATGTTTTCTTCTAAGAGTTTGATAGTTTCTGGCCTTACATTTAGGTCTTTAATCCATTTTGAGCTTATTTTTGTGTATGGTGTTAGGGAGTGATCTAATCTCATACTTTTACATGTACCTGTCCAGTTTTCCCAGCACCATTTATTGAAGAGGCTGTCCTTTCTCCACTGTACATTCCTGCCTCCTTTATCAAAGATAAGGTGTCCATATGTGCGTGGGTTTATCTCTGGGCTTTCTATCCTGTTCCACTGATCTATCTTTCTGTTTTTGTGCCAGTACCATACTGTCTTGATTACTGTTGCTTTGTAATATAGTCTGAAGTCAGGGAGCCTTATTCCTCCAGCTCCTTTTTTCGTTCTCAAGATTGCTTTGGCTATTCGGGGTCTTTTGTGTTTCCATACAAATTGCGAAATTTTTTGTTCTAGTTCTGTGAAAAATGCCACTGGTAGTTTGATAGGGATTGCATTGAATCTGTAGATTGCTTTGGGTAGTAGAGTCATTTTCACAATGTTGATTCTTCCCATCCAAGAACATGGTATATCTCTCCATCTATTTGTATCATCTTTAATTTCTTTCATCAGTGTCTTATAATTTTCTGCATACAGGTCTTTCGTATCCTTAGGTAGGTTTATTCCTAGATATTTTATTCTTTTTGTTGCAATGGTAAATGGGAGTGTTTTCTTGATTTCACTTTCAGATTTTTCATCATTAGTATATAGGAATGCCAGAGATTTCTGTGCATTAATTTTGTATCCTGCTACTTTACCAAATTCATTGATTAGCTCTAGTAGTTTTCTGGTAGCATCTTTAGGATTCTCTATGTATAGTATCATGTCATCTGCAAACAGTGACAGCTTTACTTCTTCTTTTCCGATTTGGATTCCTTTTATTTCCTTTTCTTCTCTGATTGCTGTGGCTAAAACTTCCAAAACTATGTTGAATAAGAGTGGTGAGAGTGGGCAACCTTGTCTTGTTCCTGATCTTAGTGGAAATGCTTTCAGTTTTTCACCATTGAGGATGATGTTTGCTGTGGGCTTGTCATATATGGCTTTTATTATGTTTAGGAAAGTTCCCTCTATGCCTACTTTCTGCAGGGTTTTTATCATAAATGGGTGTTGAATTTTGTCGAAAGCTTTCTCTGCATCTATTGAGATGATCATATGGTTTTTCTCCTTCAATTTGTTAATATGGTTTATCACATTGATAGATTTGCGTATATTGAAGAATCCTTGCATTCCTGGAATAAACCCCACTTGATCATGGTGTATGATCCTTTTAATGTGCTGTTGGATTCTGTTTGCTAGTATTTTGTTGAGGATTTTTGCATCTATGTTCATCAGTGATATTGGCCTGTAGTTTTCTTTCTTTGTGACATCCTTGTCTGGTTTTGGTATCAAGGTGATGGTGGCTTCGTAGAAGGAATTTGGGAGTGTTCCTCCCTCTGCTATATTTTGAAAGAGTTTGAGAAGGATAGGTGTTAGCTCTTCTCTAAACGTTTGATAGAATTCACCTGTGAAGCCATCTGGTCCTGGGCTTTTGTTTGTTGGAAGGTTTTTAATCACAGTTTCAATTTCAGTGCTTGTGATTGGTCTGTTCATATTTTCTATTTCTTCCTGATTCAGTCTTGGCAGGTTGTGCATTTCTAAGAATTTGTCCATTTCTTCCAGATTGTCCATTTTATTGGCATAGAGTTGCTTGTAGTAATCTCTCATGATTTTTTTTATTTCTGCAGTGTCAGTTGTTACTTCTCCTTTTTCATTTCTAATTCTATTGATTTGAGTCTTCTCCCTTTATTTCTTGATGAGTCTGGCTAGTGGTTTATCTATTTTGTTTATCTTCTCAAAGAACCAGCTTTTAGTTTTATTGATCTTTGCTATTGTTTCCTTCATTTCTTTGTCATTTATTTCTGATCTGATTTTTATGATTTCTTTCCTTCTGCTAGCTTTGGGGTTTTTTTGTTCTTCTTTCTCTAATTGCTTGAGGTACAAGGTTAGGTTGTTTATTCGAGATGTTTCCTGCTTCTTAAGGTGGGCTTGTATTGCTATAAACTTCCCCCTTAGAACTGCTTTTGCTGCATCCCATAGGTTTTGGGTCGTTGTGTCTCCATTGTCATTTGTTTCTAGGTATTTTTTTATTTCCTCTTTGATTTCTTCAGTGATCACTTCATTATTAAGTAGTGTATTGTTTAGCCTCCATGTGTTTGTATTTTTTACAGATCTTTTCCTGTAATTGATATCTAGTCTCATGGCGTTGTGGTCGGAAAAGATACTTGATACAATTTCAGTTTTCTTAAATTTACCAAGGCTTGATTTGTGACCCAAGATATGATCTATCCTGGAGAATGTTCCATGAGCACTTGAGAAAAATGTGTATTCTGTTGTTTTTGGATGGAGTGTCCTATGAATATCAATTAAGTCCATCTTGTTTAATGTATCATTTAAAGCTTGTGTTTCCTTATTTGTTTTCATTTTGGATGATCTGTCCATGGGTGAAAGTGGGGTGTTAAAGTCCCCTACTATGAATGTGTTACTGTTGATCTCCCCTTTTATGGTTGTTAGTATTTGCCTTATGTATTGAGGTGCTCCTATGTTGGGTGCATAAATATTTACAATTGTTATATCTTCTTCTTGGATCGATCCCTTGATCATTATGTAGTGTCCTTCTTTGTCCCTTTTAATAGTCCTTATTTTAAAGTCTATTTTGTCTGATATGAGAATTGCTACTCCAGCTTTCTTTTGGTTTCCATTTGCATGGAATATCTTTTTCCATCCCCTTACTTTCAGTCTGTATGTGTCTCTAGTTCTGAAGTGGGTCTCTTGTAGACAGCATATATAAGGGTCTTGTTTTTGTATCCATTCAGCCAATCTGTGTCTTTTGGTGGGAGCATTTAGTCCATTTACATTTAAGGTAATTATTGATATGTATGTTCCTATTTCCATTATATATATTGTTTTGGGTTCGCTACTATAGGTCATTTCCTTCTCTTGTGTTTCGCGTCTAGAGAAGTTCCTTTAGCATTTGTTGTAAAGCTGGTTTGGTGGTGCTGAACTCTCTCAGCTTTTGCTTGTCTGTAAAGGTTTTAATTTCTCCATCAAATGTGAATGAGATCCTTGCTGGGTAGAGTAGTCTTGGTTTCAGGCTATTCTCCTTCATCACTTTCAGTATGTCCTGCCACTCCCTTCTGGCTTGTAGGGTTTCTGCTGAGAGATCAGCTGTTAACCTTATGGGGATTCCCTTGTGTGTTATTTGTTGTTTTTCCCTTGCTGCTTTTAATATGCTTTCTTTGTATTTAATTTTTGACAGTTTGATTAATATGTGTCTTGGCGTGTTTCTCCTTGTATTTATCCTGTATGGGACCCTCTGTGCTTCCTGGACTTGATTAACTATTTCCTTTCCCATATTAGGCAAGTTTTCAACTATAATCTCTTCAAATATTTTCTCAGTCCCTTTCTTTCTTTCTTCTTCTTCTGGAACCCCTATAATTCGAATGTTGGTGCGTTTCATGTTGTCCCAGAGGTCTCTGAGACTGTCCTCAGTTCTTTTCATTCTTTTTTCTTTATTCTGCTCTGCAGTAGTTATTTCCACTACTTTATCTTCCAGGTCACTTATCCGTTCTTCTGCCTCAGTTATTCTGCTATTGATCCTATCTAGAGTGATTTTAATTTCATTTATTGCATTGTTCATCGTTGCTTGTTTCATCTTTAGTTCTTCTAGGTCCTTGTTAACTGTTTCTTGCATTTTGTCCATTCTACTTCCAAGATTTCGGATCATCCTTACTATCATTATTCTGAATTCTTTTTCAGGTAGATTGCCTATTTCCTCTTCATTTGTTAGGTCTGGTGGGTTTTTATCTTGCTCCTTCATCTGCTGTGTGTTTTTCTGTCTTCTCATTTTGCTTATCTTACTGTGTTTGGGGTCTCCTTTTTGCAGGCTGCACGTTCGTAGTTCCCGTTGTTTTTGATGTCTGTCTCCAGTGGCTAAGGTTGTTTCAGTGGGTTGTGTAGGCTTCCTGGTGGAGGGGACTAGTGCCTGTGTTGTGCTGGATGAGGCTGGATCTTGTCTCTCTAGTGGGCAGGTTCACGTCTGGTGGTGTGTTTTGGGGTGTCTGTGGCCTTATTATGATTTTAGGCAGCCTCTCTGCTAATGGGTGGGGTTGTGTTCCTGTTTTGCTAGTTGTTTGGCATAGGTTGTCCAGCACTGTGGCTTGCTGGTCGTTGAGTGAAGCTGGGTGCTGGTGTTAAGATGGAGGTCTCTGGGAGATTTCCACCGTTTAATATGTGGAGCTGGGAGGTCTCTTGTTGACCAGTGTCCTGAAGTTGGCTCTCCTACCTCAGAGGCAGAGCCCTGACTCCTGGCTGGAGCACCAAGAGCCTTTCATCCACACAGCTCAGAATAAAAGGGAGAAAAAGTAGGGAGAATTAGTAGAAGTATGAGTAAAGAAAGAGGGAAAGGAGGAAAGGAAGGAAGGAAGAAAGAAGCAAAGAAGGAAAGAAAGGAGGGAGGGAGGGAGGGAGGAAGGAAGGAAGGAGGGAAAGAAGGAAAAAAAGACAGAAAGAAAGATGATACAGTAAAAATAAAATAAAGTATAATATAGTTATTGAATTAAACAATATTTAGAAAAAAAAAAGGGATGGATAGAACCTTAGGACAAATGTTGGAAGCAAAGCTATACAGAGAAAATCTTACACAGAAGCATACACATACACCTTCACAAAAAGAGGTAAAGGGGGAAAAATCATAAATCCTGCTCCCTGAGACCACCTCCTCAATTTGGGGTGATTCGTTGTCTAAAGGAGGGAGGGAAGGAAGGAAAGAAAGAAAGAACGAAGGTAAAGTATAATAAAGTTATTACAATTAAACTTAATTATTAAGAAAAAGAATTTTTTAAAAAAAGTCATGGACGGATAGAGCCCTAGGACAAATGGTGGAAGCAAGAGTATACAGACAAGATCTCACACAGAAGCATACACGTACACATTCACAAAAAGAGGAAAAGGGAAAAAAATCATAGATCTCGCTCCTGAATTCCACCTCTTCAATTTGGGATCATTCCTTGTCTATTCAGGTATTCCACAGATGCAGGGTATATCAAGTTGATTGTGGAGCTTTAATCCGCTGCTTCTGTGGCTGCTGGGAGAGATTTCCCTTTCTCTTCTTTGTTCTCACAGCTCACAGGAGCTCAGCTTTGGATTTGGCCCTGCCTCTGCGTGTAGGTCGCTGGAGGGCGTCTGTTTTTTCGCTCAGACAGGACGGGGTTAAAGGAGCCGCTGATTCGGGGCCTCCGGCTCACTCAGGCGGGGGGTTGGGGGATGGGGGAAGGAGGGGCACTGCGTGCGGGGCCGGCCTGCGGCGGCAGAGGCAGCGTGACGTTGCGGCAGAGGCCGGCGTGACGTTGCACCAGCCTGAGGCCCGCCGTGCGCTGTCCCGGGGAAGTTGTCCCTGGATCCCGGGAACCTGGCAGTGGCGGGCTGCACAGGCTCCGCGGAAGAGGGGTGTGGAGAGTGACCTGTGCTCGCACACAGGCCCCTTGGTGGCGGCAGCAGCAGCCCCAGCGTCTCCCGCCCGTCTCTGGGGTCCGCGGTTTTAGCCGCGGCTCGCGCCCGTCTCTGGGGTTTGCGCTTTCAGCTGCAGCTCGCGCCCGTCTCGGGGGCTCGCGCACTCAGCCGCGGCTCGCGCCCGTCTCTGGGGTTCGCGCTTTTAGCCGCGGCTCGCGCCCGTCTCTGGAGTTCCTTTAAGCAGCGCTCTTAAACCCCTCTCCTCGCGCACCAGGAAACAAAGAGGGAAGAAAAAGTCTCTTGCCTCTTCGGCCGGTGCAGGCTTTTCCCCGAACTCCCTCCCGGCTAGTCGTGGTGCACTAACCCCTTCAGGCTATGTTCAAGCCGCCAACCCCAGTCCTCTCCCTGAGCTCCGTCCCAAACCAAAACCCGAGCCTCAGCTCGCAGCCCCGCCCGCCCCGGCGGGTGAGCAGACAAGCCTCTCGGGTTGGTGAGTGCTGGTCGGCACCGATCGTCTGTGCAGGAATCTCCCCGCTTTGCCCTCCGCACCCGTCGCTGTGCACTACTCCGCGGTCCCGAAACTCCCCCCTCTGCCTCCCGCAGTCTCCGCCCGCGGAGGGGCTTCCTAGTGTGTGGAAACTTTTCCTCCTTCACAGCTCCCTCCCACGGGTGCAGGTGCCGTCCTTATTCTTTTGTCTCTGTTTTTTTCTTTTGCCCTACCCAGTTACGTGGGGAGTTTCTTGCCTTTTGGGAGGTCTGAGGTCTTCTGCCAGCCTTCAGTAGGAGTTCTGTAGGAGTTGTTCCACGTGTGGATGTATTTCTGGTGTATCCGTGGGGAGGAAGGCGATCTCCGCGTCTTACTCTTCCGCCATCTTCAAGGTCCCCCCCAGGAGCACTTTAGAAGAAAGTGTAATCTGTTGCTTTTGGATGGAATGTCCTATAAATATCAATTAAGTCCATCTTATTTAATGTATTATTTAAAGCTTGTGTTTCCTTATTTATTTTCATTTTGGATGATTTGTCCATTGGTGAAAGTGGGGTTTTAAAGTCCCCTACTATGATTGGGTTACTGTTGATTTTCTCTTTTATAGCTGTTAGCATTTGCCATATGTATTGAGGTGCTCCTTTGTTGGGTGCATAAATATCTATAATTGTTATACCTTCTTCTTGGATTTATCCCTCGATCATTATGTAGTGTCCTTCTTTGTGTCTTGTAATAGTCTTTGTTTTAAAATCTATTTTGTCTGATATGAGAATTGTTACTCCAGCTTTCTTTTGATTTCCATTTGCATGGAATATCTTTTTCCATTCCCTCACTTTCAGTCAGTATGTGTCCCTAGGTCTGAAGTGGGTCTCTTGTAGACAGCGTATATACAGGTCTTGTTTTTGTACCCCTGCAGCCAGTCTGTGTCTTTTGGTTGGAGCATTTAGTCCATTTACATTTAAGGTAATTATAGATAGGTATGTATGTTCCTATTAGCATTTTCTTAATTGTTTTGCTATTGTAGGTCTTTTCCTTCTCTTGCGTTTCCTGCCTGGAGAAGTTCCTTTAGCATTTGTTGTAAAGCTGGTTTGGTGGTGCTGAATTCTCTTAGCTTTTGCTTGTCTTTAAAGGTTTTAATTTCTCCATCGAATCTGAATGAGATCCTTGCTGGGTAGAGTAATCTTGGTTGTAGGTTTTCCCCTTTCATCACTTTAAATATGTCCTGCCACTCCCTTCTGGCTTGCAGAGTTTCTGCTGAAAGATCAGTTGTTAACCTTATAGGGATTCCCTTGTATGTTATTTGTTGTTTTTCCCTTGCTGCTTTTAATATTTTTTCTTTGTATTTAATTTTTGATAGTTTGATTAATATGTGTCTTGGCATGTTTCTCCTTGGATTTATTCTGTATGGCACTCTCTGTGCCCCCTGACTTGATTGCCTATTTCCTTTCCCATATTAGGGAAGTTTTCAACTATAATCTCTTCAAATGTTTTCTCGGTCCCTTTGTTTTTCTCTTTTTCTTCTGGGACCCCTATAATTCAAATGTTGGTGCATTTAATGTTGTCCCAGAGGTCTCTGACACTGTCCTCCATTCTTTTCATTTTTTTTCTTTATTCTGCTCTGAAGTAGTTATTTCCACTATTTTATCTTCCAGGTCATTTATCCATTCTTCTGCCTCAGTTATTCTGCTATTGATTCCTTCTAGAGAATGTTTAATTTCATTTATTGTGTTGTTATCATTGTTTGTTTGCTCTTTAGTTCTTCTAGGTCCTTATTAAACGTTTCTTGTATTTTCGCCATTCTATTTCCAAGATTTTGGATCATTTTTAGTATCTTTTTCAGTTAGACTGCTTATTTTCTCTTCATTTGTTTGGTCTGGTGGGTTTTTACCTTGCTACTTCATCTGCTGTGTGTTCCTCTGTCTTCTCATTTTGCTTAACTTACTGTGTTTGGGGTCTCATTTTCTCAGGCTCCAGGTTTGTCGTTCCTGTTGTTTTTGGTGTCTGTCCCCAGTGGCTAAGGTTGGTTCAGTGGGTTGTGTAGGCTTCCTGGTGAAGGGGACTAGTGCCTGTGTTCTGGTGGATGAGGCTGGATCTTGTCTTTCTGGTGGGCAAGTCCACGTCTGGTGATGTATTTTGGGGTGTCTGTGACATTATTATTATTTTAGGCAGCCTCTCTGCTAATGGGTGGTGGTGTGTTCCTGTCTTGCTAGTTGTTTGGCATAGGGTGTCCAGCACTTTAGCTTGCTGGTCATTGAGTTGAGCTGGGTCTTCTTGGTGTTGAGATGGAGATCTCTGGGAGACTTTTGCTGTTTGATATTACGTGGAGCTGAGAGGTCTCTGGTGGACCAATGTCCTGAACTCGGCTCTTCCACCTCAGAGACACAGGCCTCACACCCAGCTGGAGCACCAAGACCCTTTTGGGAGGTCTGAGGTCTTCTGTCAGCATTCAGTAGGTGTTCTGTAGGAGTTGTTCCACATGTAGATGTATTCCTGATGTACTTGTGGGGAGGAAGGTGATCTCCATGTCATACTCTCCTGCTATCTTGAAGGTCTCCCCCTTTGCCCATTTTAAAAATGGCTCTCAAAGAAAGAAGAAAATGCAAATTTAAGCAAGTTAAAAAATGACCTAAAATGTAAGAGTTCTTTATGTTTTCTGAATACACGTCTTTTATCAGATATATATGATTTGCAAGTATTTTCTCCCATTTGATGGGTTGTCTTTTCACTTTCTTGATCTTTTTTGAAGCACAAAAGATTTTACTTGTTTTTTTTTTTTTTTTTTTTGGCAGTACGCGGGCCTCTCACTGATGTGGCCTCTCCCATGAGCTCAGCGGCCATGGCTCACGGGCCTAGCTGCTCTGCAGCATGTGGGATCATCCCTGACCGGGGCATGAACCGGTGTCCCCTGCATTGGCACGCGGACTCTCAACCACTGCGCTACCAGGGAAGCCCAAGATTTTACTTTTGATGAAGTCTAATTCATCAATATTTTTTCATTGCTAGTGCTTTTGGTTCCGTATGTAAGAAACTATCACCTAAAGTCATGAATACTACCTCCTATGTTTTCTTCTAAAAGTTTTATATTTTCAGCTTTTAAGATTTAGGTCTATTATCCATTTTAAGTTAATTACTATGTAGGGTGTGAGGTAGAGGTTCTGCTTTAGTCTTTGCATGAGGACATCCCAGTTATCCCAGCACCATTTGTTGAAAATCCCATCAGTTAATTTTTAAAATCAGAGTTTAAGTTACTATTTATATAGATACCATATATAGCATATTTGAGTATACTTTTTATTAATTTTCTCACTTGCTTAAATTTCTCTTTTCTTTTCTCTATAAGAGCCAGGACTTAACAGTTTTGTTTACCACTGTATTCATAATGACAAGGACAGTGCCAGGCATATATTATGTACTCAAATATTTGTTTAGTAACTGAGTTTTTACCTTGTAAGGTTGCTAATATATGAATTCAAATTTCAACCAAATTAGAGCATTCTGAAGTATTTCCCAGGTGCCAATTGCTTCTCCAGCACAGTGACTTCTCACCCCTGGCATCTCAGAATGCAGCTGAGTAGAAAGTGGAAGACTCTATCTTCAGGTACCAGATTGTCCTTATATATAGGACCCCACAACCAACCTTCTGCTAGATATACCCATCTGTCACTTCTTAAAAACAGCAACAAAGATGTCTTTCACTGCTCTTAGGAAGAAATAAAAAAATGAAGTAGGGCTTCAAGAAGAAAAAAGGAATAGAAATATACATTAATAGACGTGCGTGATTTTGAGGTTCCCAACCAGGGCAGTATTTTTGTGGTTGACTCAAGGATGTCTGCGAAATAACATCCTTGTTGAAAAACGTTAGTGCTGTTAAAAAGAGCACATGGACCAAACTCTAAGTTTTTGCTTTGCCTTTTACTATTATATAACCTTGGGCAATGGTGCCTTTTTTTCCTCATCTGAAAAGAGGGACAAAAATGACCTCTGCACAGGATAATTGTAAGAATTAAAAGAGACTTGGCCTTAGTCTGTTCAGTTCGTATAATAAACTACTATAAACTGGATAGCTTATAAACAACAGAAATTTATTTTTCGAAGTTCTGGAGGCTGGGAAGTCCAAGATCAATGTGCTGGCAGATTTGGTGTCTGGTGAGGGCCTGCTTTCTTGTTCATAGATGGTGCCTTCTTGTTTGTGTACTTACATGGTAGAAGGGGCAAGGGAGTTCTCTGGGTCCTTTTTTATAAGACCCTTATCCTATTTATCAGAGCGGAGCCAAAGGCCCCACCTTCTAATTCCATCACCTTGGGTGTTAGATTTTCAATATACGAATTTTAGGGGACACATTCAGTCTATAGCAGATACCATATACTACCAAATCCATTGTCAGTAAGGTATAGATATCTGCTTCCTTACCCAGTTACTCTCAGAAGAGAGAGCAAGCAGTGAAAACTGTAAGAAGAAAGAATTATAAATGAGGAAGAAATGTCCTCTGAAAATGACCATGGTTTCATATGTTGATAATTTGTTTCTGTTCAGGAGGCCATACACTGTGCCAAGTAGAATTCTGTTGGTCACAGAAATTTTCTAAATTGCTCTTTATTTTGTTTTCTTCCCTATGCTTGGGCACTAGGCAGACATTTTCCATGAGCTTCCTCAGCTTTTAATAGCAAGACTGAGTTTCTCAAGTCTCTTTGTATATGTAGGTCATGAACTCGTAAATCCTGCCTTCCTGTAAGCAATATGGTATATTGGAAACAAACCTGAATCTGAATCCCGTGTTTTCTACTTACTATCTGTGTGACTTTGGACAAGTTGCTACAATGCTCTGAGCTTCAATTTCTTTAGTTTTAGCTTCTTTTTCAGTTGAATGTGGGTGAATTATAAAATTTAAGGAAATACTGAATAACCAGGACTTAAAAAAAAGAATAGAACCAGTGTAGTCTTGGAATCTAAGGATCCACTGGACTTTTTTTGGGGGGGGGTGGGGGGTTGGGAGAATGCTCCAACACAGGCATCAGTCAGTTCCGACTCTCTCCATCTCTCTATCACCTGCCTTAAGATTTGAATACCCAAGGGAAAAAATCTGATTGGCCTAGCTTAGACCATGTGTCTACCCCATGGCCCTCTGACTAACAGTCTTACTAAGACTTCAACAGATGGTAGAGAAGATGCACTGTGCCCTTTTCTTCTTTTCTTTTGCTCTATGAAGAGTATTGCTTGATAGGAGCTTGACTACCAGAAAAGGGACTCAACCAACCCATAGTGATCTAGCAGAAAGAGGGCTGCAGTCATAAGTAGCTTGACCTTACTTCTTTCTAGCACTTCTTATCTCTTACTAGTGTCTCCAGCTGGCCAAAGTGTCTCTTGATGGCAGGAGAGCCCATTGATACAGTTTATATGAAGTCAGCCTCCTAGGGAACACAGTAGAGTAGAGAAGAGTGGAAAGTGAATCTGTAGGGGCTAATGAAAAATATTTGTAGCTTGTGTATATAATGTCCCTAAAATATTCATGGTAGTGAATTCTCTCTTCCCTCTTATTTAGAAAAAGGTCTCATGATTTCTCTTATCCCAGAAAATATAACTATGCATGCAATCCCTGGTTCAGGAAATTCCTAATAATTTGGAAGTGGCCAAAGGCAGGAGTCAGCAGGTTTCTCTCCACTTCTTCCCTGGTGCAGCCTGGTCTCAGCAAGGCCCAGCTCCAGCTGTGCCCCCTCCTTGAAGAGCCTCATGGAGGCTGTGGGTGGCAGTTCCTCCTACGCTGGTGGCTCTCTGAGCTGCTGCCAAGACTGGAGGAAGCCACTTCAAAAGACACCACCACACCACTGATAAATGGAATCAGAAGGGCCCTGTTTCAGCCCAGACTGTCTCTAAGCACTTTTCACCAGGCCCCGTTCTTGAGGATGCATTCCTCTTCTAAGTGGATTTGGGTAATGATGGGGGGCCCTCTCTACCAGGCAGCCATTTGTCAAGTACAAACTCATCCCTCAGTGTTAGGAATATGGGGAGATGAGGGGTTCAGCTTGAAGAGAAGAAAATGGGGTTTCTGCCATGGCCTGTCTATAGGTTCCCTCTAGTTCCTATTTGCTAAATAAGGTTGGAATACTTTTCAGTTTACTCTCAGAAAACAGATCATTTGTAATCTCTGAATGCATTAAAAATAGACCGACTCAAGTTAAATTTACGCTTTTCTGCCATAGTTTTCAAGTGAATTCAATCACTATGATTCCATGGTTTAGGAAAATAACAAAATTATATACTTGTAGTAAATGAGCATTTGTTTTTTTTTAAAGGACAGCATAACATGGTGAGGGGAACACAGAAGTGAGGCTCCCAAACCTGGATATTCGTATCTGTTGAACTTGGGAAAGTCATTTCTTCTCTTTGGGCCTCAGCGTCAACATTTACAGTGACAGCTGGATAGGAAATGAAGTGATGATTCCAATACATACTGTGGCCAAATACACCCTAGAGGAATGTTCTACAGCAGATGTGATGAGAAGGAATTAGCGCTCTAGAAGGGAGGAAGTATGCTGTGATCAGGGATGACTGCAATCATTTCTGATTTGCCTTTTAAACTTCCTGAGTTGTGGATTCCAAGTTTTACACTCCATTTTTCTTTATGCCTTTTTCTGTTTTAGTATTTTCATAGTAGGGCAACAAGGATAGGATTGTTTGTGTGACATGCTTTTGCTTTGTTTTTTTGTTTTTTTTTTGCGGTACGCGGGCCTCTCACTGTTATGGCCTCTCCTGTTGTGGAGCACAGGCTCCGGACATGCAGGCTCAGCGGCCATGGCTCACGGGCCCAGCCGCTCTGCGGCACGTGGGAGCCTCCCGGACAGGGGCACGAACCCGCGTCCCCTGCATCGGCAGGCGGACTCTCAACCACTGCGCCACCAGGGAAGCCCATGATTTTGCTTTTGATCTCAAGGTGATAAAGAAGTAGTATGCAGTGATGCAAGGAAACTCTGGGATTTCGCACTTAGGTTCAAATCCCAAAACTGCTACACCCTGGCACCGATCCTCTCAACTATGAAAATTAAACTAATATTTACTTCATAAGATTTCTCTGAAGAGTAAAGATGTGGGAGTACCTTTTATGTAGAAGTACTTTGCACATAGTAGGCATTTATTAATAAAAGGCTCTTATTTTATGCTCATGTTTGTTCACATTTATCCATTGACACTCCAAGCTCTTGGGGAGAAATCCAGGCCACAATTTGCTGATCTTGTTTGGCTGGTGAGCCTGCTCTTACTCTTTCTTCTCTGGGACAGTTAATACTGAACGTGCACCCTGAATGAATGACGGGCATTATGCAAACTGGTTAGTTTCCTCCAGGTTGTTTGAGAAATGGTGGGAGCCATATTGGGATCTTTCAAAAACCCCAGTTAAAAGAAATGGAAACAAATTTCCAAGGGAAAGGTAGGAGAGGAAGCAATCGAGAGGTGGAACTAAATCAGCAAGGGGCTTTTAAGCCAATTTTGTGACAAGATTCCCTACTCTTCATTGAAAACAAAGAGGCAAAGCCAGATTGTCCAGGTTTGAACTTTGACTTTCTATTTACTGACCGTGACTTTGGACAAGTTATATAACTCATCTCTGCCTCAGTGTCTTCACTTGAAAATTGGTGTCAATAATCAGACCAAACTTAAAGGGTTGTTATGACAATTCTGTGCATCAATTATTTTTAATTGTAGTAGAGTTGATTTGCAATATTGCATTGGTTTCAGGTGAACAACAGTGATTCAATATTTTTATAGATTATACTCAATTTAAAGTTGTTATAATGTCTGTATTTCCCTGTGATATACAATATATCCTTGTAGCTTATTTATTTTATACATAGTTGGTTGTTAACCTTAATTCCATACCCTTATTTCGCCCCTCTCCCCACTGGCAACCATTAGTTTGTTCTCTGTATCTGTGAGACTGTTTCTGTTTTGTATATATTCAATGGTTTATTTTTAGGTTCCAGAAATAAGTGATAACACACAGTATTTGTCTTTCTCCGACTTATTTCACTAAGCATGATACCCTCTAGGTCAGTCCATGTTGTTGTAAATGGCAGAATTTTATTTTTTATGGCTGAGAAATATTTCATTGTATATGTGTGTGTGTGCACTGTGTGAGTATGTGTCTATATGTATGTATGTGTCTATACTTATGTATGTATCTATATGTATGTAGGTATATATGTGTATGTAGGTGTATATATATCACAGCTTTTTTATCCATTCATCTGTTAATGGACACATAAGTTGCTTCCATATCTTGGCTATTATAAATAATGCTGCTCTGAATATTGGGTTGCATGTATCTTTTCGAATTAGTGTTTTCATTTTCTTTAGGTGGAATTGCTGGATCATATGGTAGTCCTATTTTTAGTCTTTTGAGGAACCTCCATACTGTTTTCCATGTGGCTGCACCAATTTATGTTCTCACCAACAGTGAACTAGGGTTCCCTTTTCTCCATATTCTCACCAACATTTGTTATTGGTACACTTTTTGGTGATAACTATTCTGACAGGTGTGAGGTTTTATCTCATTGTGGTTTTGATTTACATTTATCTGATGATTCGTGATGTTGAGCATCATTTTGTGTACCTGTTGGCCATCTGTATATCATCTTTGGAAAAATGTCTTTCTATTTTATAATCAGGTTTTTGATACTGAGTTTTATGAGCTGTTTATATATTTTGGATATTAACTCCTTTATCAGTCATATAATTTGCATATATTTTCTCCCATTCAGCAGCTTATCTTTTCATTTTGTTGATGGTTTCCTTTGCTGTGTAAAGTCTTTTAAGTTTATATAGGTTCCATTTTTTACTTTTGCTTTTGTTTCTCTTGAGAAGACAGATCCAAAAAAATATTGCTAAAATTTATGTCAAAGAGTATTCTGCCTATGTTTTCTCCTAGGAGTTTTATGGATTCAGGTCTTTAACCCATTTTGAGTTTATTTTCATTTTGGTATGGGAAAATGTTCTAATTTCATTCTTTTAAGTGTAGCTGTCCAGTTTTCCCAGCACCACTTATTGAAGATACTGTCTTTTTTCAATTGTATCCTTGCCTCCTTTTTCATAGTTTAACTGACCATACGTGTGTGGGTTTATGACTTGATTCTCTATTCTGTTCCATTGATCTATGTGTCTGTTTCTGTGCCACTACTATGCTGTTTTGATACTGTACCTATGTAGTATACTCTGAAGTCCGTAAGCATGATACTCCAGCTTTGTTCTTTTTTTCTCAAGATTCTTTTGGCAATTCGGGGTCTTTTGTGGTTCCATATGAATTTTAGGATTATTTGTTCTAGTTCTTTAAAAAATGTGATAGCTATTTTGATAGGGATTGCATTGAATCTGTAGATTGCTTTGGGTAGTATGGACATTTTAATAATATTAACTCTTGCAATCCATAAACATAGGATATCTTTCCTTTTTTTCGTATCCTCTTCAATTTCCATCTTCAATGTCATATAGTTTTCTGAGTATAGGTCTTTTCAGCTCCCTGGTTAAATTTATTCCTAAGTAGTTTATTCTTTTTGATGTGATTTTAAATGTGATTGTTTACTTGCTTTCTCTGAGAGTTCACTATTAGTGTGTATAGAAAAGCTACAGATTTCTGCATATTAATCTTGTATACTGCAACTTTACTGACTTCATTTACAAGTTCTAGTAGTTTTTTTGTGGATACTTCAGGATTTTCTATATATAGTATCATGCCAACTGCAAATGGTGACAGCATTGCTTCTTCCCTTCCAATTTGGATTCCTTTTGTTTCTTTATCTTGTCGATTGCTGTGGCTAGGACTTCCAATACTGTGTTACATGGAGGTGGCAAGAGTGGGTATCCTTGTCTTGTTTCTGATTTTAGAGGAAAAGTTTTCAGCTTTTCACTGTTGAGTATGATGTTAGCTATGGGTTTGTAACAGATGGCCTTAATTATATTGAGATATGTTCCCTCCTTACCAATGCTAATGAGAGCTTTTATCATGAATGGATGTTGAATTTTGCCAAATGCTTTTTCTTCATCTGTTGAGATGATCATGTGATTGTTATCCTTCCTTTTGTTAATGTAGTGTATCACATTGATGGATTTGCAGATATTGAACCATCCTTGCATCTCTGGCATAAATCCCACTTAATCATGGTGTATGATCCTTTTGATATACTGTTGAATTCAATTTGCTAATACTTTTTGAGGATTTTTACATCCATATTCATTAGAGATACTGGCCTATAATTTTCTTTCTTGTAGTGTCTTTTGTCTGGTTTAAGTATCAAGGTGATGTTTACTTCATGGAATGAGTTTGGGAGTGTTTCCTCCTCTTCAAATTTTGGGAATAGTTTAGTTTGAGAAGGATAGGTGTTAGCTCTTGTTTATTTGTTTGGTGGAATTCCCTTGTGAAACTGTCTGGACTTTTGTTTTCTAGGGCTTTTTAAATTATAAATTCAATTTTACCTCTAGTGATCAGTCCATTTAGATTGTCTATTTCTTCCTAATTCAGTCTTGTAAGGTTGTATATTTCTAGAAATTTGTCCATTTCTTCTAGGTTGTCCAGTTTGTTGGCATATTACTGTAGCAATTTGTTAGGATTTTTTGTATCTCTGTAATGTTGGTTATGTCTCTGCTTTTATTTCTTATTTTGTTTATTTGGGTCTGCTCTCTTTTTTTACTTAATGAACCTGGCTTAAGACTTACCAATTTTGTTTAAATTTTCAAAAAACAGCCTTGGTTTCATTGAGTTTTTTCTATTGTTTCTGGTCTATTTTATTTATTTCCTCACTTCTTCTGACTTTGGGGTTTGTTTCTTTCTTTCTAATTACTTTGGATGGTAGGTTAGGTTGAGATTTTTCTTGTTTCTTAAGATAGACCTATATTGCTATAAATTTCCCTCTTAAAACCACTTTTGTTGAATCCCTTAGATTCTGGAAAGTTGTGTTTTTATTTTCATTTGTCTCCAGGTATTTTTTGATTTCCTCTTTGATTCATTAACCCATTGGTTTTTTTAGTAGCATGTTTAGTCTCCACATGTTTGTGTTTTTCCCCTTTTTCTTCTTATAATTAATTTCTAGTTTCATATTGTGGTCCAAAAGAAAATGCTTGGTATTATTTCTACCCTCTTAAATTTGTTGAGATTTGTGTTGTGTATCGTCTATTATAGCTTTTTGATTTATGGTTACCATGGGGTTATTTGTTGACCTATATCTATTGTTTTAAACTGGTGGCCATTTAAGCTCAAACACATTCTAAAAGATCTACATTTTTTTACTTCCCTCTCCCACATTTTGTGTTTTGGATGTCATATTTTACATTTGCATGTTTATCTCCCTCAATTCTAAATGATAATCTTGCTGGGTAGAGTATCCTAAGTTGCAGGCTTTTTCCTTATAGCACTTTGAATATATCATATCACTCTTTTCTGGCCTGCAAAATTTCTGCAGAAAAATCAGTTGATAGCCTCATGGGGGTTCCCTTTATACAACTTTTTCTGTTTCTGCCTTTAGAATTCTCTGACTTTTGCCATTTTAATTATAATATGTCTTGGTGTGGTTCTGTTTGGGTTCATCTTGTTTGGGACCCTCTGTGCCTCCTAAACCTAGATATCTGTTTCCTTCTTCAGGTTTGGGAATTTTTCAGCCATGATTTCATCAAATATATTTTTGACCCCCTTTTTTCTCTTCTTCTTCTGGGACCCCCTTTAATATGAATGTTGATATGCTTTTTGTTGTAGTAGAGGTCCCATAAACTGTTCTCATTTAAAAATTTTTTCTGTTTGTTGTGATTTCCATTATTCTATCTTCCAGATCATGTATGTATTCTTCTCTCTTACCTAGTCTGCTTCTATTACCCTAGTTCTTCTACTGTGTTTTTAATTTCAGGTATTGTATTTTTCAGTTCTGCCTGGTTTTTTTTTTTTTTGGTATTTCAGGTATTGTACTTCCTTGTTGAAATTTTTGCTGTGTTCATCATCTGTTCCCTAATTCCGTTAGCATTCTTAATACAAAAGCTTTGAACTCTCTATCTGGTAAATTATTTATGGTTTCATTAGTTGTTTTTTTCAGGGGTTTTCTCTTATTCTTTCAATTGAAACAAATTCCTGTCTTCTCATTTTGCTCAAGTTTCTCTCACTAAGAAATCAGGTGAAACACCTACCTGTTGCAGTCCTAAAGGGTTGTCCTTGTGTGGGAGCTTCCCTATATAGTCTGTGTGCCCAGTGGCTTTGGTAGGAGAACTGGATCAGATGTGAACATGAGTCATGTCTTCCCCCTGGGTGTGCTGGCGGCTATCACCACTAGAAGGTGGACCTGGAGATGGACAGCCTACAGCCAGTGCCAGGTGTTTGTTAGCTGGGGCTTCTCCTCTATTCAGTGGCCAACACTACCCAGTTGGGGGTGGGGCAGGTCCCAAGTTGCTGGAGCAGAAGTCTCAGGGTTGAGTCTCAGCTGGCTCCATTTCCTCTAAGTGTGGGCTGTCCCACCACCCAGCACTGCACCCTGTCCCAGAGGGGTGCCATCCTGGAGCAAAAACAGCTGGAGCAGCCACAGGCTGTGGCAGTCCTGGCCCCGGTGAGAGTTCTGGGCTGCTGTTGATGCACTGCCTCAGTAAGGACCAGTAATTTCTTTCCCCAATCCTGTTCAGATGCTGTTCTGGGTCTAGGCCGTCTTTGTCCCTCACAACTGCATACTCCCTTTGGCTGCTACAGCCCTAGCCCTAGGGTGGAGTTGACCATAGAGCAAGAGGTGCTGGTGCAGGCTCTTGACGTGGGCTATGGTGTGGACTGGGATGGTCATGGGAAACTGGCCAGAGCCCCATGCAGTTTCAATCTGCTTCCAATGCCTTGTTTTGGGAGTGTGTGTACACTCTTCAAGAGTGGAGTCTAGGTTTCTTACAGTTTTCCTGTTACTTCCACTTGTTTTCAAACCACCTAAGGGAACCTGACTTTCCAGCACTGGTCCCCAGGGTTGGGGTACTCAATATGTGGTTTGAACCCTCATGCCCCAGGGAGGATCTTGGCCTGTGTAATCCCCTCCCTCCTCTTCTGTGTTCCCTTCCAGGGGCACAGGTTCTAACATGATTGCTTCTCTTCCCTTCCTACCCAATTTCGTGTGGATCATTTTTACAGCCTTGGTTGTACAAGGGTCTTCCTGCCAGTCTCCAGTTAGTTTTCAGTGAGAATTGTTCCACGTGTGGATGTATTTTCGACGTGTTCGTGGGAGGAGGTGAGCTCCACATCCTCCTACTCTGCCATCGTGATCTCCCCTCTTCTATGCATCAGTATTGTTTGAGTGCTTAGAATAGTACCTGGTGCATAATAAATGGTACATAAATGTTTGTTTATAAAAGAAGTGGCCATATGGTAAAATCTCTGGTTCGGGAAATTCCTGATAATTTGATGTGGCCAAAGGCGTGAGTCAGCGGGTTTCTCTCCTCTATATTTTTAATATAGACACTTAAGAAACTTGATTAGTATTCATGGGCTTAGGAGTCAAATTCCCCACTGTTAATTATTAATGAACTCAGGTATCACTTGGGGCCTCTCTGCCCAGTAGAGATTTTGGTAACTTTGTCTTAATGCTCTAGGACTCAACCATTAGGAAAAGTGTTGAGTCCTCTCCCTAACTTTTGAACATGTCTGATATTGTAATAGGGATTGGAAACTGGATAAAGCACCTTTCTCTGTCATGTAAAAGAGGGTCCTACATTTCAGTGTAGGATGGTGACTGTCCGGTAAGCAGCAACTCCTTCCATTCCTAGTGTCACTTCCTGTTCCCAGAATGCTGCTGCTGGAACTCCAGGCATCAAATCCTAGTTGTAGACCAGAAGAAAGATTTCCTAAAAAGTGAAAGGGAAAAAAAAAAACAAAAACCTTATTGATTCTTTTTAAAGGAGTCTTAGAAGAAATTCTAGAAAATAATTCTGCCTTTATCTCTTTAGCCAGATACTAGAGAGGATCAAAAATAATCTTTTAGATGAACACACATTGTCAAGGGATAGATATTAGGAGGTAACTTCTCAGTTTTTACATGCAGTTCCCTTGTCACCATTCCCAAATATCTCAGACCCATGTATGGACATGGGTGTATACTCCGTCTCTCACCAGCCTTCAGAAGAAATCTATCTCATAATATTATATTTTGAGACTTACTGAAGTTCGTTATAGGTTTAGAGATGTAGGAATCACAGGTAAGCCATGTGGCCACTTAAGCCTGTCGTGTTACCCAACAGCACTTTTCTGTGCACCTCCCCTATTCCTTCCAATAACTTTTTTTTTTAAATTGTGATTAGCTTTTTTTTAACTCAGCATAGTTCTCTGGCGATTCATCCAAATTGTTGTGTGTATTAAGGCTTTACTCCTTTTTTAAAATTAATTAATTAACTTATTTTTGGCTGTGTTGGATCTTCGTTTCTGTGTGAGGGCTTTCTCTAGTTGCGGCGAGCGGGGGCCACTCTTCATCACGGTGCACGGGCCTCTCACTGTCGCGGCCTCTCTTGTTGCGGAGCACAAGCTCCAGACGCGCGGGCTCAGTAGTTGTGGCTCACGGGCCTAGTTGCTCCACGGCACGTGTGACCCTCCCAGACCAGGGCTCGAACCTGTGTCCCCTGCACTGGCAGGCAGATTCTCAACCACTGCACCACCGGGGAAGCCCCCCAAAACTTTTTATAAAGTCAGAGCTTCCAATATGTGACTTTTTCTGCTGCCCACAGACCCCTGGAACTTACTGCCTAGCTCTCTCCCTGTTTCCCCTCAGTTCTTTGAGGGAAGTGATGATCAGCTAGTTGGAAAGCTAGAGAACAAGAATAAGGATAGCAACCAACCATTTACCAAGTGTCTGGCATGTGGCAAATGCTCTGTTATATAACCAGTTTTTATAACAACCTATCGAAGAGGCTGCTGTCATCCCATTGTCACCAATGAGGAAATTCAGGCTCAAGACACTATAGTAAATGGCCCAATTTCATTTGAGCAGTGCTTACATTATTTGTGGCTCGTACATTTATTCACTTGTGCGTTCTTTCATTCAATGTTTCATTTTCACAAAACTCAATGAGGACATAAATGACAAATTGGGATTACAACCAGGGGCAGACAGTCAAATAAGCTCTCTGTTTTATGTGATTTTCCATCTTAATTCTTTTCAAATCTTCTCTCCTCATCTTCTCTCCTCCAGGACAAACAGGCCCACTTCCTTCAACTCTCTCTGAAATTACAAGGGTTTCTAGATCCCTCATAAAAGCCTCCTCTTGACACGTTCTGGTTTGTCAGTGCCATTCTTGAAATGCTGCTCAGACTTGAAACTAATTCTAGATGTGGACAAAAAGCAAAACCAAACGAATTCAAGACACTTCTTTTAATTGTAGACGGTCAGATCAAAGAGGGCAACTACTCTAATTAGAAGTTGTATTACTAGCACCAAGTACTAAGCCTAGCACAAGTTGGATAATGAGATTTTGAAAGGGCTCGGCTTGTACAGTTTAGTGATGATTTTATTTAGTGGAATGTGAGAACTGTCTACAGATATCTGAAGGGTTTTCATGTGGAACTGGGATTCGAGTTGCCTTTGTTGCTCGTAATAACCTTCTATTAATAATAATAACCATTATTTATGCAGCACTGACTTGGAATATACTTTATTCCCTATAACAACTTTATTATTTGGGAATTATTATCGTTTTGGAAATACTACTTCTGTAAAATACAGAAAGCAGCTGAGGTTTGGAGAGTCGAACTGTTAATACTTAGGAACACGGAGAATAAGTAGTAATGAGAATCAAATACCATAGCTCTGCTGACTTAATCCAAAGCAGTGAAATTACTGAATTTTTGGACCATTCTCATTTACGCCCAAGGCCTCAAGTTCTCATCTGTATAACAAGCAGTTTGAGTCCTAGGCTTTATAGAAGCAGTCGTGTGCTGGAGCCCACGTGGAATCTGAGAGTGGATGGGTTTATTTTTAGAAATGCCGTGAGCTGGTTTTAAACACAGCATCGCTGGCAATTAAACTGCAGACTGCACATTTAACATATAAAGTGCTCAAATTCATTATTTTCTAATATTTGACTTCATCTATTCTCTTCAGGACATGAATAGCTATTGCATCTCTATGGTGGAAATAAATATTATAAAATAGCTGTGCTACTGCCATCTTTTCCCAGCTTCCCATTCAGTGGGGTCATTCTATAGCTTGCTATCTGCCAGATGGGAGTATTTACACCATGAAAATTGACAAATACTACAAATCAACGTTTGGTTTATTGTTTTGTTCATTGTATTGACTTATGAAAGTGATGGAAAATATAATACAGATTAAAGTTAAAATGTCATATCTATAGGCATTACAGCTGAGTTGCACAAAAAATAAGGAAATATTCTCCCAGTATTTATTTGAAAACCATGATCCAATTCATAAAAGAAAGCACTCAATGTCTTTGATGAATGAAAGAAGTTCCATCCTCCAATTCATAAAAGAAAGCACTCAATGTCTTTGATGAATGAAAGAAGTTCCATCCAAGTTTGTTGTTTCACTTTGTCTTATTCATTAACATAAATGGATGTTGGTTGATATTTTTAATTTGTCAGTTGGAAAATAGGTTAGCTATAATGAAGCATTCAGTACAGTCATTGAAAATATTCAGCGAGGAACATTTGGCTATAGGGAGTTTATAATAACGTTATTTCTATTTATTACCTTGAGCTACATATCGCTACATATCCTTTATAGACATAAAGTATATATGTTTATATATAAATGTAAATATACACACACATAAAATACTGTGGAGCTGGTTGTTAAATGCTCACTAGCACATACTTAAACTGCATATAAGGCCTTTCTTATCTTTGATATTTTAGGAGTCTAATCAGGACCAAAAGGTAGACACCACAAAAAACCAAGCACTATGAAGAATTAGAGAGGTAGTGAGGTCCCCATCACTACGCTGATGACAAAGCCACTTCACAGGGCAGAGGAGGATGCAGATGATGTTGGATCTTCCTCTTCTCCAATCAGAACGTTTCATAGCAGCTAAGGAAGAGGACGCCGGTATGAAAGGTGGGTACAGTGTATTCACAAGGCAGTAGCCAATGGCTTGTGAGACTTTCCAGTCTTATCTGTTGATATCCCTTCATGAGCTGAAACTTTCTGGAGGATTAGAATGTTCCTCCAAACATGACTCCTTGAGCCTATTTCCTCCACTTCTGTATAAGCTTCCTCAATGGCTGTGTACCTTAGGTGTTTATGTATTAGCCTCTCACGTGAGAGTTTATGTTTCTTGGGTCTGAAGACTGTCTACCTATAAATAAGAGTTGTTCAAGAAATCTTTTTTTTTTCTCTTTGAGTGCATTTTGAGGGAAATCATTATAAATTCAGTTTGTTCTCCCTCTTAGTTCCTCAAACTCTAGAACTGTGCAGAGGTTATAAGAAAACCTTCTCTCAATAAATTCTCTCTACTGCCCCATCCTTAAAAACAGAGCGGTTTCCTCTTCACCAATAGACAACATCCTGGCATGTTAGCTGTAGATTACAATGTTTAACTGTGATGATTTCCTTAGAACTTCAGGACCAAATTCAACTGAAGCAAACCAGTGAATACGTTTTCTTTATCAACTTGGCATTGATACTTGTTTAACATCAGTGAAAAGCCAAGTAGAGGGAATTTGAATGTTAGGAAGTTAATATTGATTGAGCGTGCACTGTGTTCCAGAATTGTTCTAAACACATTATGTATGTTTTAATCTTCATCATTCTACAAGGGAATAGACAGGCTGAGAGGTAAAGATGGCTTACCCAACACCACGCCAAATACCTTGTAGGTGGCAGAACTAGGATTTGAACCCCCTGTTCCAAATACTGTTGTTTTTCATATCAGTCCCTTTGCCTCTTTGTAGAATGCTTCTATTTGTAAATAGATGTTTCAACATTTGTCTATAGGATAACCATTTAATTGATTTTTCATAATTATTTATAGGAATAGAGTATCATAGTGACAGAGCGAAAAGGAGTATTTGAAAAAACTGTGGAGATTGCGTTAGCTGTTTGTTTTTGACTGACTCAAAGACATGAAAAAAAAAAACCCACCCAGAATGGGTCTGAGCACTTAAACCCGTGAGACCCGTATATTCTGCTGTCAAAGACCCCTGTTCCCCACCCACAGGTTTCTTTAACCATTGACCCACAGCCTCCTTGCACATGATTGAGTTCCGTCTCCTTCATTCACTGTCCAGCTTCTCTAGGCTCCTCCTCCTCTTCTGCTGCTTCTCACTCTTCATCGCTCCAGAAAACACCTGCAACCATTTCTAGCCCTTAAAACCCTAATGTTAGCCCACTGGCCCCAGCAATGTGCACTAAGGCACTAGCTGCAACATGGTTTTCCTCATTTCTTCTGACTCGTTATCTTTAGAGTTGTCAGTACCACTGAGGGTATGACCTGGATACTCTGCCACGGTCCACATGAACCCAGACCTCACAAGAACCTGATGAAGTGTTTGTTAGGCTTAAAACCATGCGCCAGCACGCGGCAAGTCTCTGTATCCCTCATAACTTCCTTATTTATTAGACACCTGCTGCGCTTCTTCCAAGTAGCCTCAGCTCTTAACATTCTTGTACAGGGATATATGTGAACCCATTATTAACTGAAGTCCCCAGAAAAACAAACGTAAAAGAGGTGTTACCTGAGGCCAGGAAACAAGACCCAGAACTGCTGAAATGACTTTGCACCCACACATACTCTTGGGAATTCAGTAATGGAGTAAGCATAACTTGATCTAATTAATAGTCTCAAAGATAACTCCATATACATTAGTCTGGTATAACCTACAAAACAAACATCCTAAATCTGTATTTTGGCAATACTCTACATGTGCAGGTTTCAGGACACTTCCCTAAGTGGCCTAAGGATTAAGAAACCAGTATCGTTTAGAAGGAGAGTGATAACACTGATTTATGCTTTAAGGGCTTATAAATGATGGAGACAGAATAATTCTGAATAATATGCAGAAAGTATATGCCTACTGAGCTTCAAAAAAATGATGGTTTCTAAGTCAACTGCTGAGTTTTCCTAAAGACACTTCTAAAAAGTTTTGAAAGACACAAAAGAAAAAAACAAAGAAATAGAAAGTCTTCTCAAAGCAGTTACACTCTGTTCTCTCCCTTGTGCATTTCAAAGAAGCTATTCAAAGCTAGTACATTTTAACATATAAACCAGGACTATGCAACTAGCCCAACTATCAATTTATGTTCTTTTTTTGAAACAACTTGTATTTTGCAATCCACTCTCCCTTTTAATTATTACAACAATGGCAGAATGTTTCTCTTAACTAACTCAGAGGTTGTATTCTCATTACCCACTGCATTGCTAGTCATTTTTTTTTCCCACCAGTATTTGGCATTCTACAGCAGGTATGGGGTTTGTATCTTCACAGGCCAGCCTGTCTGGAAAGGGCTTTATGGCAGCACTACTGAGTATTTTCTCCCCTCAGCCTCCATAAAGTGGCCACTTCCTTGATTTCCACATCTGCCAAGCTGGAATAATGTCACCTTCTTTGGGTGGATGCTAGGAGCAAATGAAATAGCTCCTGGTACATGCTTCTTTCTCTGTAACAATTATTACTTACTAATCCTGTCCTCTTCTCCATGGCCCTTTCCTATCCCCCCTTGCCCTTTCAGCTGTGGTGATTTCTGAGAGGAAGACATTGGACTTCGATTAAGAAGGGCTTATTGCCATCCCAGTGCAGCTAATCATCATCTTGGCCTGTTTTCTCAATTGTGAAAAGACTGAGTTACGACCCAGTCTGATTATCTTAGCATTGCTTGTGGTTTTCATGTAGTCTAACTTTGACTATTTTCTATGTACTGGACACTGATCTAAACAATTTACAAATGTTTATTTCATTTATATATCTTTAAGGGGATATTTTAAATTTTAAAAATCAAGGTAAATATATTATTATCCCAGCTGGCAGATGAAGAGGTAGAAGCACTCAGTGGACACCCAATTTTCCCAAAGCTTTAAAAGGGAAACAAAGCAATTTGAATTCAGACTACAAAGCTTCTCCACCACCAATCCAACCCACGGCAGTGGCCTCTTTTGAAATTTCCAGCATCAATTTCCCTGACTTATTGGTTTCGACCATTCAGCACAGGCCCTGTAGCCAATTAAAACCATTTCCATGGTCACTGCTAATTCAATCTGACTGACTTCTACAGACACTGCTTTCCTGAATTGCTTCTCTTTTTTATCCCTTCCTCTGCTTCTTTTTCCCTCCAACAAAAATTGCGTTCCAGGAGATATACTCAGGACTGAGGATTCAGAAAAGAATACTGAGATTGTTGGCAGTCTGAAACACAGCACAGTGTAACTGTGTAGGAAGGCAAAGACAGATTTGACACAGGAAAACTGTCATGTCATATGTTATTTCCCCAAGAGGCAGAGAGAAAGAGAGAGAGAGTTAGAGACACAGAACACATACCAGGAGAGTCACACAACCAAGCAGGGGCATAGAGACAGCAAATAGAGTGGACAGAACCATAAACTCTCCCTAGGGAGCCTTGGGGAAGGTTTCCCAGAGGTGTTCATATTTGAGCTGAATCTTGAAGAAAAGGAGGAGGCATTTCTTGTAAAAATATGGAACATTCTAGGCAAAGAGAAGACTAAGGAAAAGGCCCTATTTTGTGTCAGGAATGGAGCATTTAAAGGGACTGGCCTTGGGGAAGGAGAGAAGGAACTAAGTTTGAAAGCGGTGACTTGCAGGCAACATCTAAAGGGTGTGTGTGTCCATACTTAAGATATTTTTATCACTTCTGGTGAGCACTATAAAGCCACTGAAAGATGATCAGATTTATCCTTTACAAGCTTATCTTGCAGATACTCTGGAGAAGAAACTGGAGTGGAAACCTCTTGTAGTAGTTTTGTTAAGAAATGATGAGGTGATAAACCTTTAGCCAGACTCATCAAGACAAAAAAGGAGAGGGCTCAATTCATTAAAATTAAAAATGGAAAAGGAGAAGTTACAGCTGACACCACAGAAATACAAAGGATCATAAGAGACTACTACAAACAACTATATGCCAATAAAATAGACAACCTAGAAAAAATGGACAAATTCTTAGAAAGAGACAACCTTCCAAGACTGAACCAGGATGAAACAAAATATGAACTGACCAATCACAAGTACTGAAATTGAAACAGTGATTAAAAAACTTCCAACAAACAAAAGTCCAGGACCAGGTGGCTTCACAGGTGAATTCTATCAAACATTTAGAGAAGAGTTAACACCTATCCTTCTGAAACTCTTCCAAAAAATTGCAGAGGAAGGAACACACCCAAACTCATTCTATGAGGCCACCATCACGCTGATACCAAAACCAAAGATACCACAAAAAAAGAAAATTACAGGCCAATATCACCGATCAACATATATTCAAAAATCCTCAACAAAATACTAGCAAACCAAATCCAACAATACATTAAAAGGATCATACACCATGATCAAGTGGGATTGAAGAATCCTAGGGATTCTTCAGTATCCTCAAATCAATCAGTGTGATACCATATTAACAAACTGAAGAATAGAAACCATATGATCATCTCAATAGATGCAGAAAAAGCTGTTGACAAAATTCAACACAGATTTATGATAAAAACGCTCCAGAAAATGGGCATAGAGGGAACTTACCTCAACATAATAAAGGACACATATGACAAACCCACAACTGACCTCATTCTCAATGGTGAAAAGGTGAAAGCATTCCTTCTAAGATCAGGAACAAGACAAGAATGTCCACTCTCACCACGTTCATTCAACATAGTTTTGGAAGTCCTAGCCCTGGCAATCAAAGAAGAAGAAATAAAAGGACTCCAAATTGGAAAAGAAGAAGTAAAACTGTCACTGTCTGCAGATGACATGATACTATACATAGAAAATCCTAAAGATGCTACTAGAAAACTACTAGAGCCCATCAATGAATTTGGTAAAGTTTCAGGATATAAAATTAATACACAGAAGTCTCTTGCATTCCTATACGCTAACAACAAGAGATCAGAGAGATTGATGAAACAATCCCATTTACTGTCACATCAAAAAGGACAAAATACCTAGGAATAAACCTACCTAAGGAGGCAAAAGGCCTGTAACTCTGAAAACTATAAGACACTGATGAAAGACATCAAATATGACACAAACAGATGGAAAGATATACCATGTTCTTGCATTGGGAGAATCAATATTGTGAAAATGACTATACTACCCAAGGCAATCCACAGATTCAGTGCAATCCCTATCAAATTACCAATGGCATTTTTCACAGAACTGGAAAAAAACATTTTTATAATTTGTGTGGAAACACAAAAGACCCTGAATAGCCAAAGCAATCCTGAGAATAAAATACAGAGTTGGAGGAATCAGGCTCCCTAACTTCAGACTATATTACAAAGCTACAGTAATCAAAACAGTATGGTACTGGCGCAAAAACAGAAATGTAGATCAATGGAACAGGATAGAAAGCCCAGAAATAAACCCATGCACCTATGGTCAATTAATCTACAATAAAGGAGGCAAGAATATACAATGGAGAAAAGACAGCCTCTTCAATAAGTAGTGCTGGGAAAACTGGACAGCTACATGTAAAAGAATGAAATTAGAACATTCTCTAACACCATACACAAAAATAAACTCAAAGTGGATCAGAGACCTAAATGTAAGGCCGGACACTATAAAATTCTTAGAGGAAAACATAGGCAGAACACTCTGACATAAATCACAGCAATATCTTTTTGGATCCACCTCCTAGCATAATGAAAATAAAAACTAAAGTAAACAAATGGGACCTAATGAAACTTAAAAGCTTTTGCACAGCAAAGGAAACCATAAACAAGACAAAAAGACAAAGAATGGGAGAAAATATTTGCAAATGAAGCAACCAATAAGGGATTAATCTCCAAAATATACAAACAGCTCATGCAGCTCTGTGTCAACAAAAAACAAACATCCCAATCAAAAAATGGGCAGAAGAGCTAAGTAGACATTTCTCCAAAGAAGACATACAGATGGCCAAAAAGCACATGAAAACATGCTCAACATCACCAGTTATCAGAGAAATGCAAATCAAAACTACAATGAGGTATCACCTCACACCAGTCAGAATAGCCATCATCATAAAGTCTACAAACTGCTGGAGAGGGTGTGGAGGAAAGGGAACCATCCTACACTGTTGGTGGGAATGTAAATTGGTACAACCACTATGGAGAACAGTATGGAGGTTCCTTAAAAAGCTAAAAGTAGCCCACTCCTGTACGTATATCTGGCGAAAATCATAATTCGAAAAGATATATGCACCCTAATGTTCATTGCAGCAGTTATTTACAATAGCCAAGATGTGGAGGCAACCTAAATGTCCATCGACAGATGATTGGATAAAGAAGATGTGATGTGTGTGTGTGTGTGTGTGTGTGTGTGTGTGTGTGTGTATATATATATATATATATATATATATATGATGGAATATTACTCAGCCATAAAAAGGAATGAAATAATGCCATCTTGCAGCAACATGGATGGACCTAGAGATTGTCATACTGAGTGAAGTAAATCGGCAAATATCGTATGATATTTCTTATATGTGGAATCTAAAAAAAATGGTACAAATGAACTTTACAAAATACAAACACACTCACAAATTTCAAAAACAAACCTATGGTTACCAAAGGGGAGATGTGGAGGAGGGAGGGATAAATTAGTAGCGTGGAATTAACATGCACACACTACTATATATAAAACAGATAACCAACAAGGACCTACTGTATAGTACAGGGAACTCTCTTGATATTCTGAAATAATCTATATGGGTAAAGAATCTAAAAAAAAATGAATATATGTAAGTGTATAGCTGAATCACTCTGCTGTACTCCTGAAACTAACACAACATTGTAAATCAACTATACTCCAATCAAAAAAAAAAAGAAATGAGGGTCTGAATTATGAGGGTGAGAATGAAGATAGTGAGAAAGGGACAGATATAAGATTTGTTGATGTAGCGCTGGCAGGACCTAAGGGTAGAAAAGGAAAGGGGAAAGATGACTACAGGATTTCAAGGTCAGGGAAGGTGGGAGTGAGGAGTCACAGTCTATTCTTCCTCTTCAGTCCTTGACATGAGTCCCCTCCAACCTAACTGCATCTCTCCTTGCCTTATCACCTACCCTTGTGAAACAGAAAACAGCAGCCCCCATGGGCACAGAAGCCCTGAGTCAGCAGATCCAGTCCCAACTCATCCCCCATCTCTGCATCCCTTTTACAAGGACCCTCCAGTGCAGCCATGCTGGTGGCCTGGCCACCATCTCTGGGCTATAACCTCCTCATTCTCTAGTTCTTCTCCTGCCAGCTTCGGAAATGCCCTGATTTTTCTCTGTTCCACAAATCCCAACTGCAGGGTCCATAGACTATTTAACCTCCTTTAAAAATCACTGTCTTCTGTGAAATAGAGATTGAGAGATACTTGCTTCAGGTTATGCTGAAATCCAAGTCCCCTTCTATTTTTGGTAGATAAAGTAAACGTGGAAAAATGTTCATTCATTCATAAATGTATTCATTGAGCTGGCAGCATGCCAGATGGGTGAAATATAAGGTAAACATTGCCTATGGGAGTACAAGGATGGGTGGGGTCCCTGTGGCCACAGAATAGATACTATGGCATTAGAGAGGCCGATCGTGAAACAGATAAGCAAAGTAATGGAATAATGACAGATGCAGTGATTAATCGGAAGGGAACATTCAAGATGCAGTGTTTGGGAATAAGTGGGCAGGGGTGGACTTGCTTGAAACAGGTTCATAAGGGAAGACTTCTCTGAGCAAGTGATACTTAAGATCAGAAAAACAAATGAGAAGTAGCCACAACATGCAAAAACATATGAGTAAAATGCTATCTAAATAATAAAACACAAGTCAATATTGACCAGGAATAAAGGTAAACACTTAGACACTCTTTTCCTATCCCTATAGAAAGCCAGTGAGGAAGTCATGAAATCTTGGGGTATTTACCATGCCATGCATGTATGGGACACTCCGCTTTTAAGAAACCCATGTTGTCCTTGTATATAAAGGCACAAATGGGTCTGTTGGGAGATATTACACCAGGGTTTGGTCAAAACCATCTATGAAGAGTGAGATAGTAAACATTTTATGCTTTGTGGGCCATACGGTCTGTTGCAGCCACTCAACTCCACCACTGCAGCATGAAAGCTGCCATAAACAATGGATAAATGAAGGAGCATGCCTCTGTTCACTAACGTTTATTTATGGATGCTGAAACGTGAATTTTCATGTGTCAAATCTGATTCTTTTGATACTTTTTCAGCCATTCTAAATGTCCATCAACAGAGGAATGGATAAAGATGTGGTATACACACACGCACACACACACACAATGGAATATTACTCAGCCATAAAAAAGAACAAGATAATGCCATGTGCAGCAACATGAATGGATCTAGAAAGTGTCATACTGAGTGAAGTAAGGCAAACAGAGAAAGACAAATATCATATGATATCGCTTATACATGGAATCTAAAAAAATGGTACAAATGAACTTATTTACAAAATAGGAATAGAGTTACAGATATAGAAAACAATCTTATGGTTACTGGGGGATAAGGGGATGGGAGAGGGCTAAACTGGGAGGTTGGGATTGACATACACACACTACTATATATAAAATAGATGACTAATAAGGACCTACTTTATAGCACAGGGAACTCTACTCAATATTCTGTAATGAGCTATATGGGGAAAGAATCTAAAAAAAGAGTGGATATATGTATATGTATAACTGATTCACTTTGCTGTACACCTGAAACTAACGCAACATTGTAAATCAACTATATTCCAATAAAAATGATAGAAAAATCTATTCTTAGTTTGCAGACTTACGAAAACAGGCAGTGGGCTGTATTTGATCTGCAGGCTATAGTCTGGTGACCCTTACTCTTCTGCAAGGTGGTTAAAAGTACAAAGTCTTTAAAAAAAAAAAAAGTGCAGATTCTTAATCAGACTGTCAGGTTTGTTTCCAAACTACTCCACTTGCCAGTGGTACATTTTCATGTCCAGGTCAAAGAAAAATTTACTTTGATCCTGCTTTGTTCTCTTATCTTTCTATCCTTTTCTTAGGCAAACTTCTTAAAAGAGTAATCTGTACTCCCTCTCTGCAGCAAATTGTGTTTTACAAAAAAGGCTTCAATAATGCTTCTTGTCTCTGATGCTCTTCCAGAATCATGCCCCCTCCCTTAACCCCCATCAAGAAGTAGTATTTGTGTTCCCTCCCCTTGAAACTGGACAGACCTTTGTGAATACTTCAACTAACAGAATGCTACATAAGTGATGCTACGAGACTTACAAGCTGGATCATAAAAGGTAATATAGCTTCTGCCTGCCTTGTTTAGGACCTGTGCCTATGGACCCAGGAACTGCCATGTAAGAAGTCTGTAATGACTGTTATTTCATCTTAAAGGCTTCATTAGAGAAGTCTCCAAAGCAGATGTGGACACAGGCAAAGAAAGAGCTATGTGTATTGTGTGACTGGAGTATAAGGCATCTGGGGCAGAGTGTTGGCCAGTGATGTCAGCAGAAGCTTAGGCCGATGATGTCAGCAGAAGCCATTTCATAGAAGACTTAATTATAGGTTTAGGATGTTAGACTGGACCTTAAGGGCAACATGTGGCCATTCTTTAATGGCCGTATATTTCTGTTTCAGAGGGACCACTCTGATTGCAATAGTAAGGCTGGATTAGAAGGAAGAAACAATGGTTTTGAGACACCTGCTGAGAAGAAGCCCCTGGTATAGTCTGAATGATGAGGACTTAAAGAAGGGCAGTGGTAATGGACATGCATAAGGGAATAGGATCAAGAGAGATTCCAGAGACCAACTGGGAAGAACACTGCCTATCTAGCTAATGGACAGAAATCAAAACAATTGGTATTTTAGTATCTTCCACTACTGTCATGTTAATAGAATAGATGCCTCTTTTATATAGCTAAGCCTCCTAGCCTTTCTCTTTCATGACTTTTTTCTCCTGTCAATACGCAGTATGGTTCCCATGTGGGTGGTTCATCTCCCTTCTCTTTAGCAGACGATGGGGAACCGCTCCTTGAATGCAAGATGCCACAGATAAGCTCAAAGCTGGCCCGATATGGTGAAAGGGCTTCTGGGCTCCCCCTGTGTAGCACCTGCCTCTGTAGACTACAGATCTGGTCCCCTGAAAATACCCTGGGAACCCAGTCCTGAAGCATCCTCCCAGCTGTTATCTTGGCACAATCACTGTGTTCTGGGTTTTTAATCTGGGAGATTAAATCTTTACATGCCTGAGTGGAAAGATCATATCCTTGTAATTTTTCACCTATATAATTTCTCAGATGCCGTAGTTTAAACTGTTGTATTTATGGCCCGACTGTAACTTAGAAGTCTTGTAAAATGACAATTTCAAAGGACAGCTCTTTCGAGTTGCCACTCAGAGCAGCTTTCTGAGTGTAGTGAACTGTGGTAACACTGATCGTTTCCGTCAATTAGATTTTTAGGCTAGTCACTTTTTACTGTTCTGAAAGAGAGAACGAAAGCATCTGAAAGCTAGAACCAATTACTGTCTAAATGTAGATCAAGGAGGAAGATACACAAAAAACCATAGTTATAGTTTTTTTTGGTAGAGATGAACCTTGTAAAGGTCACTGGAGTTCTATTATGGAATGTTCATTTTACATGAAGTAGAAGTCACTGTTAAAAAAAAAAAAATGCCTAACAAGATCCTTTGAATAGAAACTGGGGACAGAGAATTAAAAGGTTGTTATGGGAGAACAGAAATGCTCCAGCTAGGAAAGGGAGGGGCTTGTGAAATGAATACCTAAGCAGACACAATCAGGTACGGTATTCTTATAAAGACTTTATTGATTGTTGATTCAGAAAGCTCTAAGTCTTACATAGTAGATATTCTGTGATTGTTCATTTCTTTCATCCATACCCAAGACTGGATTACAATGTTTAGAGATTGTAAAAATGTCTAGTAAGAGATTGTGCTCTCTCTTTAGGTAACTGAAAAATCAAAGCATCACTAATAGTAAAGTAAGGTTAATAGTAAAGTAAGGTTAAAGATAACATCAGAAATACTCTCATCTTATATACTTTGCAATTTCAAATTTTAAAAAGTCTTTCAAAATATTTTCTCACATTAAAAACAAATGTCCTAGGGATGGTAAAAAGAGGATGTAGGTCAGAATTGGATTGGGGCCATCCAGCAGCACTAGTTTTCTGTTGTTGTTGTTTTTTAACATCTTCATTGGAGTCTAATTGCTTTACAATGGTGTGTTAGTTTCAGCTGTATAACAAAGTGAATCAGCTATACGTATACATATATCCCCATATCTCCTCCCTCTTGCGACTCCCTCCCACCCTCCCTATCCCACCCCTCTAGGTGGTCGCAAAGCACCGAGCTGGTCTCCCTGGGCTATGCAGCTGCTTCCCACTAGCTATCAATTTTACATTTGGTAGTGTAGATATGTCCATGCCACTCTCTCACTTCGTCCCAGCTTACCCTTCCCCTTCCCTGTGTCCTCAAGTCCATTCTCTAGGTCTGTGTCTTTATTCCTGTCCCAGCAGCACTAGTTATGATGGTATTTTTAACTGCCCAAGAATGCTCTGCTTTTAGACACACTCTTGAGACTTGAGACATTGTTTAGCTGACACCTTTTCCATTAAGCTATCTATGACCAGTTCAGACCATTACCATAACCTCCTGCCCTGGCCTTCTATAGCAGTCATCTACACCATTTACTTAAAGCCCTCTTTTAAATACCAATACTGCTTGTATGATCTAGCAGAAGGAGAACCAGATTTCAATGAGCAGGTCTGGATTTTGCTTCTCTTATCACCATTTATAGACAAGCATATTTTGGTAAGTATATCGGCCCAGGGAACATTGGGAAAACTGTCCACACTAGGAAGATAAATAGAGGCAATTTAATACAGAGGTATGGAGAAGTTGTTAAGACAAACAGGAGATGGTGAGACAGCCAAAGAGTAGTAGCAGCACAAGGCTACTGGCAACAAGGGGCTTGGAGGGCACAGGGAGATGCTGGTATATCAGAGCACAGAAGGTGAAGCAGTCAGGCAGGAGCTAAACTATGGTGGGGCTACCATGTAGGAGACTGAACCCAAGAGGAAGGGTCTGTCTGGAAAGCATTTGGAACTAACTTCAGAGGAGATGTAGCTATAATATACCATCAGAATCACTGCCTGAAACATAGCAAGAGGGGAGAAAATCCCTGCCTTCTCCCCACTGCCACCTTTTCATTTTTCCACCAGTGTCACCCAATGGCCACATCTACCTGGAAGCCAGTTGACAAGGGCACCTCAAAAATGTAATCCCCAGTGCTACAGAGCAGTGGGTGGAGCCAAGGGATGGATTTGAGAACAATGTGCATATTGCTGGCGCAGTAAGTCATTCACCTTGTGAACTGTTGTACCTTCCTCTGTCAAATTTTAAAGCAATGCCTTTCTAACCCACTTTTTAGAGTATAGGAGTGTATTTTAATTTGTTGGGGGGTAAAAATGGAAACTTCAAGGATACTTTGGATAAATATTTTAAAGACTTAAAACATTAGGTAATGGAATTTCCACTTCTAGGGAAATAGAAAGTCACAGATATGCATACAGATGTAGGTACAAACATGTATATCTCAATATTTATAATACTGAAAGTCAGAAGCAACCTAAAATAGATGTGATATTTTCAGGGCTTTAAAATATAAAGGACAATTTCTGCCTTCAAGGATATCTTATTCATTAAAGGCAGCTTGCACTAAGGTTCATGAAAATAGGATGAAATGCTATGGAGATCCAGGGGTGAGAAGACAGTGAATATTTGCCTTGTTTCGGCTTCTAGACAAGTGTATAGAGTGTGCAGATTATATGGAATATAGAAATGCTAGGAGGAATTTTTAAAATATCTGTATCCAAATAGGAAAATTCTTCCAGATGAAAACAGTAAATCAATCTGCTTTCAAATTTTCCAAGATCACACAGAAAAGAAATAGTGGGGTTAGGTTAGAAGGCTAGGTAGAGTAGCAGGTGGTGACATGAACATAATTAGAATCCAAGTGCCCTGTGAGTTCATTCCAGTTCTGGTTCTGATTCCAGTGGTGACCCTGTCCAGGCCTCCACTCCAATTTTCTGATGCAAACAATGAAAACCAGAGCCAGCACACATACAGCGTTGCTGAGCATTTTGCAAACGAATGAACCAGCTTTCCCGGGATCTGAGGCCCTGTGTGTAACTCACTCCCCAGCCTGCTCACCCCACTGACAACTGTCAGCATATAGTCAGACTCCACCATGTTGGAATCATGCTTCACACTTGCCTCACCAGTTAAAGTTAGATGCTTAGCTTTGCACTCAAGACATCTTCTTTGTCTACCCTGAAGTGCCCTAAGCTTTACCTTTCTTCATACAAAATGTACTGTCTCGGAAAAGGTCAGAACAGATTTTGAATTCTAGCTTCATGGCTTTTGTTTGATCCTGTGCAATTACCTTAATCTCCCCTAATTAAGGAACATGAATAACACAAGTGAGGAGCTTAGCATAGGTTTTAGGCCATAAGTAGGTGTTTAATAAATTTTTGTATTTTTTTAACCTTGCTCCTATTCCTTCAATATGCCCTTGGGCCCTGAGCAAAGGTACGATTTACCTTCCCTACAAAATATCTCATTTGTTCACCCCTTCATGTCTTTGCTCAAACTATTTTCTTTGCTTGGGATGTCCAGTTCTGTCCTTCATGGGCAGTTCAGGTGTGAAGTTAACTGAAATGGGAAAGACGTTTAAAAAAATATCCAAGACCACTTTTTCTGAACCCGAAGGTGCCAAATCCTTTCACCTTTGAACTGTTATCTTTTTAATTTGTATTTGTCTTACCCTCCATCTTCAGTGTCTCATCTGTCTCTCTAAGACCAAATAAAAACCAATGCTTATACAGAAAGAGAATAGACCTTACAATTAGACAGACATACCTGGGTTCAGATTGCAACACAGAGTAAGTGTTTGAGACATTTTTGCTACATGCTATTGAAAGGAATGTTTCCCTTTCAGCAGGTTGGGACCATTAGCAGGAATGAAAGAAATATCCTAGACAAAGGAAGAACTATTCCAACGCCAGGCTCAAGCTGGAATGTTTTCTAGTCAATTCCCTTTTCTTGCTTAGCAAGCACTAAGCTTCCTGTTTCTGGTTTGGACCTGAAGTGGAGGTTCCCAAATACCAACAGGAAGGTCATACTTGTGGTCTCCCTCCCTTGCTGAAACCTGAAGCGCTGGAATTCCATGTGGGTGTCATTTTCTCAAGAGATTTCCAGCTCCAATTCCCAGACCAGAGGTAGAGGCCACTGTATGCTATTAGATCCCTAACCATTCTTCCTCTTTTTACTTTTCTAAGATTCCATTATTATCTTGCCAAGTATGGGCTCAGTAATTAAGAAGAGTTCCTGTGGGGAGTGGTGGGATTTTTAAACATAGGATAGCATCTCAATAACTTGAGTTGTGTTAGATTTCTACGTACAGGCGATGGAAAGGGCAGGATTCATCCATCCACCCATTCACAAATATTGAATACTCATGATAGCTAGTCATCGACCTCAAAGGGGAGTCTCTTCTAACACTACTTCTGAGAATCCACCTCTATGAGCTGTAGGCAGTCAAACATTCAGATGGATAAATTGGATTATTACATGAATTCATTAGTTCCACAATGTTTATAAAGACCTTGTGCCTACCAAGTGACTATGGTAGTCCCTGGTGTTACAAAGAGGAGAACTTGTTGAGTGATGACCATACTCTGTATGCTTTTGCATGTGTGATCTTGGTTAATTTTCACAACAATCCCATGGATAGAATCACCTTAAAAGTGAAGTTTGGAGAGGTTTTCCAACTTTCACAGAAAACACAGTCAGATCCAAGATTTAAGTCATTACTTGAACATTTGTCTACTGATGGATATTTGGATGGTTTCCATTTTGGGGCTTTTATAAAACGTAATGTTATTACTCTTGTTCCTGTCTTTTGTGTGCACGTCCAACATCTATTTCATATATACCTAGGAGTAGAATTGCTGGGTCATAGGATATGCATATATTAAGCTATATTACACATTACCAGTTGATAGTTTTTCTCTACATCATTTTTTGTAATAGAATTTGCTGCATCAATTCATATTTCACAAGGACAGGCATAACAATATCTCCCATCCCACATGCTTCTTTTTCTACTATAACCTTGAATGCTTTCTCCAGCAAGCAGTGGATTCTAGCTCCTTCCCCTTGAACCTGAATGGACCTCAGTGGCTTCCTAGACAAGGACTGTTCAACAGAACATTTGCAGAATGTTCTATCTGTGTTGTCTAATACAATAACTCTAGCCACACTGGATACTTGAAATGTAGCTAGGATGACTGTAGAACTGAATTTTAATCTTAATTAAAGATAAATCGACATGTGTTTAGTGGCTATTGCACTGGAAAATGCAGGCTTAGACCAATAGAATATGGTGGAATTGTTGCTATGTGATTTCTGAAGTTAGATCACTACAATGCCATACATTCTTATTCTCTTAGAACACAGCCACTATGTTGTAAGGGATCCTAATTAATTGGGAATGTCAAGCTGACTGAAAAAAAGCTAGGATTTTTTTTTTCACACAGAGAAAAACCTAGGATTACTGATCACAGGCACAGCTGAACTCCCTAGTAGCAGTCAAACCCAGCTTACCATCTGTGTGAGTGAGCCATCCTGAAAATGGGATTGTCAGCCCCCAGGTTAGCTGTTCTAGCTGATGCTGAAGGGTACAAAGAAGCCATGATGCTGAAGAGTACAAAGAAGCCATCCCTGCTGATCCCTGCCTAAAGTGCAGATTCGTAAGCAAATACATGTTTTTGATTCTTTTAAGCCACAAGTATAAACAGCTTATTAAGCTATATGTCTAGTCAGATTGTGACTCTTGTTATATGCATTTTAGATCTTTGTACTAGATTCTTCACGTCTCTCATCTTTAACCATCTATTCTCTTTACGGTATCCTGAATTCTGAAGTGGTGATATCAGAATTTACCCCTAGGACAATGGAATCTTTAGCTCTTCCTTATAGTGTACTGATATTCCAAGTCCTTTGATTATTTTGCTAATCTTCTGTGAATTCAGCAATGACTTAGAAATGATGGTTTATCCAGGACCTACTTCTGTAAAGCAGGGGAGCACTTTCAATGACCTAGTCTTTTCTACCTCCAGAGCAAGAAACATCAACAACCAAAAAAAACAACAAGGAAAAATCAAAGACATAAATATAATTTCCTGAGTTGAAAAAAAAAAACCCCAGAATATAGAGACTGAAATATCACCATATACCATATTCTATATACAATTAAGAAACTAGATACTGAACATATTGTGAAATTTTAGAATGGTAAAGATAATGAAAATAATTCTTAGTGTCTAATGTAGTGAGTAGTGGGTCAGGAAGAAACAGTTTTTCTCCAGAGGAACATAAGTAAGCCTGACTAGGACTTCCAGAAAATCATGGAATCGTGAACTTTATGATTCAAAAACTATTATCAAACCAATATGGTAGAGAGAATGTGTGTGTGTTAAAGCAACAGGAAGACATTCTCAGATATCTACAGATTCAGAAAGTAGATCTCATAAGGAATATGTCTAAAAATATATTTTTAAATACTTCACTAAATACATAGGATTTATCTTGATGTCCCATAGACCCATGTTTAAGAAACTGCTCTGCTACTTTCTAGTTGAGAGACATTAAGTCTCTCCATTCTCTCATCAATTTCCAGGTTGATGCTGCTCTTATGCTTTAACTAGTCGTGTATGGTCCATGGGGCTAAAGTCTTTGATGGTGAGGGGAACGTTGGATGCCTTGTTGTATTCTACAACATGTGCTTAGTGCTCAGGACATCATAAGTGGTAAATGAACATAAGATGAATGAATTATTACCAATACAGCTACCTGCTTGAAACATGTATGCTAGAACTCAGAAAAAGAGAAATTATCAAGTCTTTGAAAAATATATTGAGATAGATATAATACTGAGTCAAAGAAGAAGACAGAAATATAAAAATAAGACACTAGAATAAACAACCATGTATACTGAGGAGATAAATATGAGGATCACTTTGCTTAATCTTCTGCAAATTAATTTGAAATCTTGACTAAGAAGCATAATATTCTAGAAAATATATATAATGCAAAAAAAGATATTAAGAAACTTGTCAAAAGCTATCTCAAAAAAGCATCAGCATCAATTTATTTCAGAAGTAAATTTTACGAAGTATCTAAGGAATGCAATTTAAGTTGTTTGAAAGCATAAAGAAGGTGAAAGTTTCTAACGGGTTTTTACAAATATAGGAAAACATTGGTAGAAAACTTAATAAAGGCAACATAATAGATTGAAACTACAGCTGGATTTCTCTAATGGATACTGATGCACAATTCCTAAAATGTGTTAGCAAATAGAATTCAGCAGCTTATTAAAAGATTGAGAGATACTCTTCTGGAGTGATTCATTCAATAAATTCAATATATCAATATGTTTTCCATATTAATTACAGGTCAAGGTAGAGAAACATTGTGTTTGATTATGCTGACAAAGTGCTTGATAAAAAGTCAATATTAACAAGTTTAATAAGTAGGAATATATAATACTTAAGTAGCAATATGCCTAATAGTGAAACACAAAAATGTTCCCATTAAATTAAAACGTAAAACAAGGATGTTGATTATCACTCCTTTTACCTAAACTTCTGTGGGAAATTCATTCCAATGACCTGAAGAATGATAAATATGAGGTACAAAAGTTCTAACATAGAAGGAAAAATTTAAGTTATAAATACATAGATAATGGCACAAACCTGGAAAACCCAAAATCAACTGGGAAAATTGTTACAAATAATGGAAA
Organism: Phocoena phocoena; assembly: GCF_963924675.1. NCBI lineage: Eukaryota > Metazoa > Chordata > Mammalia > Artiodactyla > Phocoenidae > Phocoena > Phocoena phocoena. The sequence goes on along the minus strand of NC_089235.1, from coordinate 69,707,036 downwards.
AATTTAGTAAGGAGAATTTAAGAATTGATATCTAAAACCCCGTTGGCTTTACTATGTTCAAATAGGATGTACTTAAAGAAATTCAGTTAAACGAAAATTACAAAACAAATGCCCAGAAATAGAGGTAAGTAGAAATGTGCTAGATTTATATGAATAAACTTTAAAATGCTCTAATAGGACACAGAACTTGAAAAAACTTTAAAGTGGTCCAAGAAACAAAATACAATTTAATTAATGGGGATTAATGCCCAGTTCTATTTAAGGTAATGCAGTATTGTAAAGATGCTAATTTACCCTGTGTTAATCAATAAATTGTATGTGATCCCAATAAAATTACCAATTGTTTTTATAAAAGTAAACATGATAAATCTATAGTCAAGTAACTATTAGGCAGAAAAATTTTGAAAAAGGGAACAAACTACATTTTTACACATTATAAAACTTCCATAAATAAGAGTTTGGTACTTGTGCATTGTATAGAAATAAAGGAAAGAAGCAGAGTCTTGACTGAGACTCAAATAATGTGGATATTTAGATTATGATAATCTAAATCAAATCTGTGTTAAAGGCAGAATAATCAATAAATGATGGTGGGACAGCCTACTAAGAAAAGAATAAATTATCACATACAAAATTTATCACTTTTCTGAGAAAGATAAATGGAACTGGAGGAATCAGGCTCCCTGACTTCAGACTATACTATGAAGCTACAGTAATCAAAATAGGGTGGTACTGGCACAAAAACAGAAATATAGATCAATGGAACAGGATAGAAAGCCCAGAGATAAACCCACACACCTGTGGTCAACTAATTTATGACAAAGGAGGCAAGAATATACAATGGAGAATAGACAGTCTCTTCAATAAGTGGTGCTGGGAAAACTGGACAGCTACACATAGAAGAATGAAACTAGAGCATTCTCTAATACTATACACAAAAATAAACTCAGAATGGATTAAAGACCTAAATGTAAGAGTGGACAGTATAAAATTTTAGAGGAAAACCGGTAGAACATTCTCTGACATAAATCACAGCAGTATCTTTCTGGATCCACCTCCTAATGAAAATAAAAACAACAATAAACAAATGGACCTAATTAAACTTAAAAGTTCTGCACAGCAAAGGAAACCATCAACAAAATGAAAAGATGACCCACAGAATGGGAGAAAATATTTGCAAATGAAGCAACCAACAAGGGATTAGTCTCCAAAATATACAAACAGCTCATGCAGTTCTATACAGAAAAAAATAAAAAGTAATCCCAATCAAAAAATGGGCAGAAGATCTAAATAGACATTTCTCCAAAGAAGACATACAGATGGCCAAAAGCACATGAAAAGATGCTCAACATCACTAATTATCATTGAAATGCAAATCAAAACTACAATGAAGTATCACCTCACACGGGTCAGAATGGCCATCATCAAAAAGTCTACAAAAAATAAATGCTGGAGAGGGTATGGAGAAAAGAGAACCCTCCTACACTGCTGGTAGGAATATAACTTGGTACAACCATTATGAAGAACAGTATGGAAGTTTCTTAAAAAACTAAAAAGAGAACTACCATGTGATCCAGCAATAGTACTCCTGGGCATATGTCCAGAGAAAACCATAATTTGAAAAGATACATGCACCCCAATGTTCATTTCAGCACTATTTACCATAGCCAAGACCTGGAAGCAACCTAAATGTCCACTGACAGAGGAATGGATAAAGAAGATATGATACATATATACAATGGAATATTACTTGGCCATCAAAAAGAACGAAATAATGCCATTTGCAGCAACGTGGATGGACCTAGAGATTATCATACTAAGTGAAGTAAGTCAGACAGAGAAAGACAAATATCATATGATATCACTTATATGTGGAATCTAAAAACAGTGATATAAATGAACTCATTTACAAAACAGAAACAGACTCTGACTTTGAAAACAAACTTATGGTTACCAAAGGGGAAAAGTGGGGGGAGGGATAAATTAGAAGGTTGGGATTAACATACACACTGCTATATATAAAATAATCAACAGGGACCTACAATATAGCACAGGGAACTCTATTCAATATTCTATAATAACCTATATGGGAAAAGAATTGGAAAAAGAATGGATATATGTGTATATATAACTGAATCACTTTGCTGTACACCTAAAACTAACACATTGTAAATCAACTGTGCTCTAATAGTAAATAAAAATTAAATTTGAAAAACCCCAAATTTATCACTTATACAAATTTACCACTAATTTAATTAGTGATACTAATGTATCACATACAAAAATTTTGATCTAGATGGATGAAAATTCAAAAGTAAGATGAAAATAGATTTTTTTCTTGTACACTTGCAGCAGTCACCTTTTTCTAAGCAAGGTATGTAATTCAGAACTCACATAACATTGAATATAACTTCATAAAAATTTAAATTTCTACTTGTGAAAAATACTATAAATAAAATCAGTACAATATAAACAACTTGGGAAATATATGCAGCAATTATGATAGATGAATATGAATAAGGTTCTTAAATAAAATTTTCTTACAAATCAATTAACAAAAGACACTATAGCTCAATATAAATATGGACAAAGGCACAAATGTTCAATAGGAAAATAAACACAAATTCTTTTAACATAAAGCTGTTTAACTTCCCTCAAAATTAGAGAACTATAATAAAACAAAAAGAACGTTTATAGAGTGGACATAATGAAATATTTCTGGCGCTGATGAGACTATGTTAAACAACCATCCTCTCTCCCACACTTGGTGGGAGCATTAATTAACATAATCTTATTGGTGGGCAATTTGGCAGCATTTCCGAATATCCTAAAAACATAATTTCTTTTGAAGTGCATACATCATCTAACAATTTTGCTTTCATCCTTCAGGCAACCAGCACGTGTACAAAAGAATTATATACCATGACTTTTGTGGCCGTGTCGGTTTTAAGAGCAAACATTTAGAAGGTAGGTGAATGTATGCCAATGGGGGATGGATGAAATGCTTTATAGACAGCACATCTATAATGCGGACAACTTCGGACATATTTGGAATAATCCCCACTACTGAAAAATCACAAGATTCAGGGCCGTGTGTTTCATTGGACGTAAAGAAAAAAAAAAGTGTATAAATATACATAATCCTATTGAAAAGAATATCTTTTGACAGACACAAACAACTGGTAACTATCATTGCTCTAGAAAGGGGCTGAGTGTTGGATGCAAAGTCCATCATCACTCTACAGTCATCTTTATTGCTTGACATGTTTGCCACCACACATGCCCTATAGTGTTTTTTCTTCAAAACAAAAACTACTTAGTAAAAAAAAGTTCCACCTGCTCAAAAATATCTCCCAACTTAGACTGGCACACTATTAGAAATTCTATCAATAAGCCTTTGGGGAAATTCCCATCTCTGCTTCAAAGGCAATGTTAGAAAAATCCATGAAATCCCAGGCTCAGCACCTACTGATGAATTTCACATAGTAGCCACTTGATTTTTCCTGCTGTGTGTCCAAACCTGAGCATGTCAGTAAGGAACACCCCCCCACCCCCCCATATAGAGCCTTCTCCGGGTTTTCTTTTATGGGGCTTATCCCTTTATATGCCCTAAAGATGCTCTGTGAATCTCTGATCAGCTTCATAGCCGACTTATCTCTCCGGCCCCCAGAGAATACCTCTTAATGTTCTTTTTACATTACAGACATTCAATAAATATATTAATTAAAAATGTAAGTTAAAGGTTTGTTTTTGTTTTTGTTTTTTTGCGGTACGAGGGCCTCTCACTGTCGTGGCCTCTCCCGTTGCGGAGCACAGGCTCCGGACGCGCAGGCTCAGCGGCGATGGCTCACGGGCCCAGCCGCTCCGCGGCATGTGGGATCTTCCCGGACCGGGGCACGAACCCGCGTCCCCTGCATTGGGAGGCGGACTCTCAACCACTGCGCCACCAGGGAAGCCCTAAAGGTTTATTTTTAAAATCGAATTCCATGTAGGGCATGAAAAATATTCTTGTAGCACTGCATAGATAGCACTTACCATGAGCCAGGCAGTGTTCTAAACACTTTACGTATATAAAGTATATACAATATATATTATATAGCGATACTCTATACTTTATATATATTATATATAACAGAGTGTATACATTTACCCAGCTAGTATAAAGATAAGATTTGAGTCCATGCAGTCTGGCTCCACTGTACACAGGGAATGTTCTTAACCACGAGGCACGTTTTTTTCAGTGTCCATCACCCCTTCATGTCCACATTCCCTCTTTAACCACCCCAGATTCCATGACCCACCATTATATTCCTTCCCTTACAAAGAGTCTCATCTTTCTGGCCTCTCTTGCTCTCTGGGCAAAACCCTAGCCTGGTCAAGCCCAACCTGCTGTCTCTTCCACATCTACCCAGAAAAGCAAAAGGGGTGGCATAAATACACACAGCCCCGCTCATGGATCACAATTTCCAATTATAACCCAGAATTCCAAGAGGACCTTTTTTTCTCCATCTTGCAATCCTACTCCATCCAAGTCTTGTCACTCTCCTATTCTCCTAGATGGCTGTATGCACCATTTTGCTCCTTATTCCCTTTTCCCCCAGCCTCCCTGGGGGCTGATGACTTTGCCTCTTATTCTCTAAGAAAACGTTCACAGGGGCTAGGTAGCTAACAAAAACCACAGAACTAGGAGTACTGCACAGTAGGGAGTGGTGGGGACAAAGTTGCCTGCCAAGTTCAAAGCCCCTGGGAATGGTTAAATGCTACTCAGCTCCAGTTTATCATGGCCATGAAGTGGGCCAGCCTGGTGTAGTCAGAAAGTGTGACCTTTTCAAGAGAATTTGAAAGTGCACATCTTGATCTAAATTTTCCTGATGTTAAGTATCTTGTGAGAAAAAAAATGTTTCAGCGAAGCAGGGATGTACCTTGTAGACACCCCTTAGTTCATAACTCTGTAGAGGAACACGAATCAAGAGGAATCATTCAGTATTTTAACATAATTTCAAAGACAGCAAAACCAGATTTCTAAGAGTAGTTTCAATTTGAGCTACCATTTATTCTCAAGAACTTTCTCTTTAAACTTCTAAGGTCAGTTCAGGGTCCCAGAAGGAATTTAGGATCATTTGAGACTTGAATAAAGGACTATTTTTAACGTTGCAGGTATAGAGAGACCATGGAGGATAGTGCCGTACCCTGGAGATAGTTGCACAGTTGTTCTTACACTGATTAGGTACATTACAGCACATCTATAAATTCGTGATTTTGTGAGCTGACACTTTTCTTCCAGGAACATAGCCAGTCTTGAAACTTAGGAGCAAGTTAAGAGAATAAATACTTCTTACCTCATTCTTCTCCCTCCCCCCAATGGCAAAACCCAACTTGAATCCAGAGGACAAGGCATACGACTGATGTGGTCCTTACACGTTGACCTACCAGGGCACAGAACAGGGTGGAGAAGGGTGGGGAGTGGGCTTGGGGAGGAAAATGGAAGATCAAGAAGAGACCCCACCATAAGTCTTACAAAACAGCTACTATTACTATTCCATTTTTATAGTTGAGAAAACAGACAGGTTTAATAAGTTACTCAATATCACAAACACTAATTGATAGAATGGGCTGAGCTTCATAACTCCAAAGCCTGAAAACATTTTTCTGTACTGTTTCTTCACCATGAAATTCTCTACGATATGTGAAATTTGAAAAAAAGATATGAACCACTTAAAGAATTCAATGTGCTCTACATGTTAAATGAATTGCTTATTTAGAAGGACTGCTTTAGCAGAAAGCTGCAGATCTGTACATTCAATACATATTTACTGAGTGTCTGTGATGCTATTCTCAGGGGTGAACAGGACATAAAGTCCCTTCTTTTACAGAGACAGAGCTTAGACTCTAGCACAAGATAGTACAGAGACAATGTAAGTACATAAATAGATTCAATAATAACAAGTGATGTAAAAAAAATCCTAAACAAAGCAGTGTTTTAGAACGAGAGGTCAGACTACAGTCCACAGGCACAATCGTAGCCTACTGCCTGGTTTTATATGGTCTGTGATTTAAGAATGATTTTTACAATTTTTCAATTGTTGGAAAAATATCAAAAGTAGAATCATATTGTGTGACACATGAAGATTATAGGAAATTCAAATTTCAGTGTCTATAAATAAAGTGTTTTGGCTCACAGCCCTGCTCATTTGTTTACATGTTGTCTGTGGCTGATTTCATGCTGCAGTGGCACAGTTCAGTAGCTGCAACAGGGACCATATGGACCGCAAAGCCTAAAATATTTACTCTCTGGCCCTTTACAGAAGTGAATGCTGGGGGTGTAGCTACTTTAAATTGGGGGGTCAGGAAAAGCATCTTGAAATGAATATGCACTCCGATATGGAGGACAGAGAAAAGGGCTTTATCCCACATTACACTGGGTTGTCCTACAAAATTTTCTTTAAGAAACAGGCTAACACGCAGACATAGAGAACGGACTTGAGGACACGGGGAGGGGGAAGGGTAAGCTGGGACGAAGTGAGAGAGCGGCATGGACATAGGTACACTACCAAACGTAAAATAGATAGCTAGTGGGAAGCAGCCGCATAGCACAGGGAGATCAGCTCCGTGCTTTGTGACCACCTAGAGGGGTGGGATAGGGAGGGTGGGAGGGAGGGAGACGCAAGAGGGAAGAGGGAAGAGATATGGGGATATATGTATATGTATAGCTGATTCACTTTGTTATAAAGCAGAAACTAACACAACATTGTAAAGCAATTATACTCCAATAAAGATGTTAAAAAAAAAAAAATAGTCTAACAGCCATTCTTCCAGGTCTAGTACACCCTGAAAGGAAAATAAACGGCAGACTTGAGCCATCATCCGTCCATAGGCCAAGTTTCCAAAATATAGAAATGTTGGCTCCAACAGAAATATTTCCAAAAGGTTATATATGAAAACAAGGAGAAGGAATTATTGTTATAACACCACGGGTGAGCTTTTTCAGCCAAAGATTGCATATGTTATTTGGATTTTAGACCATCAGATAGATTAATCAGAACCCTCTATAGAAAGGTTTGAACCAAAGGAAACTTGTCCTTCCTGCCAAAAGTCCACTGACTCATTAACAGAATATAATAAAGATTGAGGGAAAGTTTTGGAAAAGTTGTCATAAATTCTCCACAGGAGGAACATCCATCCAGAAACTTTTGCAAATTCCACCCATATTTTAGGTGGAGACTGTATTGGGCTGCTGTGTGATTTGAGGGGGCCTAAGGAAACCTTCTTCTCTGTCATCTGACTAATGTTTAAGAATTGCCTCTCAAACTAAGCAAAGGAAAAAAAAAGAATGGGCCTCATGACCTCCTAGGGACTGCCACTTTTCATTTAATTTTCATATGAGGTGAGAACACGTGTAATTTTTACAACATTTGATCTGTATGAAAATCATACATATGTGAAAAGTTAGGTACTGAGAGGTAAGTAATTATTACCATATCCCCTTTTACAGGTGAAGAAGGTGGTGCTTACAAAGTTTAAATATCTTGCTGAAATTCATATGACTAATATATGAATGGCTAGAATATGAATCCTGCATGAACGATAATTCCAAGATTGCTGTAGTGATCATAAACACACACACACACACACACACACACACACACACCACTGCCAGTCTGTCTCTTGACACATGGGAAAATAAGTATAATCTTTCAAAGCATAGGATTTTTAGTCAATCAGGCCTGGATTAAAATCCCAGCCAATTAACCAGTGTGAAAATTCAGTGAATTCTTTAAATAACTTTGCAACTTCATCTATAAAAACTATATTTAGCATGACATCACTCACCCACATTTATTGAGTTACCTTTATCTGCCTTTCTATAATCTACCTTTACTGACATGCTCAAGCTAATTCCCTTAAGACACAGTTTAAGTGTAACAAATCAAAAATTAAAGGACCAACACCAAACTAGAAAAAAAAGTAGACAAAAGAAAAATGCAGTTCCCAGAAGAAAAAAAAAAAGAGGTTGGATATACCTGTAGAAAGAGGAAGAAGAGAGATTAAGGTGGCAGAGTCCCCTCCCCCGCCCACAAACACATTACAACACATCTAAATGTGGAACAATTCTCACTGAAAACTGGAGACTGGCAGAAAGGCTCCAAAACCACCAAGGCTGTAAGAAAGATCCATACAAATAAATTAAAAGAAAAAGAAGAGGCATGCGGGGTCCTGGCAGAGTTAATTATAAGAGGAGAGACTGGAGTATATTTAAATAAATGAAAGAGCCATTAAAAAAAAAAGATCCATACAGAATCAAGTAGGGAGGGAACAGAAGTGATCAGCTCTGGAACTGTGCCTCTGAGAGGGGACTGAGAAGGGCTGTGACACGGGCAGAGACCCTCCCTGGGGAGGGAGCTGTTCCAGCCACATTTTGAGCTCCCCAGGCCTGGGTCCAACACAGGGAAGAGGAGCCCCATCAGCTGGTTGGAGGGCCACCGGACTAACAGGAGGCCTGTGGGAAGCCTGGGCTCTGCTCATGAGAAGTGAGCGTGCTTGCTGGCTGCTGAGGCAGGCTGGAGAGTGTGGACTGAGAGCCGCTCCAGCGGCTGCCTGGCCTCCCCCGACTGACACTGCACATGCCCCAGCCTGAGCTGAGTGATGACTCCAGCCCCGCCTGCCTCACAACACAGCTCCACACTGGGGCAAGGACTGCCACCTCCTAGGCGAAAGCTTAGCTTTGAGACACAAAGGTGGCTCAGACCCAAAGCCACATCTGAGCGGGGCAGGGGCAGCATTACTGGCACTTACACAGGCAGCACATCAGAAGCAGCCTTGATCTCTGTCTGTGGCTGGACCACGACAGCCCCATCCCGATCCATGCCAAGAGCCCACACGGGCCCCAATGCCCTGTGGCACAGTTCCACACTGGGATGAGGACAGCAAAGGCTGAAGGGAGAGCTCAGCTGTGGGGGACAAAGGAAGCTCAGACCTGAAGTGGCGTCTTGAGTAAGGTGGGGGCAGCCGTTACTGGTGCTTACACAAGTAGCGCATCCAAAGCCGTCTGGGTCTCTGACCCCAGCTGAAGTGCCACAGCCAATGCCCCAACCCACCATGTGTGCCCACACCACTCCTGTTCCTCCAGAACTGTTCCCATTTGGGGTGAGGTTGCAGATGCTGGGGTGGGGAGAGCACACACTTAAAGGGAACAGAGCCAGCTCAGACTCAACCCTCAGGGCTTCTGCTCCAGCAACACGGGACCCGTCCCCATCCCTCACTGGGTGATAATGGCTACTGACCAAAGGGGAAACCCTGACTCACATCTGGCTCTGACTCTAGCCCCTCCATTTTCAGCACCACCTTCTACCAAGGTGACAGGTGCCAGCACACATTGAGGAAAGATTTTAATTATGTTCATTCAAGGCCAGTTCTTCCACCAAAGCCACCGTGCACACACAGATTATATAGGGAGGCTCCCACATAAGGACATCCCTTCAGGACCACAATAGGAAACTGTTTCACCTCATGTCCTAGAGATAAAGTTAAGCAAAATGAGAAGACAGAGGAATCTGTCTCAATTGAAGAGCAATAGAAAACCCCTAAAAAATAAACCAAATGAAACAAATAATCAATTTACCAGGTAAAGAATTCAGAGCCTTAGTAGTAAGAAAGCTAACTGAATGAAAGAAAAGAATAGATGAACACGGTGAGAATTTTAACAAGGAACAAGATAACAAAAAAGAATAACTCAGAACTGAAAAATACAATAACCGAAATGAAAAACACACTCAAAGGAATTAACGCAGACTAGGTGATACAGAAGAATGCTCAAGTGATCTGGAAGACTGAATAGAAATCATCTAGTCGGAACATCAAACAAAAACAAATTTTGAAAAATGAGAGCAGTTGAAGGGATATCTGGGACAATAGCAAGCATACCAGCATTTACATTATAGGGGTCCCAGAAGGAGAAGAGAAAGACAAGGGGGTCAAAAATGTATCTAATGAAATTATGGCTGGAAAATTCCCAAACCTGAAGAGGGAAACAGATATCCAGGTACAGGAAGCACAGAGGGTCCAAACAACATGAACCCAAATATAACCACACCAAAAAATATTGCAATTAAAATGTCAAAAGTTGAAGATAGAATTTTAAAAGCAGCAAGAGACAGAGTCATCCATAAGGGAACCCTCATAATGCTATTGACTAATTTTTCTGCAGAAACTTTAAAGGCCTGAAGGGAGTGGTATAATATATTCAAAGTGCTGACAGGGAAAAACCTGCAACCTAGGATACTCTACCCAGCAAGATTATTATTTAGAATTGAAAAAGAGATAAAAAACTTCTCAGATAAACAAAACCTGAGAGTTCACCACTATTAAACTGACTCTAAAAGAAATGTTAAAAGTTCTTCTCTAAGTGGAAAAGTAAAGGCTGTAAAAAGAAGTAAGAATCTATAGGAAAGGAAAAATCCCACTAATAAAGGCAAAAATACAGTAAAGGCTGTGGATTAACCATTTAAATAAGCTAGTACAAATATTAAAAGACATAAAATTGACTGTAACTACAGTAGTCAGTAAAGGGACAAACATTAAGATGTAAAATACGGCATCAAAAAGATAAAATGTGGGAGAGAGGTGTAAAAATGAAGATCTTTTAGGATGCGTTTGGACTTAGAGGACTACCAGTTTAAAACAAGTAGGTATATAGGTCAACATATATGAACCCCATGATAACCACAAATAAAAAACCTACAATAGAAACACAAAAACTAGAGAGAAAGGAAGACATACCATTAAAGAAAGTCATCAAAAGACAATGGAATAAACAAAAAAGAACAGGGAAGAACTACAAAAACAATAGGAAAACAAGAAATAAAATGGCAATAAATACATACCTATCAATAATAATTTTATATGTCAGTGGACTAAATGCTCAAATCAAAAAACATAAGGTGGCTGATTGGATAAAAATCAAGACCCATCTATACGCTGCTTGTAAGAGAAAAACTTCGGAGCTAAAGACACCCACAGACTGAAAGTGAGGGGATTGAAAGATACACTAATTAGTGTATAAAGAGACACTAATTCTGAAAGATACAGGCAACCCAATGTTCACAGCAGCATTATTTATGATAGCCATATATAGAAGCAACATGAGTGTCCATCAACAGATGACTGGATAAAGAAGACATGGTATACACACACACACACACACAGAGGAATATTACTTGGCCACAATAAAGAATAAAATTCTGCCATTTGCAACAATGTGTATGGACCTAGAAAGTACAATATTATGCTTAGTGAAATGCCGTGTGTTATCACATGTATGTGGTATATACAAAATAAAACGAATGAATATATATAATGAAGCAGAAACAGGCTCACAGATACAGAGAAATAACTAGTGGTTACCAGTGGGAAGAGGGACAAGATAGGGGTATGGGTTTAAGAGATAAAAACTACTATGTATAAAAGAAATATACAACACAGGGAAATATAGCCATATTTGTAATAATTTTAAATGGAGTATAATCTGTAAAGATATTGAATCACTATTATATACCTGAAACTCATATAATATTATAAATCAACTATACTTTAATAAAACAAATAAGTGAAACCAAAAAACCCTAAACAAACAAAAACCCAAAGAAGATCAACTGTATCTGTAATTAAGGAAACAGGAACTAAAGCAAATATAGTTTGGGGTTACTTGATAGGTAAAACTTTGCAAGATTAATACTAACGGTGCTGGAAAATTGTTGTCAATACGCAGCACTCCTTAACAGCTGGTGACCTGTGTTGGTGTATTTCAAGCCAAGATCTCCATTTTGGGTTTCCTCCCATTTTAGCATCTGCCCGTTGAATGTCCCACTCAAGAAAACTGCTGTTGGCCAAATACCTATGTCGAGCCAAGGACTTCATCCCGTTAAATTGAATGATCATATCAATCCTATCAAGTGAATGATATGTTCATCCATTACTTAAAAAAATGGAAAAAAAAGCAGAATCTCAGCGAGGTTAAGTAACTTGTCTAAGATCTCATACCCTGTAAGCAGGAGAAGCAGTGTTTGCCTGACACCACTGATTTGCTGAATATCCTCGGTAGATTATCTCTACCTGTTCTGACAACTGTTCTACAATACTTTCCTATCCCTAGATAATATATTCTTCTTGAGCACAGAATAGTCTTACTCTCTCCCCTTTTTTATGTCAAGCATGATTATTTCCCACGAAGTATCTGTTGAATTAATATACATACTTAGAGCAGCCTTTTCTGATTGGAACAGCCTTTTTTGATTCAAAATTCTGGGATGAGTAAAGCAACCAGTTTCAAACACTGACCTTTTTTAAGGCCTGTCCTTTGTACCTTTGTTAAATCAGTTTAAAAAATGTATCATTAGAACTGATGTTAATCTCTCCTTACGGTCCGGCAGGATAGCACATCAAAATTACTTCAACCAAGATGGTCTTACCCTTAATAATCAGGGAGAAACATGATTTCAGATAAAAACCGAGAGAGCTTAACCACAGATTATCATGAAAATAACGATTAGAAGAGAGAGATTTCAGCTAGAAAAAGAATGTGAATTCAGAAGCAAGTCACAGAATTCAAGAAACAATGCCCAAACTGGCAGTGTGTCAGTATGTGTAATTAAAAATCAGCTGCATAGGCCACAGCCGTCGCTCCTGGGCCTCCGGCTTCCCCGTGCAGAACGAGCCTACTGGCTGCCTGGGCTCCAAAAGGTGGGCGCCGGACCCCAGGGTGCACAGTCTTAGGAACTCCTGCACCTTCAGGCCCCACACCGGTGGTGCCCAGGCAGAGGCTGGCAGCAGGTGAGCTGTGGGTGACTTTGCCATCAGTCTGCCTGGACCTGGGGAGGAAGAATGAGTAGCTCACCGTCCCCTCCCGCCTCCCCCACCATTTAGGACACACTGCAGGGACTAGTTTGGGGGTTCCCAGTAACTTCCAGGAAGGAGGCATGCCCCTCTCTGACCCCAGCTCCATGACCACCTGTCTTTGCCAAAGTGACCCTCCTCCTATAACCCTGCGGTGCCTGGAGCTCTCCAAGAATGGCATAAAAGGGGCCTAAAGCCAGGGAGGGACCTGGGGTCAGCTGAGGAGTGGTCCCAGGAGGTGGTACATCTGGGAAAGGCCCTGTGAGAGTGCAAACAGAATAATACTGGAGCAGTATGACTGTTAATGAAGCCAAAGAGAAATTTACAAAGTCACCAGAAGGAACTTGCTAGAGACAGTTCACATTCAGCCTACCTATTAACAGTATCTGTTAAAACGTCAACTGTACCAACTAATCTGCAAATATAATACCAAGATGAGAAATTTAGATTGTAATTGAATCAGATGAATCGAGTCCCAAGTTTCAACAAGTTAACAGCATGGTGTGTCTGATCTACTGCTTTGTTTAGGTGTGCAAGGATAAGCCGATGGGCTGGAACCCCTCCTGAATGACACTGTTCATCTTTACCTGTCCAAACTGCTCTACACATCAACACCGGACTGCAGACTTACTGTATTACCTTGGCCTGCTATAACAAGATCCCATAAACCAGGCAGCTCAAACAGAAAATTCTTTTCTCACAGTTCTGGAGGCTGGGTAGTCCAACATGAAGGTCTGGCAGAATTTGGTTTCTGGTGAGAACTCACTTTCTTGTTTGTAGACGACTGCCTTTTCCCTGAGTCCTCATACAGAGAAAGCAAAAGAGACAACTGGAGGAGGAGCGCTCGCTCTCTGTTTTGCTTCTTCTTCTTATAAGGCCACAGTCCTATCAGATTAGGGCTCTACCCTTATGATCTCATTTAACCTTAATTACCTCCTAGAGACTGTATCCAGGTGCAGTCACATTGGGGGTTAGAGTTTTAACTTAGGTTTTAGCTAGGACACAATTTAGTCCATAGCACTTACCATGAACATATATAGCTTTACCACCTGAGGGTTTCCTGCGTCTATAATACCAATAGGTTACTTGGAAAAATATAAATTTCAGGTGTAAGTATCACTTTTTCCCTAAACATTGCTTCATGCCTCTGAATGCAGCTATGTAAAAGAGAACCAAAACTTGAGTGACTGCACTGGAATTCTTTCCAAGAACAGCTGAAGTCAATCTAATTCGAGTGCATGCAGTGGTAACTAGGTACCTAAACTTACCCCAAAGATTTGTTTTTTGTTTTTTTTGCAGTACGCGGGCCTCTCACTGTGTGGCCTCTCCCGTTGCGGAGCACAGGCTCCGGACGCGCAGGCTCAGCGGCCATGGCTCACGGGCCCAGCCGCTCCGCGGCATGTGGGATCTTCCCGGACCGGGGCACGAACCCGCGTCCCCTGCACCGGCAGGCGGACTCTCAACCACTGCGCCACCAGCGAAGTCCCCCAAAGATTTTTACCTGAGTGATTTTTCCCTTCTTAAGGTGGACCCTAGTAAAGGCTATCGGAGCTTGTCACCAGAAGTACTTGCCTTTCCATTAGGTCAAAGGTCCCACCCCTGGCAGCAGATAAGGAGCTCTTCATAGGACCACTGAAGAAGTGGGAGGAATCTAGTTAACATAAGTTGAACGTCAATTTTATATGCTTGGTGATCAGTGAATATTTTAGAACATTTTATATTTTGCATTCTTATGTACCTAGAAATCTTGTTAAAGAGATCATGCTTTTGAGTATTTATCCCTCATTGTTTTAAAAATATTTATTTAGTTATTTATTTTTGGCTGCATTGGGTCTTCGTTGCTGCACACGGGCTTTCTCTAGTTGCAGCGAGCTGGGGCTACTCTCTGTTGCGGCACGCGGGCTTGTCATCGCAGTGGCTTCTCCTGTTGCGGAGCACGGGCTCTAGGCACGTGGGCTTCAGAAGTTGTGGTTTGCGAGCTCTAGAGCGCAGGTTCAGAGGTTGTGGCACACGGGCTTAGCTGCTCCCGGGCATGTGGGATCTTCCCGGACCAGGGCTCGAACCCATGTCCCCTGCATTGGCAGGCGGATTCTTAACCGCTGTGCCACCAGGGAAGTCCCTATCCCTCGTTTTATACAGGTAACCAAATCCACCCAAAATGGTGACCAGGAAATCCTATATTCTTTTGGTCTTTTTACTGCAGTTACGAACTCTTTCATGTGAATGAATATTATAATGTGAATGGATACTATAATAAAGGGAGCCTTGTTTCAGAGTTACTTCAAACTGGTGCAACAAAAGACTTTCTCTTTACCTTTAAGGCTAAAGACAAGAATGGCACACTGTACAGGTACAGTTCAATTGCAATGAATAAAACCAACACATAACATAGACTCTACCCTGTTGAAGTAGGTGTGTCCCAACCCATTGCCACTGATTTTCTGGAAACAACTTTAGAAAATTTTATAAGTTGTTCTTGAATTAGTTAGGACATCAGCAGTTGTCTCTCTTCTACGATGAAAAGTACTTTCACTTAATTTTCTTCTAGATAGAGTGATACCAGCTTGATTTTCAAAATATTTATTTACTGCTGTTACAACTTTATTAGAATGTATTAAATTTTAGAAACTGACTTAAAATTACATAATACTCTCGTATTTTGTGTGTTTAATAAAAAGGTAGTCTTTTTTGTCACCATAAAGACTAAACAACTCCAAGTTTTGGCAAAAAAGTCAAGCAGTTACACTGCTGGTTGATGTATAAATTTATATAAGAACTTTGGAAAATCTTTTAGCAGTAACTACTAAAGTTAAACAAATGCAAAGCCTATGATCCAGTGTACCACTTCATAATTTTAACATAATTCTTATTAGGAAACCACCAGAAACTTTAGTGCCATACAGCAACAAGCATCATTTCTAGCTCGTATGTAGGACAGTTGAGTTTTAGTTGATATAGGTTGGGCTTAGATGGGCTTGTCTCCAGACCATGGGTCAAATCCAACACCAGGCTTCCCAGGATATGTTCTTTTCATAGCCTCAAGTGGACAAGCAGAAATAGTATATGCCTCTAATGCCTAGGCTCAAAACTGGTAACTAACACTTCCACATGCAATCCATCACCAAGGTAAGGTGTATGTCCAAGCCTAACATCAAGCGAGCAAAGAAATTTATCCTTGCAAAGCATATTCCTTCCATGAAGATTTTGGAGATAGTTCAATGGAAACATAAATGCAAAGAGAAAAATAATAGTAAATTTAAAAAAATAGAAAAGAGAATCCAAAAACTATGGGGCAATATAAAATGGTCAAACATGAGTAATTCCCAGGAGAAAAGAGAGAGCAGGAAAAAAATTTGAAGACTTAAGGCTAAGAATTGTCCAAAATAATAGAAGACAGCAAAGTGACATACCCAAGATTCTCAGAGAACAGTAAGCAAGACAGTAAACAAGAGCCAATATAGAAGAATTTCACTGCAATCATAGATATAAACATATCAAAATAATAAAAAAAATTCCTAGGAATTGAAGGATGGCTTAATATTAAAATATCTATTGACAAACTAATGAAGAAAGAGAAAGTATAATAATCTACACAGATAACAAAATATCCTTTGGTTAAATTCAGAACACTTCATGATTTTTAAAGCGCTTGAAAATTTAGGAATAAAAGAGAATTGCTTTACTGACAAAGAATATATACCATAACTCTACAGCAGGTAATATTTAACGGTGAAATGTTAGAACTATCTTCTTAAAAGTCAGAATGTAGAGACGTTTTTCTGTTATCACAATTTTTAGTCAATATAACTTTTTGTCTTAGCCTAGACAGTGAAAAAAGTTATAGTATTATAAAAGAAGAAATGAAGAAACAAACTCACTTACACGTAGATAATATGATTGTCTAACTAAACCACCTAGGTTATATGCACTTTTAGAATTAAGAATGTTTAGCAGACTTTCTATATTATCAATAGGCAAAATACAGTTACATTATAAACACCAGCCACAGACAGTTCAAAAGTAAAATATAAATAGTATATATTATTTATAAAATCATCAAAAAATATAAGAACCAAAGAACAACCCTAACAAAAGATATACATGATGTTTATTGGGAAATTTAATTGTAACATTTTCTAAACAATATTAAAGTAAGCCTAAATCAATTGAGAAATATATGCTATTTGTGGATAGAAAGAAATACCATACACATGTCATTTGTTCCAAATGGTTTGTAAATCAAGTTCAAGGCCAACTTCTCTGTGGAATTTAATATTGCTGGTTTTAAAATATATATAGAATAGCCATGAGCAGTTAACACAGTTTTGAGGATGAACAAGTTTAGGGGAATTTTCCTACATGATATCAAAATTTGTTGTGAAGCTATAGTAAATAAGTCAGTGTGACATGCTGCAAGATAGGCAAATAGATCAAAACAGACCCTATAAACACATTCATGTATATAGAAATTTTGACTCAAGACAGCATATGCCACCACAAAAACAAGGTAGCATATATCACCACACAAACAAGGTAGAATGGAACGCCAATAAAAGTATAATATAACATACATCTAAGGTGGTACTTTGTGGTCCATTTGTAACCTAAAGATATTTACTTATAAACTAGAGGTAATAAATATAAATGGTGAAGAATTTAAATCAAATATCTGTTTAATTGGATAAACAGAGTAAATTTAAAGAAAATTTAAGAACTATGGTAATATAATAAAATGGCAAAAATCAAGGAAACGGTAAAAAAGCATGTGTCTGTTATGCTTGGGTGCTTATTGTTTCCAACTATTTTCAACTTTGTGCTTATGTTTCTTGACTGTTCAATAAGACAATTTTGCAAAGAGCAATTACATGAATTGAAAATAGACAAAAAGTGTCCTAAATGAAGATCATGTAACTGTCAGCATAAAACAAATATAAGAAAATGTGTAAATAATGGTGAGAAATAATAGGAAACACGATAACATTTTCTAGGTACACAATAGTCATATAAAAAATCAACAGCAATCCTATTTGCCAATGTAACCGACTGAGAAACATAACCAGCAAATGATTAACTTGCAGTATGGACATCTGCAAATCAGTAAGATAAAACAAACAACAAACAGAAAAACGTGCAAAGGATATGAACCAGATATTCACAGATGAACATATCTGAGTGCAAAATAAATATATGAAAATGTCCTCAACCTCACTAGTAATCAGGTAACTTCCACTTAATGTAATATTTAATACGCATTAGAATGACAATATTTTAAAAGTATTAAAATAGCAAATATTGGTAAGAAGGTCACTGTGTGGAACTCATCCACCTTTGGTGGGAGTGAAAAATGGTATAACTGGCTTTGAAACAATTCTGTAACATCCAGTACAGCTGAAGATGTGTGTGTAAGATATGTAAGATCAGTGTTAAAAAATTATCATAGGAATGAGAAGCACATAATTGACAATAAAGGTTAACTGTTCAGTTGGGGAAGGCATGCAGGAGGGATATCCTGAGGATCTAAATACATCTACTATGTTTCATAACTTAAAAAAATTAAATAAGGCCAAGTATTAAAATATTGATTCTGGCTACACAGATATTATTTTATGTAAGTCTATGCTTGTATGAATTATTTTATGATGAAAATGCTTTTTAAAAAGCAGCTTGAACTGTGTTCACCAAAAGAACTAAATTAGCTGTTTCAACCTGGCCCCAAAGTTGCACATTTTTCAATGTTTAAAAAAAAATCTGTTTACCAACTGAGAGTTTTTTCCAACTATTATATAGTAAACTATTGCTAGATGGAACTCCTGTAACCGACTTTCTGGGTCCAAAGAATTCTGTGTCCAGCAAAACGCTGAATCCCTGTTTTAGGAATTAGTTGTATCCGGAGGCTCTCAAAGAAGAGGGGATTTAAAAAATTATCTAGACGACTATTTTTTAAGCCTTTTTATAGCAAAAATTTTGCTTTATTTTCAAATGAATTCTTACCCAAACTCCTACATATAAAGCATATATAAATGGATCTGTTCTGCCCCACTAAACCCCTTCCTGTATAAAAAGAACCAGGGCTCCTTGGAGAAATGGCTGATTCCATTTTTGAGGCAGGGAACATATTTGATGAGCCTGGAACATCTTGTGCCAGAGTAAAGAGGCACAGAGACTAATGGTATCACATCTAAAGGACACAGGAGACCATCTGAAGGACCTCTCACTGGCCTAGGATGGGACATTTGGGAATCAAAAAGAATAATGACTTTAGTGCATCAAATACATCAAACTCATCACAATCTACAATTTGCTAATGATACCAAAAGCCAAAAGAAACCCAAAACAAAATCAACAATCCTCAGTGATGACCAGAGAATGTGACTGACAAACACTACCCTGAAAATTCGTAAGTAATGGGAAAGATGCAAACACACACACAAACAAAAACTGGAGACCTAGACGTCTGCCTCTTCACGTGTTTTTCTTGCCCCGCCAGGCTACGGTTTGAAAATCACTGAAACAGGATATCCTTCCGTAGGACACACATCTCCTCCAAGAGTGTCCCAGCAAAGGGCTGCTCACACCGTCAGCTTCTGCCGGAGCTGGGGGCGGGGGGTGTCCAATCCCCATCCACTTGAGCTACCCATTAAATCCTTAACAGCAATGCTTTTAAGAATACTTTTCTTCAACTCCCCATATACATGAAGGGGATTAAGAGGGAGAAACTACCAGTTATAAAATAAACATTACAATGATATACTGTGCAGCATGGGAAGTATAGACAATATTTTATGATAAATTTTAATCTATAAAAATACTGAACCACCATGTTGTACATTTGAAACTAATATAATATTGTAAGGCAACTATACTTCAATAAATTTAAAGATTAATCAAGAAAAAAGAATAGTTTTCCTTAAAGAAAAGTAAAGGTGGTGTTTCTATAGCTTTTATCCACTGGGTCCTATGCTCCCATCAGACACTGAAAATAAAGAGCCTAACCCTCTTCAACATGATCATCTTTTAGGTGTGTGCAGGCATCTTTCAGGTGTCCACCTGTCAGACCCAGGTTATTCACCTCTAGGTCCTTCCTTTAATTCTTAACCCTATGACATAGTTTTTGTCCCCATCCCATCTGGGTCTACTGGATATACTGTACTTTAAAAAAAATTTTTATTGGAGTATAGTCGATTTATAATGCTGTGTCAGTTTCTGCTGTACAACAATGTCAATCAGTTATACATAAATCCACTCATATTTAGATTGTTTTCCCACATACATCATTACAGATACTGAGTAGAGTTCTCTGTGCTGTACAGTAGGTCCTTATTAGTTATTTTTTTATGTATAGTATGGATATACTAGATTTCATTTTATCTTTCCCTCATTTACATAAGCACTTAGAATTAAAGATAAAACTCCCTCCACGTGGAACATGACCAATTCAGCATAATGAGGAATCATTGTTAATACTTGTTAACATATCCCATATGGTCATTTGGCTACATAAGGGCACAAAAAAGAAGCACCGTGCATAACTTCTTAGGTTTGGAAATCTGGTGCTACTCAGTAATCACTGCACAGTTTAAGAAAGTTACCAAGAAGGAGGAAGAATGATTTCACCCTCAGGAACTCATCATGAGTTCATTTTACACACATTGCAAGAGGATAAAAACCTGATGTTTGGAATGGGATTTTGTTTTCCTTCATGCCATGCAATTTGTGCCTGAGACTCAAGGCTATGAGAGAGATGCTGAGAACACAACCATTTTCTATATGTACTTCCTGAAAATAATTTGGCAGGCTCTTAGTGAAATAATTACTGTACGCTACTGCCTTCATGAAAAATTGATTTGCTGTATTTTATTATTAGTTTTTATATGCATAAATGAAAACAGGAACAATATGTAATTGCGATAATTGTAGGGTAGCTGGATATTCTCATTTGGGGAAACTTTTAAGTTTTAGGTCAGTTTTAGAAGATGGCTCATGACCTGCAAATCTTTTCAAAACAACAGAAAGAATTATGTTGTTTGATTCCTCAATTTACAGTATACTCTAGAAAGATGAGATCCTTTAGGTCTGGGAAGGAAGTGAGAATTGAGAATAAGTGCCTCTATAAAGGAGACATCTTATACATGCTGGCTATTAAGTTCATTGTTCTCATTAATAGCATAAATAAAGGTCACCGGAAAAGGACCACTTGAGATATATTCTGAATCATAATAGATTGTGCCCACACTAATTTTTATACAATCTGTCTGATGCTTTCAAGTGTTTAAAATTATTATTTGATGCTATTTAAGCATTGTGTCTTTCTAAAATAACCACTCTGCCTTAGGTGGTTAGAAAAGGAGAAAGAATAGTCGTAGGAGATACACAGCAATAGCAGGAAAAGAAGCGCACGGAATATTGGAAGGACTGAAGAATGAAAGGCTATAGTGTCACAAAACAAGCATAAAAATGAATGCTTCATTTATTGAACTGTTTTAAAATTAAATGAATACTAAGAACCAGTTACTGTGCAAGGTGCAGTATATAATAATGAATAAGTTTTGATTTTGGTTTTCATGCAGTTTACAGTCTAGTGGGGAAGACAGACGTTGAACAAATACATTATATAAAACATTAATTAATTGCGGTTGTTATACATGATATGAATGTACTTTAGATTTGTGATGAAAGGGAAAAGCCTGGGCATTAATCTGACCCAGGGAGGATGGTGACACCTATCTACTCTTGGGCAACTAGAGTTAAACAGGGAACAGGGGCTAGCAAGGGGAGAGTGGACACATGTGGATGATTTTATGTAATTCTCCTTCAGCCAGGAAGCTGAAAGCCCTGAGACCTGCTTGGCACATTCAGGGAAATGTGTCCAGACCAGAGTGAAAAACTTTTATAATTTAAATTGTAAAAGAGACATAAAGTTGAGGAGACTGCAGGGACAGGCGAGCTAGATCACCGAGGGCATTGCAGGCCATGTAAAGTTTTGCCTTAGAAACAATGCAGTCGATGATTTTAAAGTGAGTAACACAGTTACATCTTCAAGTTTAAAATGTTATTTTGGCTATCGGAGATTGAAAGGAGAGATTTATTTTTTTGTATTGTTAGTTCTTTCTCTGTTGAGTGGCCTTGGGCAAATAGCTTCAGGTAATTTGAGCCTTGGTGTATCCATTGTCAGAATCAAGGGAAGAAATTAAGTAATTTTGAAGACAAAACAGCTCTTTAAGTCTGTGACCTGAAGTACCCTGACATTCTTACTTTGTTCCTATGCCTCGGCAAATCTGATTTCCTTTAACTGTTAGCAATAACTCCTACGCCAGCTCTTAAGATAATTTGCTTTTTAAGAACCTCATCTCAAAAGTACGATTGTCAAATGCAGTTATGAATTGGAAAAGAGGGAAGAAAACGATCATTTATGCAGATGATGGGACTGTCTCCCTAGAAATTCTAAGCATCACTTAAAAAACAATAAGAACTAAAAAGAGCTCAGAAAGAAGGTGAGGTACAAATAAATCTTCAAATAATCAAGAAATGTTCTATGTACTGGCAATAACCAAGCAAAAAAAGATAAAATCCGTTTATAATTAAATACATCTGTGGTGGGTTAATGGTGGCCCCTCAAAAGATATGTCCAACCAGAACCTTATTTAGAAGTGTCTTTGCAGACAGATCTTGGGATGAGTTTACCTGTATTACTTGGGTAGGCCCTAAATCCAATGACAAGTGTCCTTATAGGAGACAGAAGAAAATACAAAGAGAAAAGAGAGTGAGGCCATGTGAAGACAGAGACAGAGATTGCAGTGATGCAGCCATAGACCAAGGAATTCCTGGAGCCACCAGAAGCTGGAAGAGGCAGGAAGTCTTCTCCTCTAGAGACTGTGGAGGGAGTGCCTTCCTTCTGACACCTCAGTTTTGGACTTCTGGCTTCCAGAATAAATTTCTATTGTTTCAAGCTAACATGATGGTCATAATTTGTTGCTTCATCCACAGGGAACTAATACAGCACCCAGGGCCCCTGACTCCTCTCCTCCTGTGTTCCTAATCCTGGTAAAGAGAAAAACTTTCCTCTTGATTTTTTTTTTGAACATGGATTATCTGCTTGCTCCCTCTTTGCTACAGGGACTAAAGGAACCAACATGCAGCTAAAATTATTCTCCACTTAAAGGCTGATGCAAAGGGTTCTGGTTTACAAGACAGTGAGCAGGAGAGGAAGCTCAAACAGAGAAAGTCACTTTCCAGATATGAGGCCTTCTTTAGTAGGATTGTACAGCCCTTGAATTTGGAGCTTTTCGTTTCTCTTTGCTGCAGTTCACACCATTTCATTTTGTATCAGGACTTGCGAGGGGGGAGAGACTACACATCACCGAAGCTGAGCAACACGTGTGTGTGTGCTGGCAGAGAAATAAAGAATTTGGAGTTAGAAGACTTGCTTTGGCCTCTGCCTCTGCTGCTTTTCTGACGCATTCCTGGCGACATCTGCCTTGTTTCCTTAAGCCTCAGGTTGCTTATTATGAGATGGAGTTAACGTTCTCTCCAATTTAACTTATAACGTTAGCTTTGAAAATCAAGACAATGAATGATACTGGAGATGCTTTAGTAAACTATGAAATGTTAAAAAACAAACAAACAAATATTTACAATAGCCAGGACGTGGAAGCAACCTAAGTGTCCATCGACAGATGAATGGATAAAGAAGATGTGGCACATATATACAATGGGATATTACTCAGCCATAAAAAGAAACGAAATTGAGTTATTTGTAGTGAGGTGGATGGACCTAGAGACTGTCATACAGAGTGAAGTAAGTCAGAAAGAGAAAAATGAATACCGTATGCTAACACATATATATGGAGTCTAAAAAAAAAAAAAAAAAAGGTTCTGAAGAACCTAGGGGCAGGACAGGAATAAAGATGCAGACGGAGAGAATGGACTTGAGGACATGGGGAGGGGGAAGGGGTAAGCTGGGACGAAGTGAGGCAGTGGCATGGACATGTATACACTACAAAATGTAAAACAGATAGCTAGTGGGAAGCAGCCACATAGCACAGGGAGATCAGCTCGGTGCTTTGTGTCCACCTAGAGGGATGGGATAGGGAGGGTGGGAGGGAGGCTCAAGAGGGAGGGGATATGGGGATATATGCGTATGTACAGCTGATTCACTTTGTTATACAGCAGAAACTAACACACCATTGTAAAGCAGTTATACTCCAATAAAAATGTTAAAAATAATTATCCTGCATTTAGTTTCTAGTATAACTTCAATAATTGTTTGCCAAATACGTATAACTTAAAAAAATAAATAAACATGAATGTGGCTTTGGTAAGAGTTTGGAATCATGGACCTCAGTGTTCTCGTGGGTTCTATGAGAGAGTTGTGCTAGATCAGTGCTTCTCCAGCTGGCTGACCATTAAAATCATCTGGGGAACTTCGAAAAACCACCCAAGAAAAATCCAACGATAATTTCTTGGAAAGGGGTTTACACATACTATCTTTAACAGTTCCCCAGGTGGTACTAGTGTGAGCAGGCCAGCATTGAAAGCATTATACTAAAATCACTAAGGCCTCTGAAACTCTCAAGTTCAAGGCTGCTTTGGCTTTTTCACTATTAACATTATTCCTGTCCTTTCCGATTGATTTTGTATTGTGAAAATGTAGCTCTCGGCAAAATTCCACAATCACCTAAAACAGAGAGTAAAAACAACATGACTGTTCTGATGCTCTATCTTATGTGATCGTAAACACCCAAATATTCTCCAATATCTGGATACTTGTCACTGTGGTTGACAAGACCTCTAATTGTCCATATAGTTTCTGTTTTCATTTTTCATCTGAAATAAGGGAAAGAGTGAGACACATAGCACCTATTATGCTTCAGGACTTGCTCAAGACATTTAACAGTTACTATGATGCTCGATCTCAGTACTACCCTACAGGACCCGACAGATAAGTTATAGAGGCCTGAGGCTGAAGGAAACTCAGGAAATTTACCCAGGTGACTCAGTCAATAGGTCATTAAATCAGAAGTCAAGTTGACTGTTGCCTGCTCCAAAGAACCTGCATATTTATTTTCCACCATACTAGTCTTTTGTAGGGATACTGCAAGATTTTTCATCCATAAAGAGAGTCTAGAAGTTTTTCTGGGAGACAGGGAAATTGATCAAGTGAACAAACCCAGCTTATCTGGAATATTACACAGGATTAGCCTTTATTTATCTGCTGAAAACATGCTCTGGGTTACAGAACATTTATCCATTTCTTTATATAATTTATGTTATATTTACATCCAAAACCCATGATCCCCTTCTGTATTTCCTAATATTTTTAAAAGAACTATAAGCATATAATTGTATTGGTATTGGAGTGTTTTCAGACGATCACAGGTTCTATCATAAAAATCTAGGTTTAAATTAACCGTCTCTCCAAGATGGCCCCCAATGTTCCCTGCCTCCTGCCCTGTGTAATGTTTTCCCACAATCAATAGCGCTGATCTGTATAAGTAGCAGGACATTACAGAAATGACGGTTTGACTTCCAATACTAGGGCATAAAAGGCTTTGTGGCTTCCTCTTCTTTTCCTTGGATCGCTTGCTTTGTGGAGAAGTTACCAGCTATATAATGAGGATTCTGATGCATCCCTTTGGAGGTCCATATGGTGAAGAACTGAGGTCTCCTGCTATAGCAATGAGCCCCTACTCTCTAGCCACGTGAGTGAATCATCCCGGAAATGGATCCTCCAGCCACAGCTGAGCCTCCAAATGCTCCACCTCCAGTGGTCACTTTCAAACCTCTTGAGAGACTGAGCCAGGACTACTAGGCTAAGCCACTTCTGAATTCCCGAACCAAAGATTGTGAGGAAATACTTACTGGTTTAGCTACTAAATATTGGGATCATTTATGCTTTAATAGGTAATTTTTATTGGAGTATAGTTGCTTTACAATGTTGTGTCAGTTTCTGTTGTAAAACTAAGTGAATCAGCTTTATGTATACATATATCCTCTCCCTCTTGAACCTCCCTCCCACCACCCCCATCCCACCCCCACCCCATCCCACCCACATAGGTCATCACAGAGCACCGGGCTGAGCTCCCTGTGCTATACAGCAGCTTCCCACTAGCTATCTGTTTTACACATGGTAGTGTATTTATGTCAATCCTAACCTCCCAATTTGTCCCACCCTCCCCTTCCCCCCACCCTGTGTCCACATGTCCATTCTCTATGTCTGCATGTCTCTTTTCGTCACCTCTCCTTCTGTTCTCCTCTTTTCTTCCTTTTCCCCTTCTCTCCATTCATTCTCCTCTCTTCTCCTCCTCTGCTCTTCCTTTTTCCTTGTTCCCCTTTTTCCATCCTCCCGACTTTCCATCATCACCTCTTTTTTGGTCCTCCCAACCTTCCTCCCTTTCCTATTTTCTCCTCCCAACGTCCCTTCCTCCCTATCACAAAGTTCTAATGAGTGCTTACTTTATGCTGGGTGCCACAGAGCTATGTAAATTAAAAAAAAAAACCCAAAACCACAGTCCTGCCCTCAAAGGAGAGTTTAATTCTCATCGGGTTATGGACACAAAACAGATAGTTTCAACGCCATTTTGTACCTTGTATAATAAATTCATGAAGTGGGAGCATAGGGAACTCCCTCTAAGGGAGTTAGCAAAGGTTCACCAGAGGGCTGGTGACAGGCAATGGAGGTATCCAGGAAGGACTCATCTGACCAAAGGTGAAAACATTTAGGAAGATCATGAAGGCATGAGAGACAAGGACCAATTCGGGGAACTGCTAGTAATTCCACTTTTGCCAAAGCACAAGTTATTGAGGATAGGGTGAGAGATTAAATAATTATTTCACCCAGGACTAAACAGTGAGGACAGTAATACCGTAAAAAGTTTAGACTTGAACTACTCACATCAAGTTCTCTGAGCCTGCATAGTACCCACCTCATAAAGTCGTGTGACGATTTCAGGATACACCTTATAGGATGCCTGACATATATAGTAGGTGCTTCGTTCGTGTTTCCCTTCCTCCACCATCATACCTTTAAAACTTTAGTTCTCAAATTGTCCTCTAATGTCTACCCTCCATTACAGGATGTTGAAAGACTAACACTATGAGAGGCGTAATAATAAAGCATCAAGACGTTTCTCCATCAAAATATACTGAAGTGAGTGTTTCCCTGCTTTCAGTGGTCACCGCTTGTGTAACGAACAGGCATCATTTGACTTTGTACCATTTAACTCTGGGGAGAAAATGGCTGGAGGATGGGAGGGAAAGAAACAACCTTCCTGAGAAGTTTTTGCTGTTAGGAGCTTCTCTTCCTGAGCACAGTGATCCTGGATCTCACTACAGTTTAGCGCATCCAGAATGTTCATGCTGAAAGCATTTCCTCTGGACAGTGATGCCCCAGAGAGGAGTGAATTCCAGGTCAGTACACCCCTTCTTTATTAGACTTCACTGCAGTTGCATTTGAAGTCTGGTGTGACTGCTAGCCTTTTGAACTTCTTGGAAGAGGAGGTGTTGCATGAATACCAGGAATTCTTAGGTTTTCTATATGAGATACCTACTTGTGCGAAAGAGTTTATACGTGTGCCTCATCTTTTCCTCAGATGCTGTTCCCAATTCTTAGTTTCAAATATCTTCACTCCAGTTTTTTCAGACCTGTCTTCTCCGTCTTATGTCTGCTTAAGATTTTAGTTTTTCTGGCTGTCAGCCTTTCAAGTGTCATTTGAAAGGAATCTTAAAACTCTGTCCATTTCCCAATCAGGTGCAGAGTTTAATGTGCTGAAGTTTTCCTTAGGTTGTGTTTGTTCTTCTCTTATCCCTTGTGGGTAACGACACATGGAAAATCTTAGCTGAGGTTCACATACTGGGTTTTGGGGAGACCCGGCTGTGACACCTGTCACCTCACTTGTTGCTAGGCTTGATTCAGCTGATTGGCTGACTGGCGGAGAGGCATGGGGGCGGGGGAGCAGAGCTGTATCCCTTCTGCACTGATGTACATACTGTGAACCGAGGACTCATAGACTGTTGGAGGGAAAGGCAATACTAAAGATAATTATCTCCAATCCCTTCACTGCAGATGTAAAAAAAATTGACACCTAGGACATTGGATAGCCTTATCCCAAATCTTACTTAGAAGCACAGAGGGAATAAGACTCTTGGATATTCTGACTCCAATTTGGAACCAGTCTTTGTAAGTGTGCAAAACAATGTGGTTTGACAGAAAGAAAATAGATTTTGCAGTTAGACGGACAGGGGCTTTGAATTCCAAATCTGCCCCCTTCTGGGGAGGAGACCTTGTGGACAGGGCTGTTGCATGGATTGTAGATAATTTGTGTACAGCACTTTTTACATTACAGATCCTCAATGAAAGTTAGTTTGACCACTGACCAGGAGGAGAATGCCTGAAGAAGAACTCTGTGCACTGCACCCTGCCAAACCAGTATGAGACATGACAATCCATTTTGCTAACTGATAAACAGAGTTATGTCTGGAAGCCTTGTAAATGCTTGCTGGCAACCGTTTCTCCAAGCTGAAATGGATTGGTGGCTTGCCTACCCTGCATTTATATTTAACAGAAAATAATCAGATTGAACTATGTAAGTTCTTTGCACTGTCTTCAGAGAGAAAGATCTTGGAACCTGAATAGGGCCAACACTTTTCTTTCCTTTCAGAGGGAGTCCAGACTACAGCCAACATTTTTGGGATAAGAGAAACTTCTCAGGGTATCTGGACACCACGTAGTTCTCCCTACAAATAACTCGCTATTGTATCCCTCGGAAAAGGAACTCCTGTTGCCCTTTATCCTCCTCTACAAATCGTAAGATTCCACCTTTGCATAGGACCTGATATTTCATGGAGCACTTTCGTGTTTATAGGCTCATTTTTGGTTCTCAAAATGATCACGTTAAGTGGACAGGGAAAAGATAATTATCTTTCCCATTTTACAAATAAGAACATTCCTCAGCCGGTATCTGCATCAATAGAGCACTTCACTGACCCTCAATGCATGTCCTTCAGGATTGTTTGTTACACCATCATGCACGTGGATCCAAATATTTGCTTGAGCTTCCACGACCTGAATCCTACCTGCCTCTTTGCCTCAGCTCCTGCGTCCATCCCTCCACCTCACATCTCACACAGTAACCACGATGTGGTCCTCACGGTTGACCTCAAATTGCTCTGCAGCTGGTTGTTGTGTGGATAAAATGAATTAATACATGTTAAAATGCCTAAGATAGTGACCAGCTTGCAATCGGATCATAAGAGGCGTTATCTTTCATTACTTTGTTCATATTCCCTTTATCTAGAAAATCCATTTGAGGCTTCTTTGCATATCTCTTACACACCCTTCAAGACATCCCATGGACCACCTATTTTTTTGGTGAAACATTCAGTTACTCCATACAAACTGAGTTATCTAGCACTGTATGTCTTCACACTACTTCTTCATTATTGCAATCCTAGTGCTTGTTACACTGTTTCTATTTTCATTTCCAGCTTCCTTTCTGGATTCTAATACAGACCTGTTTTATTCTGTGTCTTGTTCACACTCAAATACTTGTGTCTTTATAGCATCCATACACATGTGACCAGTCTAGTGCCTCTTAGGCAATGCTGAACAGAAACTCTTAGGCTTGACTCAAACTATCTTTTTATCACCAACTAAACTAGAAAGTCAATGAGAAAAGAGACTGAATCTCAATCCCTTTAAATGCACCTCACACAAGGCCTTGACTTACTGGGCACTTGATCTTCCTTGGATTTCAGGCCCTAAATTAACTTTCTATCACGGGAAACCTCAAGAGTCAGACAGCCCCATGTTCCACCCAGACTTCTGTGTTGCTCTTCTCAGGCACAGAGGTCATGGCCGGATACCTTGGCATCTTCTAGTAAGAGGAACCAAGTGCCTCCAGTTTCCTTCCCACTGAGAGACAGAACGTTCACAGGGTCTACATCCTATCTTTGCTTCTTTCACGAGCAGAAAGCACACGCCCGAGGCTCCGGCTGCTCAAAGCACCACTTCTGATTCTTGGTAGTCAGTTGACTTCGCCTGAAGGAGATTCATTAGCCGTGAAGCCAGCCTCTACCTAGGCTCCCTGATTTGGGTTCAGTCACGGTATTTTGGGGACTAACTAGAGACAATGCAATTGATTCAGAACATATGTGGGCTTCTCAGGAAAGCCTCTGTAGAAGTCATCAATAATAATAATTAAGAAACTCTCTGCTTGCAGGCTGACATAAATATAATTACATGGGTGATTTCAGCTTTAAACACAAATGGGCTTCCTGTTGGGGATCCCAAAACAATCTGTGAGCTATCCATCTAATTATTTCTTGTAAAAGATGTCAGGAATAATAAAATGCTTCAAAAAGATTTATGAAAAGACTTGGACTTCAGGAAATGTGAAGAGTAGATGCATGTTTACATATTTTCTCTCTCCAAAACTTATCAAAGGGAACCAAAAGTGACAAAAGGATTAAAAAGAAATAAAAAGAAAACACTGTTTACCCTGAGTCTAAGGAATGGGTACCTCCCAATCAGTAACTCTGAAGAATATTTTCCAGACATAGTTCCACTTGAATCAAACAGAAAAAGAACATCACCTGCTAAAATTAGGCAAAAGGAAAATCTGCCTTTGCTAAAAGGCAAAGTTGACTTCTAGCTCACCATTATTTAACTTTGCTCTAGAAAGTAGTAGTCAATGACTCTTGTCAAGAAGGCTAAATAATTTTAAATATTGGAGAGAAGATAAAATTGTCATTATTGGTATGTGAAATGACCTTACACTTAGAAAAGAAAAATGAAAATCTATTTTCAAAAATTAGAACAGAATTTTAAGGAGACTGATATATTAAGAGTAATTTACACAACTTTTTCGTAAAAACAGACCACGATATAAAGCTTTTACTTCTCTATTAATATATACACTTAATAATCTGTGTGTTTAATATGAGTCCAATAAAAATACCAATTGAGGTTTTTAGAAGTAAGTAGAAAAATAAGAATGGGTATCAAAGGCAGCACAATGGGAATGAAGAGGATCTAAGCCTAACCTAAATATTTAAGTGTGCTTTAACGCTATTACAAATGTAAATGTTTTGTTCTGGTCTGTGAATAGACAGCTGTTCAATCACAGGGAACAGGGATTCTGTCAATAGACTACATATGTGTGCAGACATATGTAGTCTATATGATATATGATAAAGATAAAGAAATACGATATATGATATGATAAAGAAAGCATCTGAAGTCAATGGAGAGAAGAATAATAAGGGGTGTTTAGACAAATGATGAGTCATTTGGTTAAAAAAAAGATGAAGCTATACCTTCTAGCTTCCATTTACCTTAAACTAAGCATTTGAAGTTAAATATGACCACCACGAGAGTATCATTAGAAAATAAGGCGAGGCCTTTATAAGAAAATGTGACCCAAAGAAAAAATATAAATCTGACTCATTAATAATTCGCAAGGATTTCTTTGTGGGAAAGCTATAATCCAAGTCAAAAGATGAACAGAAAGTTAGAGACAATCATTTGCAGCACAGGAAGAGAAAGGAGTTCATTTTTATGATGTATGAACATCAGGCTGTTTTAAAATCTTGATGTATGAAATCACTTAAAAATCACCACGAAAATGACTCAAAACTCAGGAGCAAACAGAAAAATGACGTAAGCGGGCAGTCCACGTATCCAAAGAATTGTAGGCAATTCATGAAAGTCACAAGCATGGAACGATGCTCAGCCTCAGCTATCAGCTCACAACTATTAGCTACCGCTTTTCACAATCAGACTAGCAAAGATCAAGTAATTTGATAGCGCAGAATACTGTTAGAATTGTTGTAAAGGCATACATTGCTTTGGGCTCTTCAGACATATCTTTGAAACTGAATACATTTTGATCAACAATGTTCTCCAGAAATTGATTTTATCCAAAGTCTTGGATGAAAGAATGTACTTTGTTGTTCTGTTTGTGTATAGTTATAGGGATGCTGTCTTAGATAAACTAAATTAACCCATAGATCACAAGAACTTATTGCAACAGAAGTTCATTTCTCACTCATGTAGTCAATATAGGGTATTCTTAATTGGTAGGGGACACTCTTCCAAATAGTAATTCAGGGATGTGGCTTGATACCATTGTGTGGCTCCAACCATCTTTCATACTGGACTTCTAAGATCTCCAAAAGAGAGGGGGGAAATGTAGTTACATATGTTACTCATCAAGTGAGGATAAGGTATATGTAAATTTTGCCTACATTCCATTGGCCAGACATCAGTTGCATGGCCGCACCCACTCACAAGGGAATCTAGAAAATGTAGCCTACTTGTTCACTCAGAGGCAAAATAAACAGATTTGGTAAACAACTCTCCCGCTTGATCCACAGTTACTAATAAGAAACTAGTTAAAAAGGTTATATCACAGCTTTAAAATGAAATAACATATATCTGTAAGAAAAAAATGAGCTAGATTTGCACATACCGATATAGAATAATCTCCAAGATATGTTTTAACAGTAAAAAATTATGAGTAGGATTAAAAAAAAAGTTCATTAAAGATAACTACAAAAATAGATAAATTGTTCTATTTAACTTGCTAACCTGATGAATGACAGAGATCCAAGTTATGCAATATTAAGAACAAAGAGATTAAAGTAATTTTAAGCATATGTTCCATGAGACTCCATAACATTTATAAATCTAGGGGAAATTATCAAAATGTCTTCAATAAGAAGCAGAAAATTTGAACAGATCAACGATAATGAAATTAGAAAGATGATTAAAGGTATACTCAGGAATAAAGATGAACCAGAGCAAGGTAGTTTCATAGTTGAGTTCTATCTGACCTCTAAAGAACACAGGCTTAAACAAAATACAATGTTATTTAAACAAAAATACAAAGGTCAGGAAAATCTGTGGGGTACATTTCCATGGATTAAAAAAATTTCTGGATGAATACAAAAAATATTTGAAAAAGATGTTTATAGAATGGGAGGTCGGTGAATCTGAACAGGGAAAGGGAAAAATAATTGCATTGTGTACCACCTTAGACTCCTGGGATTATTTTTTTCCTCTAGTTTGGAAATTTGCATGTAATATTTTTAACTTAGAAAAAGAAGATAATGTGAACAGGCAATTCCATCCTTCCTAATTTTGAGCCCAGGGCCATGTGCTGGAGTAGGTGAGTGAGTCTGAAGACCTAGACATTAATATGTGTGGAAGGTAACTATTAGTTCCCTTCTAATAACCATTGTATATTCTTCTTTAGTTACATAACCTTCATTTGCAGCTGGTCATATTGCCACCTAGATAAAAGACTACACTTTACTGCTTCCCTTTATGTAAATTATGGCCATGTATCTAAGATATTTCCATTAAAATCAAGTTACATGTTTTGTGCCACTTTGGAGGACTCTTGTTAAAAGGAGAGACAAGTTTTCTTCTTCCTTGTTCTCCATTTTGCTGCTTGAAAGGTGGATACTGTTTGCTGCATGTCACATGGCCATCTTGAATCATGTGGTTAAACCACATCCTAAGGATGGGAGATGGAAGAAGCCTGACACTGATATCATAAAGTTGATTTATGAAACCTGGAATGCACAATTTTGGATTGTTCTATAGAGGGGAAAAAAGTCATATGATTTTTTTTTTTTTTTTTTTTGCTTTATAGAGAATCTATTCTCCTCCTGTATCACCAATGAGGCTGTCATGCTAAATCAGAGTTCATAGAGCTATGTATGTTTTTTTTCTCCATTCCAGATTTCAAAATGAAGATCAAAGCATGAAAGTTAAGACTAGGTCCGGAGAGAATTTAAAGAAATAACCTAGGAGTCAATTTTGTAACTTCATTTGTATTTTACCAAACAGTGAAAGGATATTCCACGAGGGCCGCTCGTCATGTGGCTGGTGATACAGAATTCAGAAAACCTGAAAGAAACTGCTCCCTCCCCCCAGAATAGAGGCTTTCATTGAGAAAAGCATTTCTACGTGTTTTTAAAGAAAGACTATGTTTCCTCAGTTTCCTTTTCGCATCAGGTTTCTGACTGAATCTGGTACATAAATCACCAACTGCCAGGCTTCTCTACTAGATTCGAAGAGGAGGCTTCAAATAGAGATTAGGTAAAGCAGAGTATGAGTGAGAAATTGCTGGCACTAATTTTGTGTAATAGTTGAAAATCACCTTGAATTTTTTCCTCGTACTGATAATACTCAAAATAATAGATATTGGTCTTTTATACATTCCAGAAACAATGCTTGGACTATCTTATTTAATCCATTTAATCATAAGAGTTACGTCTTATTATTACCCATACTTAGGTTGGGGATATTGTGGTATAAAGCTCGGCTAGAGACCTAACCCAAGTCATACAACAGATACATAGCAACGATAGGATTCAGACATAAGGAAGACCCCCAAATCCTCACTTTTATACTATATTGACACTCACAACGTCTGCAAATAATGCATCACGTACAAGGAAGTTTAAGTTAGTGTGCAAAAGGAGGCAGAGATCATGGACATAGACGCAAAATTCTCCAACAGAATATTATTAAGATGGATCCAATCTTCTATAAAAAGGCTGATTACAATAATTAAAATTCAAATAATGCAAGGTTAGATTAACATCTCACAATCAAAGTGATCCATTACATGACCAGAGTCAAGGAGTAAAAATAAATGAACATCTTGATACAAAATGTTATAAAATTCATAAACAATTCATGGTTTAAAAAAAACAACAAATTCTCAGTAATCTACTATATTAGTTTCCTATTGCTACTGTAAAATATTACCACAAGCTTTGTGGCTTAAAACAACATACAGTTTTTAATCTTAGGCTTCTAGAGGTCACAAGTCCAAAATGGTGTCACTGAGCTAAAATAAAGATGTAGGGCTGCTTTCTTTCAGGAGGCTTTCGGGAAGAGTCCATTTTCCTGCTTCTAGATTCTACCCACATCCCTTGGCTTGTGGCTCCCTTCCACCTTCAAAGGCAAAATCAGCCAAGTCTTTCTCACATTGCATCACTCTGACTCCTGACTCCCTCCTTCACTTATAAAGACTCCCGTGATTACACTGGGAGCACGCAAATGATCCAGAGTAATCTCCCCACTCACAGCAGAGGATTAGCAACCTTAATTCCTACCCTTGCCATGTAACATAACATATTCGCAGGTCCTGGGGATTAGGACACGGACATCTTTGCGGGGGGAGGGGCGTCATTATTCTTAACACAGCTAGAAATAAGCGAACTATTTTAAGGTATTATGTATTTCTTAACATTGGAGTTAATTCTGGCCTATGAAACACTGTAACTTTATTCTTATTTTAAGCAGAAATTTAAAAATTCTTTAATCCAAAAGTTATTTAACAATTAGCCTTTCTAGCAAAGGAAGATATAAGGAATTATAACTTTTTACCGTTGTTGCTTATTGGCTTGACAAGTTTGTGACAGATTAGAATTAGGAGCAATAAAGAAAATGGAGACAGGGAGGTGTAGCCTTAGTGAAAAAGTATTTAGTCTGAAATGCTTCAAGTGTTCAATGCCAGATGACACAGATGTTTCCAGAACCAAGTCTACAGACCAAGCGTTGGAAAGCACATCACATACAATCTCAAGCTTGGGCTCAGCACAGCCCAAACCAAAAGCCATTCCAGGACCTGAACTGTAGAAACACTTCTTCAATATTTGTTGAATAAATGAAGAAGTAAGTGAAGGAATGAACAGATGAAAAGCTGATGCTTGAATCAGTGAACCTTCCCTGTTTCCTATATGTATTATTATCTTCTTTATTATTAAGCCCATGACTGAGCCTCCCAAGAATGGGTTATCCACGAACTAATAGTGTAGAGATAAAGGACTTGAATCTGCCTTATTAGGCCAAAAGGCAGTCTTTGGAAGATGCTTGATATTTTTGTGGCCCTGTAATTTATTGTGGCTGGAAACATTTGTCTTAAGTAGACACAGCTTCGTGGAAATTTTCCTGAAATACTGGCAAAACTCCTCTAATGCTGAGGATATGTTCCAGAAAAGTTGGGTGCCTGTCAAATTAAATCATAGGTTAAATACTGAACTAGAAAAAACCCCACAATTTTGCAGGCAAACTATGGTCGCTTCTGCAAAAATATAAAAATAACTCAGTGTGAAAGGAATCATCATATATTCTAAAATGAAAAAGGCAGGGTACATTATGTCCTGTATAATCAGTTACATAGGAAAGATATTCATATATATAGTTATATTGTTTCGTACGATTGGGGTAGATTTTGATTACATTATTTTTGCTTCTGTTATTTCATAACTTTAAAAGAGAACATATATCTGTCACGACCTAAGTAAAATCTTATTACATTAAATGAAAATAATCGCCTTTCTCTAAGCAATGCTTTGCATTTGGAAGCCCTCATCCAAAACGCTTAGAGGATCACTAAATCAGTTTACACGATGTCACATGCCCTCTAGGCTTGCTCCAGCCACTACGTTCTTTTGCTTTCTTCCAGAGATCCTACATTCCTCTTCTGTGATCTTGTATTAAAATTGTCTATCTACACAGCTAGTCCATGAGCCCTTTGAGAGCAGAATTTTACTGATTTTTCTCTACTCGGCACATAAGCAGTGCCTTCATCATAGTTGGAATTAATTCTTGCCTGTTTAAAGTATGAAAAATGTTTCATCTTGCCCTCAGACACCAAGTGAGCGCCTGTTTGATTGCTGACTTTCTCTCTTAGAGGCGTACAGCCTCTGGTGTCAGATTCCTAGGTTTAAATCCCTGCTCTACTAGCAGGATTGCCTCTAACAAGTTACTTTTATCTATGGGGTCTGGTGAGAGAAGAGAGGACAGACTCAAATTGGATAACTAGAGAGGAATTAAATGTAAAAGCTATTTACAAAGTATGGGTTGAGAGTAAGAAAGTCACAAAGGATTGTGCAGAACCCCAGGGTTACTACTAGGTGGTTTTCTTTACCACCCTAAAACCTGAAGGGACAAGGAGAAGAGGCAAAGAGAACTGTCCAAAGAGAAGGGACCCTGTATCCCTAGGTGAAACCAAGCAGGGCCCTGGGGGGCTCCTGGGCACCACGTAAGCCTTTCTGTGTCCCCCATTTCTTGTTTGTAGGGAACAGATTCCAGCCTCCATGACCTTCCCTGAGTTCCAAAGGGCAGATTCAAACAGTTGCTAATTAGGGAAGGGAGGGGATGCAGAGACAAGGGAGGAGCTGCCAAGAAACAATAGTGCAGCCTTGGGGCAGGGTCCTGGTTCTGCCTCAAGGGACACACATAACAACACCTTTGAGCTCTTTATAGAACTAAAACCTCCAACAAATGGAAGATGAAGCAATTCTCATTCTAGAGAGAAGGTCATGATTTGATAGCCTTGAGAACCAGAGAAGCTTATCAGGAGAACACCAGAAGCCAGGTTAAAAGAGTGCAGGCCCTTCTGCACACTCTAATCTTATCAGCAACCCTGCCCTTGAACCGATTGCTATAAAACTCCTCACCAAAGCTTCCTGGGTTGGGACACATAGTTTTTTGGGGCAGGAGCCTGCTGTGTCCCCCCTTTGCCTGGCAAAGCAATAAAGCTCTTCTCTTCTATTTCACCCAAAACTCTGTCTCTGAGATTTGATTCCGCACCAGTGCAGAGGCTGAGCTTTCAGCATCAAAGGTTGAGGGATGTAGTCAGTTACATGACTCTACAGGGAGGGATGCATGACAATTTCCTCCTCCCTCGGGTCTCCAGCTGAGGCTTTCTGTGGCTTTGAACCCAACTGGATGTCAAGGGGCAAGGAAGCATGTGGAAGCACACTGCTCCACAGGTGGAGGAGATGGTGCACGGAGCAGGAGAGAGAGCGTGTACCACTGGAGAGTCAAACAGAGGAAGTCCAGTACATCACCTCACCTCCTGCTGCTCTCCTTGTCCATCAGCAATGGAAGTGGATTGAGCCATAATAGTACCTCTTGCCATAGAACTGTTCTGAGCACTGAAATAGTTAACACATGTCAAGTGCTTTGAACAGTACCTGAAACATAGCAAACGCTCAAAACATCAAATATTATTATTGCTTTTCCTCTGCTCACCATGACGTATGCTACCTGTGTTCTGACAAGTGTTCTCAACACACTGTTTGCCTTAAACTATTTTTTTTGTTTTTAATGAGTTCATCTGGACCTTCGACCTATGGCTAATATCTTCATGCTGTTGAATTAATTACATAAAGAGGCCATTAGACTGAGGTTGTTCTAATGCCTTAGTAGTTTAGTGAACAAACCCAAACTTAAGACTGTAAATACTTCAAGGATAAGAAGTTGAAATCTAAAGGCAACCAGTCACAAAAAGCCAACTGGACTTTCCCATGTAAGGCAACCGCTTATGCTATAGCCAATCAAATACGCTCTTTTCTTTACTGCTTTCTCTTCTCTATCAGAGTCTTTCCCCCACCTCCTATTAGTAGAGCACTCCTCACCACTTCCAGTTTGGTGCTGCCCAATCCGAATCCACGTTTGTGCCAATAAGCTCTTAAAATTTTTCAACATGCCTCAGTTTATCTTTGAACAATACCTGTTTTCCCACCGTTGTGTCTCGGTCCTTGCTGCTCTCTGCAGACCACGATCTCAGTCCGTTATTCTGCCACAGATATTTACAGTCTACCCTTTTCCAAACTGAACAGTCTGTTTGCTGTTCAGGACCTTTCTTTGTTAAGTTGGTTAGAAATAACTTAGTTAAAACTTTTCAAAGTGTAAGACAAACTGTTACCCAGGTGTTATTTTAAACACCCTTTCATCATTCTGTTTTTCATGCAGCCAGATAATTATAAAGACCTTTCATATTCCTTCAGTACAACATGCATTTTTAAAATACATTCACAAAGAAATTTTATTTCCTCTTCATGAGTACTTTTAGTGGTTGGCAGATGGGCCATAATGACCCCATTTTACACATAAAGAGACTGAGGTTCAAAAAGCTGTATGTTACTGCTTAACCACACAGCTAGTGGGCATCACTGGAGTAGAATTAGGCCTCTTGATTCTACTGGACCTTGTTGGATTCCTAATTTAGAGCTAGAATGGATCCTAGAGATCATATTTTAATAATCATTGCACTGTTTATTATTTTTTTGGTATACTGTGTCTCTCATACTAGACTAAACTGTGTACATGACCTTCCTCAATACTGTGGCATATAACCATTATAAATCACTTGCAAAAGTTCTTGAAGTTAGTTAGTAGCAGAACTGGTACTCTAATCCAGATCTTCTCGTGCCTAGGTAAGCATGTTTCTAATTTTGCTTATATAATCTACAGGTTCTTCATTATTCATAGAGCCCATGGAAGGTTTTATATCCCCCCCGCTTTTTTGTTTATTCTCTCTGCCACATAGTGAAATCTGGTCTATATATTTATATGATGTCTATGTTTAAGTAGGAGATACTTCATTTCAAAATATTATTGAGTCCAGGAATAGACTCACACATATACGGTCAAATTATTTTTTACAAAGGTGCAAAGGCAATTCGTTGAAAAAAGAATGGTGTTTTGAACTAGAACACTTATATATCCACGTGCAAAAAGACACCTTTATTCACTACTCACACACCATACAAAAATTAATTTGCAATGAATCATATACCTAAACATAACATTTCCAGAAGAAAACTTAGAAGAAAATCTTTGTAAACTAAGATTAGGCAAATATTTCTTCAATATGACACCAAAAGCACAATCTATAAAAGAAAAGTAATGTTAAATTGGACTTCAGCAA
Source organism: Phocoena phocoena (assembly GCF_963924675.1). Classification (NCBI taxonomy): domain Eukaryota; kingdom Metazoa; phylum Chordata; class Mammalia; order Artiodactyla; family Phocoenidae; genus Phocoena; species Phocoena phocoena. The sequence continues at coordinate 69,667,410 of NC_089235.1, read as the reverse complement.
AATTAAAAACGTATGCTCTTCTAAAGATACTGTAAGAAGATGAAAAGGGAAGCCATAGACTGGGAGACAATTTTTGCCAATCCCATATCTAATAAAGGACCTGAAAACATAAAGAACTCTTTAAAACCACAGTAAGAAAACAAACAACCCAACAAAATACCAGCAAAAAATCTGAGCAGACACTTCAGCTCAGATGATATGTATGCAAATAATTACATAAAAGTTTTAAAAATTATTAGTCATTAGGGAAATGCACATTAAAATCACAATGAGATACTATTACACGCCTACTGAAATGACAAGCCAGTGAACAAAAAACTCCGCAACCTGACAATTCCAAGGACATGAGGATGTGGAGCAATGAAACTCTCAGATTGTTGATATATAAGCAAAAAGGTACATCAACTTTTGAAACCAACTTAACAGATTTTTATAAAGTTAAATGTATACTATACGTGACTTGGCAATCCTACTCCTAGGCAAACACCCAAGTGAAATAAAAACTGATGTTTGCGCAAAAACCGGTATGCGGATACTTGTCATGGCATTATTCCTCTTTGCCAGAAGTTAGAAACAACCCCGAAGGCCATCAGTTGACGAACGGATGCAAAAATTGTGTTATAACAATATAATGGAATACTACCCAACAGTAAAAAATAAAGATCTGCTGACACTTATGACAACATAGATAAATCTCAAAAGGCATTATTCTAAATGAAATAAGCTATATTCAAAAGGCTACATACTGCATAATTCTGTTTATATAACATTTTTGCACAGGCAAAACTGTAGGGATGGAAAACAGATTGGTGATTGCCAGGGACTGGGAATTGATTACAAGCAGGCATGGGGAAATTTGGGGGGTGATGAAACTCTTCTATATCTTGATGGTGGTAGTATGTATAAATTTGCTAAAACTCACAGACGCTTAAACAAATGGTAAAGCTTTTGCAGGTAAATTATAGCTTGATTTTAAATAACTGAAAAATATGATTGCGTGATATGTGCAACAAATTAAGCCCTTTCGAGAAAAAAACAAAAGAAAGAAAGAAAACAATGAAAAGGGAAGAGGAAAAAATTGAGATGAGAGGACAATGAATAATCGTGGATATGCAAGAAAGAGCAGTATGTAGATGCTGGTGAAGAATAACCTCCCAATCCTTGCACTCCCAGCTTTGAGGCAGCCTGACACGTCATTCTAGAGCTGTGAAGTCTGTAATGATTAGAACCCGGGGGCACTACATTTCACCTTTAAAGATTATTTCCAGGAGGAGGGGTGAGCGTGGCACTGGCATCCAGGCCTCTCCACCCATTGTAAATACCCTTTTACCTGTACTACCCTTGAGTTTCAAGGGCAAGTTTTAATTTTTGTTGTTGTTTGTTTTTTTTATTATTAATTTTTATTGGAGTATGGTTGCTTTACGATGTTGTGTTGGCCTCCAATGCACAGCAAAATGAATCAGCCACACACATACAGACATCCCCTCCCTTTTAGGTTACCACAGGGCATCAGGTAGAGTTCCCTGTGCTATACAGTACGTTCCCATCAGTTTTCTATTTTACACATAGTATCAATAATGTATATGCGCCAATTCCAGTCTCCCAATTCCTCCCACCCCACCCCTTTCCCCCTTGGTATCCATACATTTGTTCTCTATGTCTTGTGTCTCTATTTCTGCTTTGCAAATAAGGTCACCTATACCATTTTTCTAGATTCCACCTATATGCATTATTATACGAAGGGCAAGTTTTATTAACAGAAAGTGATCCATGGCTCAAAAATACTTGCAAAACTGCTGACCTCGTCAAATTCTCTCCTATTTTTAGAAAGATTTAGAGATTTCTCTGTGTTCCCCTAGCTAGCTAGTAGCAGAGCTGGCTCTGGAACAGAAGAGGCAAACTCAAATATCTACAGGACCAAATAACCTAAATGAGCGATGTGGGCAGGGAGGACATTGTAGCAAACAGGAGTGTCCATCCTTCTCAAGGGGCCTGACCACTGCTGTGCAGGTGTGTAGGCCCAGAGCCACCAGAGCTTTTGAGGTTTTTTGGTTTTTTTTTTTCCTCAAAAGAAGCTTGGAATCTGGATTTTCTTATGCAATCTCTTGATTTTTAAAAGTTATTAAGCAGTTCCAATTTTGTTCACACACTGTCTTCATAAATAAAAACCATCTGTCTGTTAGCGGGGACTGGCTGCAAGCCCCTGGTTTGTGAGCCCTGGTCTGAACTGGATTCCCAAGCCCATGCTGTTTTCTTCACATCTGATGGTCATCGACCTCACTCGAGCTGTGAGCTCTGAAACCACAGAAGTAAAAGCTGTTCTTTATCCTCAGAACCATCTGGGCAAATACCCTCAACATCAAACCAAATGGCAGGGCTTCTGGATACAGGAAATCCCTCACTGCATGCCCTTTCCCCAGACATGCTCAAATAGTCTACTTCTCCCATCCACTATCAGACAAATCCTACAGCTGTCTTAAAGGCAGCCTGCTCTTGATTGAAATGGCAAAGTTCTTGCCTGGGGAGACTATAAATTACGTTTTCTCTGTGAACGGCAGTGCAGAATAGTGTAAAGGGCGCCCGCTTGGGAATGAGACAACCACTCACCAGCTACATAACCTTGGGCAATGTACCTAAGAATTCTCAAAGCCCATTTTCCTCAATTATAAAATGAGGATGGCGGTACTTAAAGAATGGAATTGTTATAAAGATTCAATCATATAATATTTCAAGCACAGTGGCTTGTCTTTTATGGCTTTTCTTGTCATTGATACCTTACATTTTTATTATTATAATAATACATATTATTATAAATACTTGGGCCGGAGTCTGGGCTCTGACACTTACTAGCCCTGAACAACTGTGGGCAAGTCGCATAACCTCCCTGAGTCTGTTACCTTCTCTAAAAACTGAGAAATCAAATACCTAGCTCACAAAGCTCTTGATCACTCTTGTCAGTAATATTGTATCAAGGGGGATTAACACAGTCTGTGGCCTATGGTACCTCTCAATAAATAATTTTTACGACTATATCACTGTTATAGATATGTCTCTGTCAATCTCACTCAACAATGTCAATTATGTGCTTACGGTCTCTTGTCTGCAAAGGATCAAGCTGTGCAGTCCCTTTGCAGGAAGTTAGGAAGATGTCCAAGCACTCATTTACCAAATAAGAGAAATGTTGGCACCAGGCCTGGACATCCAACCTGCTCTGGATGTCAGTGGAAGATCATTTTGGAGCATCTGTCTCTTTACTTTTGAAACGGAGCCAGTGTGTTTTCCTCTACCAAGATTCTGGGACTAGTAGGAAGCCCCCTGGAGACTCCTTAATCTCTCAAAGATACTAAACTGAATCCTTGCATAGATGTTCAGCTGAAACCTGAGGTTGGGATAAAGTCCACTTAAACTTTTAAAGCTCTCTGTGTGGGACTAGACAAAGCTCTTAAATATTTTATGGACCCCTAGACAGCTACTTAAAGCAACTATGGCTCTCTGAGAGCCAGGCACAGCAGTGAGTTGTGAAAACACAGCCTGATAGATTTCGTCCATTCATATAGCACTCAGTCGGCCATCTCATGTCATCCCCTGCAATGTTTCCTTGCACCTCAACATGCCTTTTCATGAGACTATACCCAGTCTCCCCAGTTGGAGTGCAGGGCCCCCAAAACAAGACCACTGTCTCCAATGTCATGGTGATCATTAACACATAGAAGATGATAAGAGTTTAACAAAAGTTCCACCTTGATTTTCCATACTATTTAATCAATTAAATATATTATTATTACATTAGCTTCTGCTTATAGATGAGGAAACTCAAGCTCAGAAAAGTTAAGTGACTTTCAAGAAAACACTATTTGAGAAAGTGGCAGGGCTAAGTTTGGACCCAGACCCATCTAATTTCAAAGCCAATGCTTAAGCTACATGGTAAGTCAACATCCCTTAGGATGTGCCAGGAAGAAGATTTTTTCTTTGTTGGTAATGTTGAAGGAGCTTGGCTTTAATTTGTTATGGTCATCTGATAACTGGGATGGAACCCTATTTTTTTGGAGTCAAATATGTAGATCCTGTGTTAAGGAGGTTGAATTGTTAGGGGAAATGACCCAGCTGGCTTTCATAGCCTCCTTTTTGCTAGATTTCTTTTCATAATTTCCACAATCACTAGCATTTTGCTACCCATAGACTCATTCCTAGAGGACATGAGTCCCAGGTAAATACAACATTAGGCCTGTCTTCAACCTTCTTATATTCTTATGTAAAATCACAGAAAATAATTTTTCATAAGGATAGATCACTATGAAGAAGAAATATGTATCTAATGGAAATGGGTGAGACAGGCAAAGGCCAGTTTCGTTTTGTTGACGGGGCAGTCAGTGGAGTACCTACATGCGGGGGTGGGGGGTGCGTGTGCACGTGTGTGCTGTGCTACAGGTAGAGGTATTGCTTCTGTCTGATCCCCAATGTCTGTCTCTCATAAGCTCTCAGCAGCCTTAGTTGTAGCGGGGTGGGAAGCCCCAGGATTAGTCACTAAATCATTCATTTTGCAAACTTATAGTGAATACCTTCTGTGAGTAAGGCATCTGCTAGAGGTGAGGAATAGAGAGATGAAAGAGCCATCATTTCTGTCTTCAAAAAGTTTCTGGTCAATTAGAGTTGTCACAGTTTGTACTGGGTTGCCTAATTATGGGCCGAGGAATAAAATGTTACAGATGGGGAGACTGAAGCACAAAGAAAAGAACAACTCTACCATGGTCACAGATTTGGGTCTGGAACATGAACTCAAGTAACCCCTTCCTAATCCAATGCCACTGCCATCACACCATGCAGTTTCTTAGACATTCAACAGAGATCTGTTGGAAGAATGTATGCGCTTGGTGGCAGAGAGGTGAAGAGGCAGGAAGAAGAGGAAAGACAGGGAAGTGAGGTCATCTAAGCTTTTGAAGCTGAGCTTTCTGGCCCCAAAGCCCAATACAACAGGAAGCTACTGAACAGATGTCAGGAAAGTGATGAGGTTTTACAGGCAGAGGGTGGGACTTCCCTGGTGGTGCAGTAGTTAAGAATCCACCTGCCAATGCAGGGGACACAGGCTCAAGCCCTGGTCCGGGAAGATCCCACATGCCGCAGAGCAACTAAGCCCATGCACCACGACTACTGAGTCTGCGCTCTAGAGCCCACGAGCCACAACTACTGAGCCTGCGCTCTAGAGCACATGAGCCGCAACTACTGAAGCCCACATGCCACAACTACTGAGCCCGCGTGCCTACAGCCCGTGCTCCGCAACAAGAGAAGCCACCGCAGTGAGAAGCCCGCACACCAGAATGAAGAGTAGCCCCGCCTGCCGCAACTAGAGAAAGCCCGAGCACAGCAATGAAGACCCAACGCAGCCAAAAATAAATAAATAAATAAATTTATAAAAAAATAAAGGCAGAGGGTGGAGCCCCTCTTCTACAGACGGGCCTCTCACTGTTGCAGCCTCTCCCGTTGCGGAGCACAGGCTCTGGACGCGCAGGCTCAGCGGCCATGGCTCACGGGCCCAGCCGCTCCGCGGCATGTGGGATCTTCCCAGACCGGGGCACGAACCCGTGTCCCCTGCATCGGCAGACGGACTCTCAACCACTGCGCCACCAGGGAAGCCCTAGACATCTATATCTTTGAACAGTATATTTTTTCATATATTCCTCAATATTATTAAGTTTTCAGAAGTGAGGATGTGCTTTTATTCATTGCATTAATTAGATTTCAATTTTATGTTCCCTACTCCTGAAAGAAAGTTTGAGAAACTGGATAATAAACCTTTTGAGAACTATGAAAATGCAAACGTCAAGAGCATGGGGGAACTTGAGGGAGGTGAGGGGAGATAATCTTCCTGATCTCTTCTGTGCCGGGCAGTCATCCATTTCCTGAATGAATCCTTTGGCTCCTCAGAGAAGAGGGATTTGGAAGGATGTCTGCAGCCCAAAGTTGTGCCAGGTCTGTGGCCGCCTCTTTTCATCTTGCAAGGAAAAAAGTGCCTTAGCACTTCATCGAGGGTGCAACGTTACCACTAAAAGGGGAACTGACAAGGCATTGAGTGAAGAACACTGAAGTGTTGGCTCGGTTCCCACAGAGCTCAAGCAAGCATTCTAAAAGAGGTGGCGGAGTAAGTGACTCAACATCTGTATCCACACTAGAAGCAGCTCAGTGATTGTGGGAGAAGATTTTGTGCCACTGTGTTTCCTTCTTGAAGTAACTGATGTCTTGATCTTTTTCTTGTAGCTAGACAATAGCATCATAGAACTTAAAGACCGACTGTTCATTATCCATATTTTATATAAGGGAAAAGTGAGGCAGTACCGAGAAAAGGGAATACCTTTCCCTCAGATATTCAAAAGGTTAGTGCCACGGGCTTCCCTGGTGGCGCAGTGGTTGAGAGTCTGCCTGCCAATGCAGGAGACACGGGTTCAAGCCCTGGTCTGGGAAGATCCCACATGCCGCGGAGCAGCTGGGCCCGTGAGCTACAAATACTGAGCTCTGCGCGTCTGGAGCCTGTGCTCTGCAACAGGAGAGGCCGCGACAGTGAGAGGCCCGCGCACCGCGATGAAGAGTGGCCCCCGCTTGCCACAACTAGAGAAAGCCCTCGCACAGAAACTAAGACCCAACACAGTCAAAAATAAATAAATGAATAAAAAAAAAAAAAAAAAAAAAAAAAGGTTAGTGCCAGAGTTAGAACTAGAATGCAGATTTCCTCACTTGTGCTCCAATAAACTGTATTTCTATCCCCAAAGCAGGGTCTAAGACTCTCAATATTTTATATTTTCTCCACTTTTCCACAGGACCTACTACAGTGTGGAACCCACATTAAACACTCTACTAAATATCTAAAATGATAGAAATACTCATTTTAAATGACTTTTATGTTGAAATAAAACTTCAGGGATCACCTAGTCCAGTTCCCTTAATTTCCACATGACTGAAAGTTTGGAGAAAGTAGGAATAAGTTGTACAAAGTCATACAGTCACTAATGGCAGAAGTCTGCCTTATAGCTAGAATGTAGCATCCTGATCTTAAAACAAGTATTGGCTGCTGGATGATGGTTATTTCATTACAATCCAAATGCTGGTATATGATGTGTTTATCATCCCCTAGTTGCTTAATAGAGAGAATGAGAACTTTTGAGTCAAAAGGTTTTCATTTGCCTCTTAAATGGTAATATCTCTGTATAAGGCTCTCTGAATATATCAGACAAAAGTTTCCACTAGTCATTCTGGTTCTTCAGCATCTAGAATCTAACGGCATCCAGAGGTTGGTCACACAGTGTAGTAGAAAGATCACAGAAGAAAAAATAAGGTTACAAGGTAATAACAGATTTAATGTTGGATGTCCAGTTCAGGATATACTGGTGGAAATATACAAAAGGAAGGAAAATATGGTCTAGAAAACAGATTCTGCTGTAATCAGCATATAAAGAATATTCTGAATCCTCATCTGACAAAATAAAGAATGAGATGAATCAGATGACCTGGACCAAATTCTGTCCTTAAAGAGCAAAGCAAAAATATTCTGATGGAGAAAAGTTGGAAAGACTGGTTAAGGGATGTCTTAGTTAGTTTGAGCTGCTATAATAAAATTGCATAAACTGGGTGGCTTACAAAAAACCATTTCTCACAGTTCTGGAGGCCGGAAAGTCTGAGATTAAGCTGCTGGCAGACATGTGCCTGGCTTGCAGACAGCCATCTTCTTGCTGTCTCCTCACATGGCAGAGAGAGAGAGCTTTGGTCCCTTCCTCTTCTCATAAAGACACTAATCCCATCATTACCCACCCCGGTCCCTGGCTCTAATGACTTCATCGAAGCCTAATTACTTCCCAAAATCCCAGCCTCCAAATACCATCACATTGAAGGTTGGGGTTTCAACATATGGATTTGGAGCGGGGGGGGGACACAAGCATGTAGTTCAGGAAGAGTGGTGAGAACACGTCCAGAAATACACAAAGGAACCCCCATGTGGCACTGTGTGATTAGCTGATATCATTAGAGAGTATAAAGTGTAATGGTACCATTTCATGGGGCTGTGGCACCTTCTTCTGGTGGGATGCCTGGGCATAAAAGTGGAAATGTAGCCCAAGGACATTAAGAATTCACTGGAGATGTGTCAAGGGACCTAGGCTCAATAGGGGCTGAAGGAAAACTAAGAGAAGGACAAGAATTTTTCTGGAGCAAAGTTAAGTTTCAGAGATTTAGAGGACAAGTAAAGCCAAAGAGCAGGCCTGGTGGAAATAGGGCAGAGAGAACTCTCAGAGGACAGGGAGTCATGGTCAAAGCCTGAAAGGCTGACATTTAAAATTTTATATATGGGAAAACTCGTTTCAGGAATGGAGCGGTTCCAATTGACTGTATTAGAAAATGTTCCTGAAAAGGAGTGGAGTGTGATGTCTGGGGAAGTCAGGGAGGTGAAGGAAAGTTAAAATAAGAGAATGGATGAATTATCAACATAGATGATGACGTTTCTTATAATGATATTAGATATGAGAAGGGAGAGAAAGACTGTGCACTGCTTGACGAAAGGTCAGTTGAATTATAGAGAGCTGCCAACAAAGTAGTAGATGCTGGCAAGGGAGAAGGGTAGAGAGGTGTCCAAGAATGGCAGGAAGCCAGTACAGTTTAACTGGCCTATGACTCCTCTATGGAAAGGGGGCCTTGACAGCTACATTCAAGTCAATATTAGTCTGCCTTTGTTAAGGCACCTATAGTTCAGAAGGAGGCCTGGGGCATAATTATATTGAATATCAATATAAATCTCTTCTCACAGTGGGACTACACCTCTTCTGGATTAAAGAGCGTGGTGATATTTAGTGTTTGTCTTTCCTCTAGATTTTAAACTCCAAAAGAGCAGAGATGGCCACTTTCTTATTCCTTGTGTTGAAATATAGATGATCAATAAACACTTACAGTGAGTTGAATAAACAGCGATACAAGCAAGCATGATAATGAATGGCCTTTATCGAACCAGACACCCTTCTAAGTGTTCACAAACACATTAACTCATTTAAGATTCAATATAATCCTGAATGAAGAAATGTTAATTCTGAGCATATGTGAATTTACTTTATTAGAAGGAATCTTGCTTTGAAATAAAGATGCTGAATAGCTGTGAGAAAAGCATTATTCACCCACACAGATTTGTGTGTGATACACATATATGTATTTATTACTGTGTTTTGCCTTTTTGTATTTATCAATCTAGAAAGAAATACATGGGAGGCATCTGATAATCTTCCAGTGATATCTAAATAAAATTATGACTTGATTTTTTTTTGCAGTGTGAAAAATCATTTGTGATTGGTTAATAAAGGCTAAGTCACTATGACCATATTTTATTTTTCTTATTAAGTGGGTATATCAAGGTAACCTTGAGGAGTTTTGAGGAGTCTTTCCTGCTGGGATAATGCTAGCTCTGGATGGAAGAGTCAAAATCCATCGCTAGGCTGAGGAAGCAGCTATGCTTTATCATGTCTGTACAAGGGCACAGCTCAGCCATTGTCAGCACACAATTCCTGTGTGGCGAGCACCTGTATTCCTTATTTATTTTGGATACAGCCTTTCCTTATCTGATGAAACTATTGATTGATTAAACCTCAATTTTCTGTAGCAACCATGAAGAAGATACTAAAATACCAAAAGAAACAAGCTGTGTTTGTTGCTCAATGCCACTAACTAGGCACAGACTTAATGGTGTTAGACTAGGGCAGAGTGTTGGAAAGGAGGAAGATAAAACTTATTTCAGACCCAATTTATTACCTGGAGTTTTGGAGTCTTTCGTCCTTGGCAAATTTGTTTTCCCCTCTAAAAGTCTCCATCCTTGAGACGTGCTTGAAATGAAAGCCAGTTCTTGCTAGACTTGCAAAATTGCATCGCGGGCAGGCAGAGCCCCCGGGAGAGGCCATCTCATCCGTCAGACCCACTGGCTTTTGAAAGGGAGAGGCCTGTGAATAGTCAAGACGATGAATCCCAACAGCTGGCAGCATCCAGGTTACAGATCCTGGAGGATGCCAGTGCATATGTGGTAACCCTTGGCATACAGAAGTGTAGAGATCGTTTGAGATACTGATAGTGATGTTGTGCGCACATAGACAGGGTACAGATTTTTCTCTGCTTCCACAGGCATATCACCACATCCAAATGCAGGCGGAACAGAGGTGAGGAAGACGGAGCCAATGCAAGAGGCCAGGTATTCTAAGAAGCAAATTTCTGCTTTGATGGCAGGGAACCTCAGCATCAAGAAGTTCTTTGTGCACACTGTCTTCCGTCCTCCCCATCTGCCTGTGACCCAGGTCAACCTACTGATTCAACGGAACAGATTTATTGAATAACTGCTACGTGGCAGGCACTGGGCTTGCTGCTGGGGATACACCTTGAGCAAGACAGACATGATCTCTGTTATCAGGGAGTAGAGTGTCCAGGGTTCATATGAATGAACGCTTACAATGCGGCGTAGTGAGTATTACAGGACATCTGAACTACGCAGTCAGTGAAATACAAATGAGTAAATATAACCTGCCCACCTCTAGATGTATTTGCCTATATGGTCCCCAAATTACACTCCAGCCTGTATTAGTTTCCTAGGGCTGCTGTAACAATGGACCCCAAGCTGGGTGTCTGAAAAGAATTTATCAACACATTTTTAGAGACTAGACATCTGAAATCAAGGTTCTGGCTGCACTGTTTCCTCTGAAGTTTCTAGGGAAGAATCTTATCTTTTTCTCCTCCAGCTCCTAGTGGATCCAGGCTTTTCTTGGCTTGTGGCTGCATCACTACAGTCTCTGCCAACGTTTTCTCAAGGCTTTCTTGTCTGTGTTTGTCCCTTTGTGTATGAGTTCTCCACTCCTCCTAAGGATACCAGTCGTTGGATCTAGGGCCCACCCTAAACCAGTATGACCTCATCTTAATGTAATTACATCTCCAAGGACCCTATTTTCAAATAAGTTTCCGTTCTGAGGTTCTAAGTTTTAAGACTTGAAATATCTTTTGGCAGGGCACACAACCTAATCCATTACACAGCCTAAGACTATTTTCCATTTGTGTATGTTTTTTGACCTTTTTCATTGTCTTTTTCCAGCCCTGGCTAGAACTTTGGGCAATTTACCTAGCCTGATGCTCAACCCTCTTAAAATATTTGGAACTTGGCTCTCAGTTACATCTGCTTGTGTGTGTGTGTGTGTGTGTGATTTTGAATGCTTTGAATTCTTTCATTCTCAAATGTGATTAGTGGCTCATGGGATACTAATGTCCTGGTAGGTCCACCTCAGACCCCAGGTGGAGACCAGACACTAACAAGGCTTGTTGAACAAAGCAAATAAGGGAAACTGGCAAGCTCAGGAGGGCTTAACAAATGACATATAATGCTAAAGCACTCCCTGAAGAAGGGGGTTTTTGGAAGGACTCTCTTTCCAGCCCCCTTGAAGATGTCCTTGTTTTACCTAAATCCCCATAATGCATACTGCCTAGTGAACTCCTGATTATTTAAAAATCTGCATCATTATTTGGCAGATGACTCTCAACATTTGGTTGGAGATGTGATCTACTAACCACAACAACAAAATTCCCAAACGTTACTATGGTGACGCAAGGAGGAAAGCCACATGTTTGCCTGATGTACAAGCCTGCAGCCAGTCAGAACATTTTTTTTCCTAGGATGAATTTCCTCAAGTCTGCTAAATTCCATCGCTTGGACTGTCCAAAGTGTTCTCCAAGATTTTAGCAAAATGCTCAAGAGCTAACAATTCTATTTTCATCTCCTGCTTCTGAACTGGTCCCACATAAACCTAAAAGCAGAACTAAGCCCCAAGCCCCTTTATCATTTTCTAAAAGAAACTCAGTCACACCCAGCACTGGACTGGAATTCATTGTTTCATTGTAAGGAGTCACGTCACTCAGCCCAAAGAATCACAGAATTCCTATCTTTCTCTCCTCTTCTCTCTCCCTTTTTTCCCCTTGCCTCCTATAAAGCAGAAGTGTTCCCTACACTGGGAGACACATCATCAGTACTACCTACATCCCTTAGGAACTCAACTATGTCAAGGGGGCATTTTTTTCTATATACAGGTATACCCCGCTTTTCAAAAGTTTGCTTTACACCACTTTGTGTTTACGAAAGACCTATATTACTACCTGTTTTTGCTAACCGAAGGTCAAAGAGTAATTTCACTTTTACGAAAAAAGGAGAAAAATGGACATAACATTCAGTGCTTGTTTTGCACGAAGCGTTACAGAGGCCGTGCATACTCTGAGCAGGTAGAGTAACCCCACCAAGCCCCTTCTGCAGCAACTACCTTCAGCACCTCAGCATCAAGCCAGCGTAGCTCTGACCTGTGTCTGTGAGCATCTGTGCTTTATCTCGAGTTATTCTGTGCTTCTGTTAGTAAGAGGTGTCCGTAGGCAACTGCTTCTTCACTTTAGCCATTTCAGCTTCAGAAAATTTTCATAGGAATGCTCTGCTTTCAGATAGCAGGGGATATCCATATTTTTCAGTATACTGGCTGGTCTTTCCCTAAGAGAAATCTCCTACCAGATGCTAAAAGAATAAACATTTTCTCCATCTCGTTATCCTGAGATTGAAAGTCATTATAATTTTAAGGGTTTAATTTTCAGGCTTCAATTATTTTACTTCACAACCTTTTACCATCTCCCATCCAACAAGTTGTCACTTCCTATTAAAATCGAACGGGACTTTAAAGACCTCTGTGGCATTTACTAGTATTTTGGTAATTTGGGAGTTAAATGTTTAAGAAACATGTTTTCGGCAGACCCCACTTTAAACAGCTCTGGAATATGAATGAAAAGCAAAAAAGCACTTGACTTAAATACTTTTTTTTAGCTCACCTTGGAAAACTGACATTCCTGAGTGATATTAACAGAAACAAACAGTCCTCATGGTCTGTTCAATGACCAGTCCTCTAGTCTTTGAGGAGATAAAACATTATAGGCTTCTCAAACTTTAAAATCTTTATGAGTCACCTGAGGAGTTTGTTAAAATGTGGATTTGACTCAGTAGGCCTGGGGAAGGCCTTGACATTCTGTATTTCTAACTGGCTCCCAGATGGTACCCAGGCCAGGGGTCCTGAGGACCACACTTAGAGTAACAGGAGTGTGATGGAATTGACATTATCTTGAAAACTGAACAAACCTGAGTCTTAGAATCAATCTTCTGTTTGGTTTTGTTTATTTTACTAAAGTGAACTGAACTTTGTGTGTTCTGTAAAGTAGAAATAAAACTTCTTACATTTCAGGAATGAACGGCATGAATGTGGCCTGAAAGGCAGATGGCCAAGGGCCTGGCACTCAGTAGCTACATGCACGCTGCTTCCATTTCACTTCCCTCCTCTCCACCTTCCCAAGCACCTCCAACCTTCAAAAGGCAAAAGGAAAGAGCTGTTGTCCTGGCGTGGTTGCTATGCGAATGTCATGCTTTAGAGAAAAGGGATGGAGGGTATCAGGAACCACAGTGTCTTACTGGCCATCGACCCATGTGTCTACAAAAATGCCTTGAGATCGCTGTTTTAAGGAGAAATATTTGCCTATCTTAAATATAAAATCTACTCAAAGCCAGCCTCTTTGCTTTCATTATACTGTTCTTCTCATGTAGAATGCCTTCTCTCTTACAAATGAGAACGGCCAAATCTGTAGCTCCAGATCAAAGTCATCTTTTAAAGGTAGTGAGAGGTTGCTAGGCAGGTATTTTAAGGGATGTTGACTGTATAGGTTATAATAGTGGGCCCAGTTAGAAAGATATGCCAACCCAACCTAGAAAGGATGCTTGAGGCATTCCCTTCCCTGGACTTCACTGAACATGTAGCTTGAACAATAAGTAAACTTTAGATAAGTCATTCTAATCAGGTAGATACCTTAATTCAGCAGAACCTAGCCTATACTTGCTAAAAAGAGTGCCCAACACCAAGACGTTTTCATACACCATTATTTAAAGTACTGTAAGTTAGGAGCCTATGGCATCTATAAAATTATGAGAGAATAAGTAACTTAAAAAGGGGAGTTTAAACCCAATTTAAAGGTGCTAACAGTAAGGCCTGAGAGAGCAACCCTTTTCCTGCTCTTGCTGTTTGTGCAACTAAGCTCAGATCAAACACATCGAATGTTGGGAGGAAGGGAAACACCTCATGTCTAGAACAAGCTGCTTTGCATCTTGTGATTCTTCTGGTATTTGCTAAGGTGCTGGTCTTTAAAGTGACTTGCAGCCTCGCCCCACCCTGACCTTCCACCCCACACACGTTAACATTTAACCACAGACTGGGTTTGCCCACTTCCTTCTTCAGGAATGGACTTGAATGACTTGCTGTCTGAGCACCGGGTCACCACATGGAGGGCTTTAACCATCCATCTTCAACCTTCTCTCCAGGGGAAGCTTTCTTTTTCTCTCATCTTTGGCTTCTTAACTTGCCAAGGATGCACCTCAGGACCGCAAGGGCAGTCAATGATGTGGGCTTCTTGCTATGGTGTTAGCAGGTGAGAGAGCATACCTGCTTTCTTGAGAAAAATAAGGCCATAGATCTTTAGCACCAGCATCCATCTCTATTCCCTCCGCCTGCATCTTCAATGCCTGTCTTCCTCCCCCCTCCTTTCCCATTGATATACTTGTGCTGTTTGTAGTGGATGCAGACATATTCTTGTCAGGTTGAAGATTCTTTTTTTTTTTTTTAATTTTATTTATTTATTTTTGGCTGCGCTGGGTCTTCGTTGCTGTGTGCGGGCTTTCTCTAGTTGCGGTGAGTGGGAGCTACTCTTCGTTGTGGTGCATTCTTCTCATTGCAGTGGCTTCTCTTGTTGCACAGCACAGGCTCTAGGCGCGTGGGCTTCAGTAGCTGTGGCACGTGGGCTCAGCAGCTGTGGTGCACGGGCTTAGTTGTTCCTCAGCAGGTGGGATCTTCCTGGACCAGGGCTTGAACCCATGTCCCCTGCATTGGCAGGTGGATTCTCAACCACTGAGCCACCAGGGAAGTCCGAGGATTCTTTCTTTTGCAAAACTCTGCTGCAAGCTGGATTTCTATCAAACTCTTTATCCCTATGTCTCCCGAGTATTAGGAAACCAGCTTCAGCATAAACGTAAGCTCAGAAGATGGTGCTTTAATGAGCTTCTGACAGTTGTTTTCATGTGTATCTTTCTCTATCTATATAAATACTAAGCATTTTCTAAGTATCTTCTCCAGCAAAAAGATACATGTATATCAACATACAGGTCCAAAAAATCCACTGTCTTTTACCCTGAATATAAATGATTTAACTTTTTATATTAGCATACTGGTAATTTTTTTTTTTTAGCATACTGGTCTTTTTAAAATTGAAATTATATCTTGCAGCCAGGTTGTGAAAGAAAATAGAGCTGGGCAATAGAAAAATGATTTTGGCTCTGCCCCCAAGTGAGATGTAGTCACCCATTTGTTCATTCAACAAATACTGATGAAACACCTATTCTGTGTTAGATGCGGATCTAAGCGCCAGGGATACACCAGTAAACAGAAAAGTCTGCACTTCAAGGAGCTGTCATTCTCCCGTGGAGGCAAACTATAAACCAGCGGTTCTCAAACTTTAGGAAGAATCCAAATCACCTACAGGCGATGGTTAAAACACAGCTTGCTAAATGCCACATCCAGAGACTCTGATTTCCTAGGACTGGGATGGGGCCCAAGAATTTGCATTTCTAGAAAGTTTCCTGGTTCCATGGACCACACTTTGAGAACTGATATAAACAAATAAACAGGTACATGCATAACATAATGCCAGCTAGTAATAAATGCCATGAGGAAAAATACTACAAGGAAAGGGACAGAGAATGACGCAGTGCAGTGGGTGCTGATAGTTTAGGTCAGAGCGTCCGAAAAGGCTTTTTACTTGGCAGAGACCTGACTGAAGTGAGGGAATAAAGTTGTTAAGGTTTCTCCCAAGAGCATCACAAGACCAGTGGCAGCACACGCTGAAGCCCTGGCAGGGAGTACCCTGGCCTAGCTGCAGCCATCCCAGCCACTGTGCTCTCAGGATGCCACATGTACCTCTCTGTCACTGCACTGAACCTGATGTATGGTTGCATCTGTTTTGTGTTTTAGTACTTTGTGGCAGGAACAGCGCCATTTTCATACTTGAATCCCCAAAATCCTACTAAGGAGAAGTTGCTCATTAAATGAGCCAGGCCCTATTCGAATTGCTTCACAGCAATTAACTCATTTCATCCTCATATAAGCCACCCAAGGTATGACCTATTATCATTTCCATTTTACAGATGATGGAACTGAGCCACAGAGAGAGATTAAATAACTTGTTTAGGATCACAGAGATAGGAAATAACAGTACCAGGATTTGAGCCCATCTCTCAGAGATTGGAGGGATGGATGGATGGATGGATGGATGGATGGATGGATGGATGGAATGAATGTTGAAATCGAGCCAAGAAGAGTTATCAACTGGTCTCTATATTTTTTTTTTTTTTTTTTTTTTTTTTTTTTTTTTTTTGCGGTACGCGGGCTTCTCACTGTTGTGGCCTCTCCCATTGTGGAGCACAGACTCCGGATGTGCAGGCTCAGCGGCCATGGCTCACGGGCCCAGCCACTCCGCGGCACGTGGGACCTTCCCAGACCGGGGCACGAACCCGTGTCCCCTGCATCGGCAGGCAGACTCCCAACCACTGCGCCACCAGGGAAGCCCTGGTCTCTATATTTTAAGAGAGGATGTGTAACCCAATTAGAACTGAAATGGAGATGTTTGTCCTGTAGAGGAGGAAGAATGCCATCAGAGGAGGAGTCCAGGTGAGAGAAGGTGTAAGGGAGCCAGGTCCAGAAGGAGTATGATCAGGTGTGTGGCAAAGAGGCTTGCTTGGGCAGGTACAGGCTCCCTCCATATGAAAGCAGGATGTGCCATTGGAAGCTGGAGGGCAGGAGAAAGTGCACTCAAGCAAACCCCTTCCTCTCAAGGGATCCTGACAAGTTGTGTTTTAATCTAATTAATACATTCAGGAAGTTGGGCCATGAGGAATGTGATTATTTAATTGTTTTTGTTCAAAGAGTATGAAGCAGGCTATAAGTGCGGGGTCATGACTCCCAGGTTCATTTCAGGTTATTACCTAGGAGGGTTTTGGAACAAAAGTGGCTGATTGATTCTTTCCCGCTGTTACCTTCATTAATTTACAAAGATTCATTGTGTTGGTGCTAATTTGCAGGGTCTGGAATGAAATGTAAAACAGATTCAGGCTGATAACAACTGTTTCATACCTACTCTTCTATCTTGTTCCTTCCCCTATATCTTCCCTTCTAAAGATTTTCAGGTACATGACTTTCCAGTCTGATTATAATCAACTCTGTTTCCACATGACAAATATTGTCTCTCATGATTAAGCATTGAGCAGGAAGTAGACATTTGGCATTCCATTTACAATCCAGCAAAGACTTGGCCTTCCTATTATTCTCCCTATAACCCAGGAAAAGTCATCTAACCTTTGTTGCTCAGATTCCTCTTCTGGAAATCTGGGTAATAAAATGCATGTCTGAACGTTTTATACACACACCCCCATTAACATTTCTAAAAGGCTCCAATGGCCTGGAAGGCAAGATTCAAGCTTGATGCTTCCCAACCCTTGATGACTGGGCCTCAGCTTTCTTTTTTCCTTTTTTATAAACTTATTTACTTGTTATGTACTTTTGGCTGCGTTGGGTCTTTGCTGCTGCGCACGGGCTTTTCTCTAGTTATGGCAAGCAGGGGCTACTCTTCCTTGCAGTGTGTGGGCTTCTCATTGCGGTGGCTTCTCTTGTTGCGGAGCACGGGCTCTAGGTGCGCGGGCTTCAGTAGTTGTGGCACGCGGGCTCAGTAGTTGTGGCTCATGGGCTCTAGAGCACAAGCTCAGTAGTTGTGGCGCACGGGTTTAGTTGCTCCACAGCACGTGGGATCTTCCCGGACCAGGGCTCAAACCCATGTCCCCTGCATTGGCAGGCGGACTCGTAACCGCTGCGTCACCAGGGAAACCCTCAACTTTCTTTCTAGTCTCATATTCTGCCACTGACCAGCAAGTATTTTCTGTTCTACTGTATCAAATGATGTTCTGTGTTTGCCCTACTTTTTTCTCTGGAAAGTCTTCCCGTATCTTTGGATATTTGCCAAATTCTTTTTCTTCATTTAACACGTCATCACTTTTGTGAAGCTTTTCTGGCTGCCATAGGCAAATTACTCAACATCTCATGTGCATTCTTGGTTCCTCCATTAACACCTGCCATATATCATTGTAATTATTTGTCTAAATGTATATTTTGGTGTCATTATCTATATCAGTGTGTGTGTATATATACACCCTCCACTCTACCGTGAACTTGAGGGCACAAGAGTAGATCACGTCTTACGTACTCCTATCTGCCAAATTACTAACAGACGGACCACAGTAACAATAATTGAACACATGCTGGTTGAGTGAATACATGAAATAATATATCTGGCCTGTCTGACATCCTGGATTATGATGATCAGATCATGTATTAAATGCCAAATCACTTTGTAAACCCAAAACTACACAATAGCGTGGCGAGGCAAGGAATCATTTCTACACTGAAGTGCTCTAAAAATATTTTCTAGCTCCATTTTGATCATGGAGTCTTAAAATATTCTCTCTTTTATGTCAGAAACATTCATTCATTCATTCATTCAACCAACAAATATGCCTGCCAAGCCACATAGTAAACGCTGGAGAGAGAGTGAAAATAAGAGAAAAGTGGCCCCAGGCCTCAAGGGTCTCAGAGTCACAATGGACGAGACTTGAGAAATTCCCTGAGGTTTGGGCTGAGTGGTTACTCACTTCAGTGCCTGTGCTGTGCACTGACCCCAGGTCCTACCCTTATCACTTGGGCCCGCTATTGGGTCTGACGCTTTGATCCTTGGTTGGCTGGATCTTGCATGTGAACCTGTTCTTTCTTTGCATAGCAGTGACGGATACAGGCTATTCTTTCACAATGCCCCACCCACCCACCCGGGGTGGATAGCAGCCTGTTTTCTGGACTGGTTGGCCAAATTCTAGCTTCCTAGGCTGCAGAGAAAAATGCAGAACGAACCAATTCTTCAGGGGATTCAGCCTGGTGCCTTGTTGGTCTAGGATCATTGATTGCTTTCGGCCTTTCCCTTTCAACCGTCATATAGTATCAAAATCGAATCAAGGTATTGGATGTAAAATGTCTTGAACTTCCCTTGATGAGTAGTAAAAAACACAGAGAGAAAAGCAGCCTGAACATATATATTTCTTTCTGTTCAGTTCTCTAGTTTCTTATCTGAAAGAGATACTGTGCTTCTGTGATCACCAGTAACCGCTATGAATTTCTTCACTCAAAATTGTCCAATTCAGCAACTCACTAGCCTTAACTACTCTGGCTATGGCAGCCTCTGGCTATGACAAAATGGTTTCTGATGATCGTTTTCGAGAAAAGTGGTCTGTCTTTCATTGCCTCAGTCTGGCTCCTGCACTCTCGTGGCCTCTATTGGAAAATTAGGGAGAGAAGGAGGTGGGGAGAAATCAGGGGTCAAATCTGTTACTTTTTATAGAGGTGGAGTGAGAATAATTTCCTGTGAAAGCCCAGGACATTCTTTCATTAGTTTTGCTTCCTGTTCTGGGTCTTATATGCTGGGTGATTTTCTTTCTTTTTTTTTCCCTTTGGAAATTCTACGGGCCAGTTTCCCGTGCCCAAGGCTGCTGAGAGATAGAGTTTTATGAGTTTGGCCCACCTACTCAGCAGTGAGCCTGGGGATAGGGATGAATCAACAGAAAAGAGCAGCCTAAGCCATTCCTAAATATTCTAGACATGAGTTCAAAAGAGAAGAGTCTCAAAGAAGTGTTCCGGGAAGCAGCCAATCATAGAATTTTAGGGCTCAGGAAGACTCAGTGGGGGGAATATATTTCAACTTCCTGCCCCTTGGATTTCAATGCTAAACTTCCAAAAATTGCTCTTTTATACATTAGTCAGCGTGCATTTGTTGAGAGCCAGCTGTGTTCTACGCACTGGATAGATCAGGCAATGGCCAGAAACACAACTCAAATAGACTTAAGCAGAAATGTATTAACTCATATAAGAGTTAGGGTTGTCTAGTTTCAGGCAAGGCTGGATCCATGTCAGTATCTTTAGGAATCCACCTCTTTCTCTACATCTCAGAAATGAATTTTTGTGTTTGCTTTATTCTCTTTCAGACTTTTCCTACTCAGTAACCACATGGCCACAGGCAACTTCAGGCTCACATTCTCTCAGCTTTAACCTCACTGAGAAAAGACTTCCCTGGTGGCACAGTGGATAAGACTCTGCACTCCCAACGTAGGGAGCCCGGGTTCGATCCCTGGTCAGGGAACTAGATCCCACATGCATGCTGCGACTAAGAGTTCACATGCCACAACTAAGGGCCCACGTGCCACAACTAAGGAGCCCACCTGCCACAACTAAGGAGCCCATGAGCCACAACTAAGACCTGATGCAACCAAATAAATAATTTAAAATAA
Organism: Phocoena phocoena; assembly: GCF_963924675.1. Lineage (NCBI taxonomy): Eukaryota > Metazoa > Chordata > Mammalia > Artiodactyla > Phocoenidae > Phocoena > Phocoena phocoena. Next base: position 69,646,916 of record NC_089235.1, on the reverse strand, counting down.
ATGAATAAATAAAATTTTTAAAAAGAAGAAAAGGCTTTCACTTGCCCAACACTTTCAGAAAACGTCCTATACCTGCTTCTCGTGAACACAGAATGGATCTTGCGTTCCATTCTGAACTAGTCAGTATGGCTTTGCATGGTCACACCTGACTCCTATGCCCATCCCTATAGGAATGGGGAAATTATATCAGCTCTACCTTAATCACTTGACCTGAGATGGGAGGGAAAAAGAAAACCAAGTTCTCTTACCAGAAGAAAAAGGGAATACAACATAGAAACACATACCCATTTTAATATGAAGAAACAGGCTAAATGATAGTAATTAATTTGCACAAGCTCGTGGAGCTAGTAAGATTTTTTAAAATGTCCCTCAAATCCAGATTTTGTAACTTTGAGACAAGTCCCCTTTTCCCGGTTCTAATGTTTGTATTTCTTCCTTACTCAAACGTTCAACATGCATTTCAATTGTGTGAAAGGCAGGCTTCTACAGTGGCCCCCAATGATGTCCACACCCTGGTGTTCACAACTCTATGTATTTCCTCGACTTCGGTATGGGCTGAACCCAGTGACATGCTTCTAACCAAGAGAATATGGCAAAGGTGTTGGGCTATTAATTCTGTGATCTAGTTACAAAAGATGGTTACTTCCATTTTGCTAGCAGATTATCTTTCTCCTGTTGCCTTTGCTGAAACCAGCTGTTACGTTGAAGAGGCCCATGCAGCAAGAACTGAGGCTAGCCACCAGCTAACAACTAGAAAAACATAGAGGCCCTCAGCCTAACAGCTGCTGGGAACTGAAGGCTCAAAAAACTTCTGAGTGAGCAATGAGGAGTATATCCTTCCTTAATGGATTCCCCTGTGTGATGGTTAATATTCTGTGTCAGCTTGACTGGACCACGGGGTGCCCTGACATTTAGTGAAATATTATTCCAGGTGATTCTGTGGGGTGTTTCGGATGACAGGAATATTTAAATTAGCAGACTGAGTAAATAAAGCAGATCGTCTTCCCTAATGTGGGTGAGTCTCACCTAATCAGTTGAAGGCCTGGCTAGAACCAAAATGTTGACACATCCCCCAGCGAGAGAGAATCCTTTCGTGCCTGATTGCCTTCAGACTGGGGCATCTGCTTTTTTTTTCCTGCCTTCGGACTCGAACTGAAATGCTGGCATTTCCTGGGTCTTGAGTTTGCCAGTCTTCGGGTAGAAACTATGCCATCAGCTCTCCTGGTTCTCAGGCCTTTGAACTCAGACTAGAACTAAACTAATGGTCTTTCTGGTCTCTGGTCTCCAGGCTGCTGACTCACCCTGCAGATTTTAGAATTTGCCCACCTTCATAATCACAGGAGCCAATTCCTTGTAGGCAATTTCTCACTCTCTCTTCATATATATAAATATAAATATATATATAAATACACACACACACACACACACACACACATATCTCACACACATATACAAAGCCCCGAATGATTTTATTTGATGTAAACCATCGTTTTGGGTACCATACTTGCTTATTTTTCTTAATGATGAAAGAGGAGGATTAACTCATATTTTATTTTGCAACTGCCATAATCTCCAACAGAAAAGCTTCAGAGTGGAGTAGAAGAACAGGTAAAACAAGGAGGGTAATTGTGACCTGCTCGCTGAATTCTTAGGTGTGATGTCCTTTCACTTAATGAAGTCAGCTTCTTTCTACTTAATATACTTCTAAAAGTATCAAACGAGAGATAAATGCCATTCCATTTTTCATGTCACAAATACTTGGCCAGAAAAGAAAAGATGTACACAGAGCAGCTAAAGTCAAATTCATAAATAATGATGTTTTAAAAGGTGAGTTGTTTCTACGCCACCCAAATGGTAAATCCCTACATTATGCATTTTTGAGTTGATCTTGTCTGAATTCTTACATTTTTCTCTGGGTGGTGTGGAGGGAATAAAAACACATTTGTCTTAAAAACCCATCTTTTGCTTAAAAAGGCAACTGATTCCTCTGGGAATATGTGTCATGTGATGTTACTATGTTTCGAAAGACAGACTCAGAGAGTATGTCTATTGACTCCCCTTATTTATCCTAGTAATGCTCATTAGGCATGTTGGGTAAACAGATTTGTACTTCTCACATGAAATTACTGGAAAAAGAGGATCAGGCATTCAGATTTCTACTCTGAGATGATAAGCCTAAGAAAAGAGAAAAAAAACATTGAAAATTCTTTAACTCCATAACTATAATTACTGGTCTAAATTCTACTTTTAAATTTATAGACTCAGTAGTTTTTGTTGATTTTGGAGGGAGATGGGAGCATAACTGTTTAAACCACTAAAACAACTTGCATTTACTTCATTCCAGACTAATTCAAGTTAGTGAAAAAGACATAATAAGGAAACCAAAAGTGTGTGGAAACCTGGAGAAAGGCAGTGAGGTGAGAGGCTATTGAAATGAGTGGATTGCTCAGTGGTGGCTGGAATTATACAAAGAACAGCTGGAAATGCGAAGCCCAGTGTCTTAGAGAAAAAGTCTGACACTAAGTGACAAAAGATGTGAGTTTTTAAGATGAATTTTAGTATTTACTAGATATTTGCCACGCACACCTAAGTAGATTAGTGTCAAAACCATGAACGTGAATGTGTCTGGTAAACTTAACTCAGGGGCTGTCACTGATGTTAAGGATTTAAAGAAGACAATCCTGGCAGGTACTGCGCCTGGGGTATAATAAGGCCTGGGAGATGGGAGAAGACATAAATGAAAGCTGTGCCTGAAGATAACAGAGCAAGGATGCTCAAAATCCTACAGGGACCAGGTGCATAAAGTAATGCTGTGAAGCGGGCCATCTGAGGATTCTGGGAAGCGTGTCAGGTGGGGACTAAGAAGAACACATGACCTTTATACAGGAAGAAAGAGCTCTTCAGTCCTCGCCTATCACTCCCATATAAGAATCTCAGCCAGAAATGGTAACTCCTTCAGTCATTCGCAGGAAGCTCTGCACACAGATTTTCATGTGATATAAACTGAATTTAAAATTTTTAAATTAAAGAAGAGATAGGAATTGAAAAGTTCCAGTGAATGAAAGAAAGATAAAGTGGGCATGAATTACCTATTCTATAAAACAGAGACGGCTGATCACTGAAGGAAAAATGAGACCCTCGGTTTAAGCATAAATACTTGAATCTACCCAGCAGTACCTGAGTACCTGTGTGTCCCATACGCACTACCTCAAAACCAGTAACGACAAAATAAGCCACCTGGCTTCCCTTTAAAATCTACTACATATGCGATGTCTACTTAACACATGCTACATGCTCCCTGTGCTTCTGACACATTAAACTGCTAAATACTCCTCGGACACAACAGACTTTTCATAGCACTGTGCCTTCTCAAACGCCGTTTCTTCTGCATGAAATTTCCTTCTAAATACTCCACGGCAGAGCTAAGAATTTTTCTTTAAAAATCCAACTCAGGCGTAACTGTTTCTATCACCCAGTTTAAGCTTGCCGCGTAGAATTATTCATTTTGTGTTCCATCCTGTCGTAGTTCTTTGCGTCTCTTCCCTTAAGACTATTTACTAAGTTGAATTAAAATGTGAGACATGTTTATTTCAAAAGACTGTGAGCTTCTGGAAGTCAGAGACTAAGCTTTCAACCTGTTACTCCAGTGCATAAAGTTGTTATTGAAACACCATGGGTTCTCCAGAAATATTTGTTGAAAGAACAATAGAGTTTCATTTCTACCTAAGATATAGAACACTGGAAAGAGTGTCGAGTGCAAAATCATAAATTTTCTTCAAGCCAGTAAGGCCTGAGGCTACAGGGAACCACAGAGACTGAAATCTGAGGAAAGGCCGCCACTTCTAAAGAGAAATAAATATAAGCATGCATGTTCTCTCTGTCTCTGTCTGTCTTCCTCTGTCTCTGTCTCTCTCTGTCTCTCTCACACATACACATTTATCCATTCTTTCATCAGTAGACACTTAGGTTGTTTCCACATCTTGTCTATTGTGTATATAAAGCTACAATTAATGTGGGAATCTGCAAATCTCTTTGAGACACTGATTTCCTTCCTTTTGGATATATACCCAGAAGTGGGATTGCACCAGCTCTGTGGCATAACGGGTAGTGCATGGGATGTCTAGCCTCCGGTTTTTCTTAATGCAATTCCTTCACCTAAAACACATATATCCCTAGAACGACTCTCCATACAGAATTGATTAGTGGAAAGCTTTTTGTGTCTGCAATATTTTTATGTATATGTATCTCAACACATTACATTATGCCCTTAATATATATTTTACTTATTTGTGCTCTCAGCCAGTTGGTTGGAGCAGTGAGCTTTGGTGAGCCACACCGTAAAAGGTCTCTACCGTGTTAACATGAGTTGAGGACGTCCTGCAATGGGCCACCATGTTGCTCACTTCACTGTGAGCCACCTTTCCTCCACTTATATTGTACTCTGTGGATTTTTTTTTTAAGTTATGAGGTCTGGCCAGAGACGTGTAAGATACGTATTACGTGTGTTACAAAGTAGCTAAAAGAGCATCAGGTTGGATGTTGGTTCTCAAGTACATGGCTGAGGAAAGAGAGGGTAAAGGTCAGAAGGCAGTTAGGAATTGGTGCAAGTTCTTTGACAATATTTCAGATGTCATAACATGACTATAGCCTGGAGCCATTATACAACACTTATTCTAACAGTAGTTGGCAGAAACATTGGCTGGAGGCATGCTTCAGGGGACTTGAGGGAATTGAAGAGAATAATTTCTAAAACCAGTTAGCTTTCCCATTCTCTAGGAGATACCCAATCTCTCTCACACTCTTCAAACTGATCACATGGTCATTTGTTGAATGAATGCCGTAATAATCAATTCATGACTGGGTTACGAATGAATGAAAAATTAATGAGAATCGTAGCTGGTCACTATAGACTAGGACTACACATTTAGTCTTCATAGCTTGTTGCTTGTGTATATGACTTTCAAGTGCCGGTGTGAGGCGATCCGATATGTGTAATAAAATAGAGTCAGCATTAGATTCTGCCTCATTGACTAATCATTTATATTGAGTCCAATCCTGGCTTTTTTGTTTAGTTGCTTTTTAGGTCACAGCTACAAGAATTTCCTTCCACGTGATACTTAAACCTCTGATTCTAAGGAGGTAATTCCCAAAATGGTGGTTTCTCATCTCGTATTAGGGTGGAATCTTTTATTTGAAAGCACATAAAGAAAATATAAGCCAACTAGAGAGAGGAGTGGGGGAGAGAGGGAGAGGGAGTCAGGGAGATTATTTTACAATGTAACTGGAAAGTTGTGAAACTTTGGAGGGCCTCAGATAATGATTATATCATCTTTGGGGTGATTCTGTCTGATTGGTTAACTGCCATTCCCAGGACAAATTAGTGAGGACAGGTAGATGTCAACCTGAATACTGTGTTTCCATCCCTGTAGACTGGGAATAGGACGCTCTTCAAGGTGAAGGGAAAGATTGTTGGCCAAAGGGGAGGTGAATAACTTGGAACTAGCATATACACCTCTCTGATGATGTGACTCCTAGAACCCAAAGGTTAACTAGCGTGGGATTAAAAGTGCATCTGCTCATGTGCTTTGCTCTAACTGGATTCCTCTCTACCAAAATCTGACTCACAAAGAAATCCTCTTGATCCTTTACTGGTCCATGAAACCTCCAGGATGGAATGAATTACTCCTTCTTCTGAAATCCTATAGCACTTAATTATCTAAATCACATTTTCAATGAAAACCAATCCACCATACATTGTCTGCACTTATATCACATATAAGACATTCTGCTAGGAAAATACAGAGACGAAAGGGTCTCTGCCAGCCATTTTAAATATAATGGGTGAGATCAACATGTACACGACCAACAAAAGATGAGGCAGTCTTGGCAAATATGCTCCCAGACACTGTGTATTTTCCTGCCTCTGTCTCGTTAGTGCTTTTTCTGTCTGCAATGCCCAATCCCTAATGTGTATTTCAGATAGAGTCCAAATATTGTTTTCTCGGCAAACCAAGACATTTTTTTTTCTATTAACATGCTTCCTCCATAAAAACACTAGACTTTTAAAAGCAATAGTTAGTTATTTGCTTTTATGTGTGTTTCCTGTACCCCACTATAAATGCCTAAAGGGCAAAGGGATGTATTATTTAATCCCCATTTTCCGGCATGTAGTGTATCAGCACAGAGTAAGCCATCAATAAACAGAGAATAAACATATCTCTTGCCTCTTGCGTGAGAAAGTCAGGTCCTTTAGGAGCTAGGGACATGGAAGGCAATGTGCTACAGGGGAAATCACAAATGTTTCATAATCTCAGATGCTTCTGTACTCTTAACAAGAACCTTATATACTACTATCAGTATTTCCATTTTATAGATGCAAAAACCAAAGCACAGAAGTGAATTGATTTGCTCAAAGTCCTGGGGCTTTAAGTGATAGAGCTATGATTTGAACCAGGCAGTCTAGCTCCAGAGCAGGGCTCTTCACCATTTTTAATGCCTCCCAAAGAAAATACCGTATTTTAAAAGTGCATACCATATTCCTGGGACTTGACAACTATTATTTCATTTGTTCCCTTTTTATTCTGACAATTCCCTCTCAGCCTTTACTGGGCAGAAATTCAAAAGTCAGTGCTTATGGAGGTGCTGACATCTTACAAAGATAATACTCTTCCTAAAAAATAAACTAAATAAAGGCCATGGTTGGAAAACTTCTCTATGTCTTTTCTTAAACATTAGAATCTAATTCTCTTGGTTCACTTTATATCATTCTGGAGATAGCATTCCCACTTGACCACATGTGAATTTCACTGAAATACCAAAGATTCAAATGAGGGTGTAGCCCAGAGACGTTCACTTATACAGAAAATAAGCAGAAATCAGCAAATGCCAAGTGATGTAGTCAGAGGTCTCTGGCACAGACCCCCATGGAGCTTTCATCTGCTGGAAGCATGGCACTCATCTTGGCATCTTGCGGGGAACCACAACTAAAGGGCCGAGGCACATTCCCATAAAATGGTTATCAGATGCAAGTCTGCAGTTTCTCAAAGAGCACCCTGTGGTTTTGAATTAGCAGTTCACCACAGAGCTAAAGACAATTCCAGAGCCCTCCTTCTCCAATTTGCCTCAGAAAAAGGAAATTAGTCAAACATAACTGCGGAGATAAGTAATTTATTCCCTGTGATCGTCAGCTACATTGACTTACCAGAAACACTACGTTGGAAAAAAGAAAATGCAACTTCTCACGTGAGTGGACGAGGGAGTTATAGGACAATCTTTAGCTCCCAGTGACATCTGAGACCTTTAGACATGGCCCTCCTAGCTCTTAACCCAATGTTTCTTCTACAGTGAATAGAAGTCTGGAGGCCTGAAACTCACTTTTGCCACTAACTACATGAACCATTATAATGGTGGGAATGTTCTTTAATCTCTTAGAGATTTCGTTTCCTAAATAGTGTGTGTGTGTGTGTGTGTGTGTGTGTGTGTGTGTGTGTTCGTGAGAGGGGGGTGGGGAAGGAGAGAGGGGGACAGGGAGAGGGGGAGAGAGGATGTGCTGGTGGGTAGAAGGGCTGCAGATTTAAACAGGATAGTTAGGGAAATCCTCACTGAGATTTTGACATTTGAATCAGAAGGTGTGGAGTCATCATCCGGTGAATTACAGAGAGAAGAAATTTCAGGAAAACAGAAAAATGAAATGCCCTGTAAAGAGAGAAGGAGGAGGATTCCTGACATATTTTAGGAGGAGTAAGATGCCGACAAGGTCTAAATGGATGAGCCTGGAAAGAGTGGTAGGAAACAAAGCCAGAGAGAAGTGAGTAGATTGTTTGCATCTTATTCTGCATGAAATGGGAGCCATTGGAGTTTTTCACACAGAGCAGAGGACTGATATGATCTGGTTTAGAATTTGACAGGACAGGAGTAGAAGGATAGAAATGAACAAGAAGGGCATTGAAATCATGCAATAGACAGGTGACTGTTGATCATGGTAAGAACTCTTGATAGAGTGGCTGACAAGTGAGCATAAATTAAGTAGAAAAAAGTGGAGGAGAAAAATTTGAGACAAAATGTAGAAACTCTTTAAATAAAATTTTCTGTTACAGGAAGGAGAGCAGTAGATGGAGGCTGCACTGGAGTCAAGAGAGGATTTTCTCATTTAAACTCAAGAAATATGTATCATTAAATCTCCTCTTAGATGAGGACTTTGAAACTTTGAAATTTAAAGAAACATGCCCCAAGTCAGAGCTATGAGGCAATATAATCAGTATTTGATTAGGCCTGCCTGGCTCCCCAGACCATTTGCAATCTTGGGAAAGTCATTTAATGATAAGCACCTGAGAGAGGTCAAGATGGCAGAGCAGGAAGATGCTGGGCTCCCCTCGCCTCATGAACGAATCAAAACTACAATATACACTAATACGTATAAAAGAGATAACTAATAAGAACCTGCTGTATAAAAAATAAATGAAATAAAATTCCAAAAAACAAAACAAAACAAAAAAGGTTTAAGGGAATAAAGAAAAATAAAAAAAGACAAACTACAACGACATATAGAGCGACTCTCTGAAACTGACCTGGGGACTAGAAGAACAACTCTCCTACCACCAAGGATGTAAAGAAAGATCCACACAGAGCCTGGTAGGAGGGGATGAGAAGTGATCTGGTTGGGGCCCACACCCCCAGAAGGGGACACAGAAGAGCAGCAGGGTATCACAGGCTCAAAGATCCTCCCTGAGGAATGAGAGGTTTGAGCCACACATTAGGCACTTCAGCCCTGGGGTCCGACACTGGGAAGATGAGCCCCTTGGCTGGTTTGAAAACCAACGGAGCTTAACAGAGGGCTGTAAGAAACTGAGACTCCACTCTTGAAGGGCATGCACACAGTCTTGCTTACTCACAGCACAGAGGCAGCAGACTGAGCATTGCCTGGGGCTCTGGCCAGCTTGCCAAAACCACCCCAGGATGACCCCCAGCTCACAACAGGTTCCTGCTCCAGCACTGCTCCCCACTAGGGTGGAGGCTGCCAGCCAACAAGAGTGTGCACACTTGGACAGAATGGAGCTGGCTTACACATTGGCCCTGCCTCTGACTGGAGATAGCCACTGACAGCTCCTGTGTATCTGCACACACTCCAGACGGAGCAAAAGTAGCTCCAGGGTGGAGACCGACATCAGAGCACTCATCCCTGTATACACTTAGGAGGGGGCAGGGCCAGCTCAGTGGCGTGGCACCAACCCTGCCTCTCTAACCAAGGTGTGCACACCAGAGATGGGAAGTGGGGGAAGCACAGAAGTGCAGCCCCAAGCCTCTGGTCACTGGCTACACCCCCAACCAAGGCAAAGACTGCCATCACTCCTGGGAGAAACCCAATTCCCTCAGGGTACCTGATCCTGCCCCTTAGGTTCAGCCCATCAACCCCAGCCGCCATTAGGGCAATGACTGTCATTGAGCATAGGAGAAGCCCTGGCTTGCACCTGGCTTTTCCTCTAGCCTCTCCAACTCCAGCCTTATCTCCCACCAAGAAAGTGGCTGCCAGCACACGCGAGGGGACAGTGCAGTACATGCTCACTTCAGATACAGTTCTCCCACCAAATCACTGGGCAGATGCAGACTGCATAAGGACACTTCCACACAAGGATACACCTTCAAGACTGGGATAAGGTAACTGTTTTACCTAATTTCATAGAGAGCGAGCAAGTTAAACAATGAGAAATTAGAAGACTATGTTAAAGGATCTACCTTTAATTGAACAAGAAAAGTTGTGCAACAGAAAATGAGAAATTATAGGAAGGGAAAAATCCCACTGGTAAAGGCAAACATATAGTAAAGCCTGTGGATTGAGCACTTAAATAAGCCAGTATGAAGTTTAAAAGTTAAAAGACAAAAATTGTAAAATCAACTATAACTACAATACAGTTAGGGAATAGGCATGAAGATGTAAAATATAACATAAAAACACAAAACATGATGGGGAGGGAGTAAAAAATGTAAAGCTTTTAAAATGTGTTGGAATTTAAATGACTAAGTTTAAAACAAGTAGATATAGTTGTAGGTCAGCATATATGAACAACATGGTAACCACAAATCAAAAAACTACAATAGATATACAAAAACTAGAGAGAAAGAAACAAAAATAACACTAAAGAAAATTATCAACTCACAAGAGACTAAAAGAACAGACAAAAATTATAAAAACAACCATAAAACAAATAACAAAATGGCATTGAGCACATGCTTGTCAATAATCACTTTAAATATTAATGGACTGAAGCTCCAGTCAAAAGATATTGAGTAGATGATTTGAGTAAAAAAACAAGACCATCTATGTGCTAAGAGATTTGTCTCAGAGATAGACACACACAGACTGAAAGTGAAGGGACTGAAAAAGATGTTCCATAAAAATGGAAATGAAAAGAAAGCAGAGCTACCAATATCCATATCAGACAAAGTAGACTTTAAAACAAAGTGTATGATAAAAGACAAATAAGGGTGTTATATAAATGATAAAGGGGTAAAAGAAGAGGATATAACATTCATAAATATATATGCACACAGTACAGGAGAACCTAAATATATAAAGCAAATATTAAAGTAAATAAAGGGAGAAGTTGACAATAATACAGTAATACTAGGAAACTTTAGCACCCTACTTAGATCAATGGACAGATCATACAGACAGAAAATAAGGAAACAGTGGCTTTAAATGACAAAATAGATGCATTGAACTTGATATCTACAGGACACTCCATCCCAAAACAGCAAAACAAATATTAATTTCAAGGGCATATGGAACATTCTCCAGGATAGATTACATGTCAGGCCATGAGTCTCAACAAACTTAAGAGGATAGAAAATATATCAAACATCTTTTTCAACCACAACTGTATGAAACTAGACATCAATTACAGGAAGAAAAATGGGAAGACCGCAAACACGTGGTGACTAACAACATGCCACTACGAAAAAAAAGCAACGGGTCAATGAAGAAATCAAAGAGGAAATCACAAAAGACCTTGAGACAAATACAAATAAAAACGTAACTTTCCAAAATCTATGAGATGTAGCAAAAGCAATTCTAAGAAGGAAGTTTATATCATGCCTCAAAACACAAAAAAATCTCAAATAAAGAATATAGCCGGGCTTCCCTGGTGGCGCAGTGGTTGAGAGTCCGCCTGCCGATGCAGGGGACACGGGTTCGTGCCCCGGTCCGGGAAGATCCCACATGCCACGGAGCAGCTAGGCCTGTGAGCCATGGCCGCTGAGCCTGCACGTCCGGAGCCCGTGCTCCGTAACAGGAGAGGCCACAACAGTGAGAGGGCTGCATATCACACACACACACAAAAAAAGAATATAGCCTACCATATAAAGGAATAAGAAAAAGAAAAACAAAGCCTCAAGTCAACAGAATGAAGGAAATAATAAAGATCAGAGAGAAAATAAATGAAATAGAGAAAAAATAAAAAATATGAAGCCAAGAGCTGTTTTTAAGAAAAGATAAACAAAATGGATGAGCCTTTAGGTGCATTAAAAAAGGGGGAGAGGAGCCAGATAAACAAAATATGAAATGAAAGAGGAAAAATTACCACCAATACCACAGAAGTACAAAAAACTCATAAGAGAATACTCTGAACAGTTATATGCCAACAAATTGGACAACCTAGAAGAAATTGACCAATTCCTAGAAACATGCAGTCTTCTAAGACAGAATCAGGAATAAATGGATAATCTGAACAGAACAATTAATAGTATTGAAATTGAATTAGTAATCAAAAAACTCCCAAAAAACAAAGCCCAGGACCAGATGGCTTCACAGGGAAATTCTACCAAACATGTAAAGAAGAATTAATACCTATCCACAAACTATTCCAAAAAATTGAAGAAAAAGGAATGCTCCCAATTTCATTCTAAGAGGCCATATTCAGTTACCCACATACCAAGGACACTACGAACAAAAAAGAAGAAAATTACAGGCCAATATCCCTGATGAATACAGATGCAAAAATCCTCAAGAAAATATTAGCAAACCAGATTCCACAATACATAAAAAGGATCATACACCATGAGCAAGTGGGATTTATCCCAGGGATGCAAGGAATGTTTCAATATCCAAAAGATGAATATGATACACCATTTTAACAAAAGAAAGGATAAAAATCACATGATCATCTCAATAGATGCAGAAAAAGCATTTGGCAAAATTCAAAACCCAAATATGCTTAAAACCTCTCAATGAAGATTGTATAGAGGGAACATTTCTCAAGATAATAAAGGCCATTTATGACACAGCTAACATCATACTCAATGGTGAAAAGTTGAAAGCCTTTCCTCTAAAATCAGGAATAAGACAAGGATGCCCACTCTCACCACTTCTATTTAACATAGTATTGGAAGTTCTAGCCACAGTAATCAGATAAGATAAAGAAACAAAAGGCATCCAACTTAGATGGGAAGAAGTAAACCTATCACTATTTGCAGATGGCATAATACTACATACAGAAAACGCTAAAGTCTCCACCGAAGAAACCATTAGAATGAATTAATTCAGTAAAGTCGCAGGATACAAGATAAATATACAAAAATCTGTTGCTTTTCTACACAATAATAATGAACTATCAGAAAGAGAAAGCAAGAAAACAATCCCACTTACAATCACATCAAAAAGAATAAAATACCCAGGTATAAACTTAACTAAGGAGATGAAAGCCCTATGTTCTGAAAATTATAAGACACTGAAGAAGGAAATTGAAGATGATACAAAGAAATGGAAAGATATCCCATGTTCACAGGTTTGAAGAATTTAATTAAAATTTCCATACTACCCAAAGCAGATTCTATGCAATCCCTCTCAAAATACCCATGGCATTTTCCACAGAACTAGAACAAATAATCCTAAAAATTGTATGGAACAACAAAAGACCCCAAATTGACAAAGCAATCTTGAAGAAAAAGAACAAATCTGGAGGTATCATAGTCCCTGACTTCAGACTATGCTAAAAAGCTAAAGGAATCAAAATAGCATGGTACTGGAGCAAAAACAGACACAGATCAATGGAACAAAATGGAGAGCCAGAAATAAACCCACACACTTATGGTCAATTAATCTGTGACAAAGGAGACAAGAATATACATAAGGTGGAAAAGACGTTCTCTTCAATGAGTGGTGTTAGGAAAACTGGACAGCTACATATAAAAGATTGAAATTTAGAACATTTTCTCATACCATATAGAAAAACGAACTAAAATGGATTAAAGATAAATGTAAGACTGGAAACAACAAAACTCCCCGAAAAAAACATAGGCAGTACACTCTTTGACAGAAGTCATAGCAATGTTGTTTTGCATCTGTCTTTTCAGGCAAGGGAAACAAGCAAAAATAAATAAATGAGACCTATTCAAACTTAAAAGCTTTTGCATAGCAAAGGAAACCATCAACAAAAATAAATAACCTAATGAATGGAAGAAGATATTTGCAAATTATATGTCTGATAAAGGGTTAATATAAAAAAATATATAAATGGCTCATAGAGCTCAGTATCAAAATAAACAAGACTGATTCAAAAATGGGAAGAGCCGAATAAATATTTTTTCACGAAGACAAACAGATGGCCAACAGGCACATGAAAAGATACTCTACATCACTAATTATCTGGGAAGTGCAAATCAAAACCACTACGAGATATCACTTCACACCTTTTAGAATGGCTATAATCAAAAAGACAACAAATAATAAATGTTGGCAAAGATGTGGAGAGAAGGGAATCCTGATATACTGTTGGTGGGAATGTAAATTTTTGCAGCCACTCTAGAAAACATATGGAGAGTCCTCAAAAAATTAAAAATCAAAAATGGAACTACCACCTAGAGGGGTGGGATAGGGAGGGTGGGAGTGAGGGAGACGCAAGAGGGAAGAGATATGGGAACATATGTATATGTATAACTGATTCACTTTGTTATAAAGCAGAAACTAACACACCTTTGTAAAGCAATTATACTCCAATAAAGATGTAAAAAAAAATGGAACTACCATAATATCCAGCAGTTCTAATCCTGGGTATGTATATTTGAAGAAAATGAAAACACCAATTAGAAAAGATGTATACACCCCAATGTTCATAACAGCATTATTTACAATAGCCAACACACAGAAGCAACTTAAGTGTCCATCAGCAGGTGACTGGATAAAGAAGATTTGATTACACACACACACACACCAAAATATAGTAAAAAATTAATGAAATTTTGCCATTTGCAACAAGATGAATGGACCTGGAGAGTATTATACTTAGTAAGTCAGATAAAGACAAATGCTGTATGTTTTCACTTATATGTGGACTCTAAGAAACAAAATAAATGAATATAAGAAAACACAAACACTCGTAATTATCGAAAACAAACTAATGGTTACCAGTGGAGAGAGGTTGGGGAGGGGCAAAATCGAGGAAGGGGATTGATTAAGAGGTACAAACTACTGGGCATAAAATAACATACAAGTATGTAATGTAAAGCACAGGGAATATAGCCAATATTTTATAATAACTCTGAGGATAATCTAAAGTACCAAACCACTATGTTGTGCACCTGAAACTAATGTAACATTATACATTGACTATACTTCAACTAAAAAAATAAGCACTTCAAGTTCCTGAACCCTTGAATGTACACTGTAATGATACAGATTTCACAAAAACTGAGAACCAGATAAGTATAGGAACTACTTAAGGACTTGAACAAGAATTTCTTCAAAGGCAGTTTGAATGAAATAATACGAGTAGAACACCTAGAAGAATGAATGGGGTTCATGAAAGTTCTTGATGAATATTTGTTGTATAAATATTAGCTTGGAGGTGATGTCTGTGACGACGGTTTGTACGTTGAGACATTCAATTACTCTTGTGCTCATTCTTAGTTCTAGCTTCCTCCCAAACCTCTTAATAGAAAGAGAATGTAGAAGAAGCAATTTCCTAAGCTCACCCCTGACCAGGATCTCAGGCATGTTCACCTAGTTTCAGTATAAAGGCTTAACTTGTAAACAATAATCTGGAAGAGTCTGTAAATGAGATAACGTCACAGTGAGCACATGCTCCACGTGCTCTGAAAGGAAGTATGAAGAATTGCTGTTGGCCTGTGACAGAATTCAGCATTTTCCACTTAGAGAATTAAGTTCTTTCTACATCTCTTAGATTAATGTTAGTGCATTCTCCTAACCAAAGGAATTTTGCATTAGAGTAGACAGCTGTTTTCGCGTCTCCAGCTGCACCTCCTCGACAAACTCAGTTGATATTCATGTAGAACATAAGCTCCGATTTGGGGATAATTGCTAGATTAGCTAATAACAGAGGTCCCCTCTTCCTGCTTCTATTACCCCTTGAATAGCTATTCTGACTGTTAAATCCACTTTTATTCCAAACAGAAGAACAAATTCCAGCAATTAGTGAACATTTTACAGTTCTCGACCTGTTTATAAGAGCATGTTTCTGTTGTACATATTATATGAGAAGTCAGTAAGTAGAGCATACTTCATTAATTGCAGCTGCTTTTATGTGTGCCAATTTTTAAGACCACATGCGCTAACTTAAAATGCAGTAGCTCAAAGAACGAAATAAAAATGTTTATTATTTACAGCCAAAGTTGATTAACTAAGGAAAATGACTGTAAAATTTGGCATAATACTTTTGAAGAAAAGATTTTACCTCAACAATTGCTTAAAGAGACAGCAGTCAGCCAGAGTTTTGAAAATATTTCTACATTGTGTAAAGTAATTATTTAATAGTGCTTTCGAAAAGGTTTCGTTGTTGTAAGTACAATGTCAAGGTATTTTTCGTTCCATTAGCTAGACATTTTAGTACCAGTATGGAAATATGATCTACATATAACAAAATTCACTTATTGTAAGTGAGCAGTTCAATGATTTTTATTAAATTAATACAGTTGTGTAGTCATCACCCAAATCCAGTGTTAGAATATTTCTATCAACCTTTTGTCCCTTTGCAGTACTTCTCACTCTAACCTTCAGCCCCGAGTAACCACTGATAGAGGTTTTGATCTATTGATCTGCCTTTTTGAGAAATTTCATATAAATGTACCCATACAATACGCAGTCCTTTGTGTCTGGATTCTTTCATTTAGCATGTCTTTGACAGTCATACATATTGTAGCATGCATCAATACTTTTTTCTGTCAAAGAATATTCCATTACATGGATATGCATTTTTTAAATCCATTCACCAGTTAATGTGCATTTGGACTGTTTCCACTTTTTGTCTACTATAAATAGTGCTGTTATGAACAGTGTGACTTGCTTTGACCAAAAGTTTGCCACTGTAAATGTTGGCGATCGAAACGTACTTCCTGCTCTCGACTTTAGGTTCATCCATGTGACTTGCCTTGGCCAATGGGATATTCACAGATGAGATATAAACAAAAACGTGCTTGCGCGGTTAGGTTTCTCTCTTGCACCTCTGCTGTCACCATGAAAAGAGTTTTCTAGGTAGTTACTGCCTCTCAGCCTGGGCCTAAGCCTAAACCCATGTGGAAAAGACCTGCATTCAGACCACAGTGAGGAGTCAAGCCCAGCATCACCAGCATCCTGAAGCAGA
Organism: Phocoena phocoena; assembly: GCF_963924675.1. Classification (NCBI taxonomy): domain Eukaryota; kingdom Metazoa; phylum Chordata; class Mammalia; order Artiodactyla; family Phocoenidae; genus Phocoena; species Phocoena phocoena. The sequence continues at coordinate 69,630,327 of NC_089235.1, read as the reverse complement.
GCTGCCCCGCGGAGCCCAGCTTACAGCAGCTGATCCTAACTTTGATAGCAGAAGCATGATGAGTAATGTTTATATAAAGCCACTGAATTCTGGGGTGTTTTAGTATACAGCAGTATTGTGGCAATAGCTGATGAATACAGAAGCCATGCCTAATCTGTCTACCTCTTGCCTCACCGAACTTATTTCATACTATTTTCACTCTTCTTGTTCTATGCACTCTGATCTACTTCCATGCAACTCAAACTCACTACATGAGTAGTTCTTCATCTATGCTATTCCCTCTACCTGGAAAATTGCTTCTCCTTGCCTTGCCTAACTAATCTCCACTGAGCTTTCATATTCCAATTTAAATATCATTGCCTCAGAAAAGCTATATACACCTTTGCCGAGTAACCAACTGCCTCAAAACCTAGTGGCTTAAAAAGCTATTTTATTCTCATGAAACTGTGGGTACACAATGTGGGCTGGGCATTTCTTCTGCTTGGCCCCTAGCATCACTGATGCAGTTTCAGTTATGTAGATCATCAACTGAGGATAGTTTAAGATGCACTTATCTGGCATATGTAGCTTTCAGCTGGGCCATACATCGCCAGTGACTAGCCTGAGCTTCTTCACATGGATGCAGACTCCCCAGCAGCAAGAAAAAGCAAGTTTCAATGTGCAAAGTGACTGCCTGCATCTCCACCAGTGAAGACAAGTCACAAGGCCAAGCCCAGAGTCATGTGGGAAAGGACTACCCAAGGGCATGCACACATAGAGTCATGATAAATAAGGTTTTTCCCTTTGGCCCCAATGATTCATGCCCCTCTAACTCAGAAAACATATTAACTCCCTAACAAGAGTCCCCAGATATCATTCAATCATGGTATTAGTCTCAAAGTCTCTGATCTTGTAATCTGCATTAAGTCTAGATGCAGACGAAGCTCCTTGAGAGCAGCTCCTTGGCTATGATCCTTACTGATGCAGAGACATGAGAGATAAAAAGACAAGTTATCTACTGCCAAATAACTAACTACAATGGTGAAATCGAAACAGAAAAACTGTAATATATACTTTCATTCAAAAAGGGGAGGAACGGAACGCAAAAAGAATAGTCACTGGTTTAGCGAAATTATAAAGTACCACAAGGTGTACGTTGTCAGGCCCCTCCCTACTCCGGCTTCCTTAGACTACGACTCTCCTGTAGTAGAATATTGAATAAATTACTCTTATTCAAAGAAAAATGGGGGTTTGGAGGAAGGTCCCATTTCCTTTCATCTTAGATCGTATAACTCCCTTAAAACCTTTTTGGGTTTGCTATGTATCACTCTGCATCCACTCCGGTAGTCAAAATCCACATCCACAATCCCTTTTTGAGATAGTCTTCTTGTACTAGACTTATCAGGGCTGTTTTGGGATTATGCTTCAACGGGAAGAAGCCATTAAAATTCTTAGAAGCAGTTTTGTCTAGCTGAGAGGGTCTATTAAGCATAACTTTAAATATTTTAGAGATATTAACAAAGAATTGTGAAGCTATATCCCTGATTTCATCTTTAACCTGAGGCCATGTCCTACTTGAAAAAGAGCTGTGAAAGAGTTTTATTTTCCAACTCAGAAAGTCTTGGTTACATTACAGTCCCTCTACACTGTTTACAAAATGAATAGTTCCCTCTTTAGCTCATCTCTCTCTTCCTGTACCTAACCATATGCAGCAAAAAGAAGCCAATTGACACTTTCAACATTCTTTCTGGTAATTTCCTTAGCCAGATCAGCAAATTTATTAGGAATATTATTCTTTTCCAGTTAACTCATATGACAATTTGGCACTGCTACAAAAAACAAATCAACTGTTTTCTAACTTCCAAAAGCCGTTTCCTTAGCACTTCTCCAGACTCTATGAATTATTTTTCACCATTTTATAAGACTCTGATAACAGTTTCCTCACCACTTTCCATCCTCTATCCATTACCCAGTCCAAAAGCTCTTAACTCGTATGTTAGACTTTTCCATAAAACAGCCCACTTATAGGTATTTATTTCTATATCATTTAGCCTTTGCTGACTAACAAACCACCCCAGAGCAACCTAAACCTACAACAGCAACCATTCAATTTGCTCATGACTCTTCTGATCAGCAATTTGGGCTGGGTTTAGCTGGGTAGGTCTTCTGCTGGTGTCACCTGGGTCACTTATGCAGTCATTGGCATCTCCGCTGCAACTGGTAGTTTAAGCTGTCCTCATGCATACGTCCGTCTGCGGGAGTTGGGTGCTGGCTGGGCCACAACACTCCATGCAGATCAGCCTGGGCTTCTTTATGCGGTGGCAGAAGAATTCCCAGCAACAGGAGAGGGTAAGCTCCAGTGCACAAGTGCTTTTCACACCTCTGTGCACTTCAGATTTGCTTGTGTCCCACTGACCAAAGCTAATCACGTGGCCAAGCCCAGAATCAATGAGAAGGGGGCCTCATAAGGGTGTGTCTACAGCAAAATATAATTCATTGGTGGCCATTACTCTATCTACCAAGAAGAATTTCTTGACAGCCTGAGACTCAGTTATAATGCCTCATTTTATACCTTCTTAGCATCCTATACTTTTCCTTTAAGACACTTAATTAATCGTATAATTTGATATTTAACTTCCTCCTCCCTAGCTAAATACATGCTCCTGGAGACAAAGATTTTATCTTATACACTGCCCTATCTTTAGCACGAAAAAGGATGTTTGCGTGTGCTGAGCACTTAAATGTTTGATGAATGAGTGACAGAATAAAAACAGTTCCAAGAGAAGCTCTGTAGTACTCAGTTTATTGTCTTTCACCAGCCGACATATTTGAACCTAGCTGCACATTGGCTTATCTGTTTACATGTATCCTCTTCTAGAGTCATAAGTTCCATAACGTCAGGAACCCCACCAATCATGTGTATAAAAATGCCTGAACAAACTATACACTCAGTAAATCTTTAGAAGAATGAAAATATTGAATAATATTAACTATAAATATATTAATATGCGAAAATAAATCTATGTATCAATAGGTTAATGATGTAAATACATTAAAATAATATACTCATTCTCCATTCTGATAGGTGGTAGGATCAAAACTCAAAGGCCCCCAAAACAAACAACTCAAGGCTGAGACAGGATATGGTCTCTCCTGGAATCTGAGCCAGATTTACTTCACTCGCTGGGAACATTTTTCATTATGAGGTGGGAAGAGATGGGAAAGCTGTCCTGAATTGGAATCACAAGTGGGAAAGGCATCCTGATTCCTTGGGTTTTAGGAGGAACATGGATACAGACCAAACAGGCACAGAGATCTGGGCAAGATTAGCACTCTTAGGGAACAACAACTTTGACAGAGAGTCACGCCTTCCTTCTCTTCCCTAAACACCTCTCCAGTCGCGACTAGGCCAAAGTGTCTTGCTAACATCCGTGATAGCTCAAAGTTCTCACATGATGGCAGAGCAGCTAGGAGTAATGCTACATCAACATGGAAGTCAAGTGACCGATGAGACTGATAGAAAGCATATTATGAATCCAAAGGAAGGTTATAGAGATTTACTATCACTTCTTTTCATTCATTCATTCTTTCACTGAAATTTGAATTGAATACGATTGCTATAGTACCATAGGTGCCAAATCTATGCTGTGGAACTAGTGCAGCAGTCTCTCCTGTGGTGGGAGAGAGGAAACATTTCATTGATAGATTAAGCACAGAGAAGGGCTTTCCCATTGATCACTGCATTGACAATCCGCAGCTCATGTCTGCAGGATATAAAACTGCCCTGGAGTGCACGGGAAGCCGCTGCCCAGCTCTAATGAAGCTAGTTGGTCTATATGGACAGAGATGCTGGAAGGCCGCTGACAGTACACACAAACCTTCTCAAAGGAAGATGATTTTGTTCACCTGGTCCAGGTGTGCTCAGCATCTCTTGCAAACCTTAGCCTGAGTACCTGTGTAAGCCTTTGGAGGAACAGTTTTCAGATAATCTGGTTCCAGCACAGGTGCCAAGTTCCAAAGCCCCTTTAACGATAAGATTTCGGCTAACACTTACTGGGCCCCCAGAGTGCACCAGTCTCTGTGCTAGGAACATGTCATATCTGCTTATTTGCCTTTACACCACACTCGAGGTAGGGTTATTATCCCCATAGTACAGATAGAGAAACTGAGGCTCAGAGAGGTAAAAGAACATCCCTGTGACGGAAAAATGATGGAACCTTCCAATCATTTAGCATATTCTGCGTGTCTATGATATTCCTGGCCCTGAACTGGGCCTATGCTTGAAGACAATCGTGCTTACACAGCCTGAGCTCTTTCTGCCAGGTCAGTGTAGTTACCAGAAAGGAGATGGGGGAGGGATGTAAAAAGGGAAAGTGGGGCTGGCGGATGTGAACGACAAACACCGCGGGTTTGTCTGGGAACAGCTCCCACCCCATCTCCTTCGATTCTCCCAGCCCAGACCCTTCCTCCACACTCCTCCTTCACCCTGACCACATCCTCACCTCCATGACCCAGGCAAGTGTTCTTTCTGGAACATCTCCCTTGAAAGGATAACAAAAGTGTTTTCACTGGCGCTGTTGTCATGTGATCAAAGCATAGCTCAGGAAATGGGGTCCCTCAAAAGCTGTTTATCTAAAATCTCTTATTTCACCAGCTGGAGCCTTTTAAGAGAATGTTCTGCATCTTCTCTCCCAAGGGCAAATATTTCAGTTACCTGTGTCCTATAGGAGCCAGGCTGAGGCCACACATACTTTGCTCAGTAAAAGCAAACATTGCTGTCCTGTGAGAACATTTCCCTTTGTGCTCACGTTCACTCCTCCAGCCCGCAGCCCCGCTCTGGGCCAGGAGGAAATCCTAATCTAGTCTCTCACAGGAAGTTTGAGGGGTTCAAGGCAGGCAAGATTTAAAGACCAAGAAACCCTAAATCCAAGCTTAGGTGGGAGTGTTTTTTATTAGTGATAAAAAACAGAATCCCTTTTCTGGGTTTTTCCGATGAGCCCAGAGTCAATATTTATCCTTTCAGCTAATGGGTCTGCTCTGAGCAGCCCTGGGACTCCCAGACAATCAAGCTGACGGATCACTTTCTGCTTCCCCGGTTCTGAGGGCAGAACTGGGCAACATTATTTGGCACGGGAAGCCCTTTTCCTGTGGCATGGCTGTCGGCATGTATGACGCATGACACCCCTCTCTGGGCCAGAATGGGGTGGGTGTGAGGGCCGGCCTTGCTGGGACATCCCAGCTCTACCACTTTGAGATGATTTAATAGTTCTACCGTCAGTGTTCCCAGGATGAACAGCAGCCTACCTCTGAGCAGCAGAAGAAAGACGGATGGCTACGTCTGGTACCCCCTGCCCCCTGAGGTCTGAACGCAGGACTTCGTTCTTTGGTTGGTTTCAGGGAATGCAGTGTTCACAACACCCACACTCCGAAGACACACAGACACACGTGAAAATTTACACACCCGAATGAATAAAGCCGGATACATATGGACACACTACCCTGAGCCGGTTTTGAGGGTGGAGGCTATTCCTTATTGATATCAATGTTCTCCTCTGCCTAGCAACGCCTGGCATAAGGCGGATGAATAATACATAAGTTTTGAATAAAAACATGAATGACGTTATAACCATTTACTTAGTGCTTAATATGTGCCAGGCGTTGAGGGAATGCTTCATAAACATTCTCTTAATTCTCACAACAGATGATTAGAATTGGTGCCATTAGTTTCCCCGTTCCACAGACATGAAGAGTGAGGCTTGGCGAGGCAAGGTGTTTTAGCCAAGGTTACACAGCAGGCCAGTGGCAGTAAGAGACATCTGACGCCACAGCTGATACTCCTAACACCTCCTTCTGCAAACTCATCTACCCCAAGTATACATTACAAATACTTCTACGAACGTCATACACAAATAGCAGTAGTTGAGTCGCCAAGGTGCCAAAACGCTACCTGGAGGCTCCTATTAAGCAGGGTGTCCGTCCTGCACATTTCTTTTTGTCCTGTCTCCCCAGCCCTAACTGCATGACACTCCGTGGAGGCCTCAGCTTCCAAGTAGAGATTTTGCATTTTTAAGTAGTGGGAAAGGACCTTGGTTTAGCTCCCTTCCAACAGTACAGATATTTTCCTGAAGAGGAAACTGACTGTATCAGTTTTCTATCACTGCCAAAACAAACGGTCACAGACTTAGCATTTTAACCCAACGCTCATATATTACCTTGTACTGTGTAGGTCAGGGGTTCCTGGGCAGGCTAAGCTGTGTTCTTCTCAGGGTATCACAAGGCTGACATAAAGTTATGGGCCAGCTGGACTCTTATCTGGAACTGTTAGAAGAGAACCCGCTTTCAAGTTCATTCAGGTGTCAGCAGAATTCAGTTCCTTGCAGGTGTGGGATGGAGGTCCTCGTTTCTTGGCTGGCTGTCAGCCAGGGACTGTTGTTTCCTCTTAGAAGCTGCCCACATTCCTTCTCATGTGGCCCCTTCCATCTTCAAACAAACAAAGCACGTCCATGTCCATGCGCTCTCAGGCTCCGAAGCGTTCTGACTTCTTCGACCAGCTGAAGAAAGTTCTCTTATTTTAAAGGGTCATGTGACTAGATTAGAACCACCTGGATAACCTCTCTTTAACTGTGCCATATAAAATAACACAATTATAGGAGGAATTCACAAGCTCTGGGGATTAGGGCATGGGATCTTGGGGTGCCATTCCTAGAAATAATTCCTGCCATACAGCCCTTGATTAAACCCAAGGGCAAGGATAGGAGAGAGATTTATAGGGAGGCAAAGGGGACCAAATCAGGTAGCGACCAACCATGTCAAAGAATCTGCCAAAGCAGACTGAGGAGTGGCATCGGTACTTCAAAAGTCACGCAAAGCATATCAGGACAGAGCCAAGAAAAATAAGATGGTGCTAGTAGGCTCTTGATAAATGTGTATCTGACCACCTGCTGTTCAAAGTGAACCATGTGTTACACCGAGGAAGGAAAAACTCACCACACATTCCTTGGCTACGTAAGATGAGTTCACATGTATGTAGTGCTTTCTGTATTCCAAGCACAATTCTAAGTGCTTTATATGTATTACTTCATTTTATCTTCAGATGAGCGTGTGCTATTAGGATATTATTATCTCCATTTTACAGAGAAGGGGCGACTAGATCAAGGAAATTGCTGAATACCGCACAGCGAGTGATTGTTACGGACAGGCTATGAAAGCAGAACCCTGGCTCCTGAGACAGTATGCTTAGCTATTACAGTCGATGCATCTGGAATTATAGCCTTTTGGGGGTCCAGTCATAAAAGAAAGGACTAGGGCAAAAACTGGAACATAAAATAGGTGTCTGTGGTTCTGTGACATGCGCTCAGGCCAACAGAGGTCCAAGGGGTCTGGTGGAGAAAGCCTGGGATTTCATGTGAGACAATCCAGTGTCCCCACGCAACCACGAAAGTTATAAAGGTTGTGACCCTGAACAAATCATTTCAGTTCTCTGAGCCTCTGTTTCCAGGATTGTCATGTGGTTTGATGCTGTGGCAAACATCATTTTAATGGGCTATGTAAACCTAAGATAGTACAACTTCCATCTGATATCTGTGTTTTTGTTTCTTCCAGATCCCAGAGCTTAGGTGCTACCAAGGAGGACAGCCTTGCTAGGTAACAATACTTGGTTTTTGCTCACCTACAAGTTTCATGTTAATCCTTATAAAAACAACCATGCATTCTGTCTTTTTCATAGTCTGCCTTAGTTTGTGTTTCCCTTCACACATGTGAAGCAAACAAGAAATAATGTCTTTGAGGAATTCCATCAGAGATTAGTGGAGGGCATTTTCACACAGAACGAGGGGGAAAAAAGAGATGGAAGGTGGGAGAGAGTTGGAGCATGGTCAGAAAGGAGACATGTATTAATCAGGGTTCTCAAGAGAAACAGAGCAATAGTATCTTTCTACCTATCTATCTAGATATATAGATATACTTTAGTTATTATAGGAATTGACTCGTGGTTATGGAGGCCAAGAAGTACCACAGTCTGCCATCTAGAAACTAGAGACCCAGGAAAGCTGGTGCTGAAATTCAGCCCAAGTCCAAAGGCCTGAGAACTGATCTCTGAGAGCAGGAGAAGATGGATGCCCCAGCTCAAGCAGAGAGGAAATTCACCTTTTCTCTCCCTTTTTGTTCTGTTCAACCCTCAACATTGGCTTGGATGATGTCCACCCACACTGGTGTGCCTCTACTCAGTCTGCTGATTCAAATGCTAATCTCTTCTAGAAACACCTTCGCGGACACATCCAGAAATAATGTTCTACCAGCCGTCTAGGCATCACTTAGCCCAGTCAACTTCACACATAAAATTAACCATCACAAGGCTGAAGGGACAGAAAAGGCTGAGTGAAACCACAGGGGCTCTTATTTTTCCCTGTAGATGGGCAGAAGGGAGAGTAGACTGGAGAACTAGAAAACTCAAGGTAAAAGATGATGGTTGGAAACAGCTGCCTTGGAGAAGAAAGAAGGGATATTGAGTAGACACAAGTTAAAGAGTTATCAAGAAACACTTAGAGCCTAGCTAAGAATGGAAATCATACATTTGTTACAAAGTCATTATGCAACTTTCCTTCAGGTCGAAGCTGGGGAACAGAAGCGAAAATCTCCACGTATGAAGCTCAGAAAGAGACAAATACTTATTAAGCATCAACGATTCATACCTTTATTTTGGCAAAAATATTTAATGAATACCTACTATGTTCCAGAAACTGTTCTAGGCATTGAAGATGGTACAATAGCAAGACAGAACAATTTTCTTTCCTAATGGAGCTTGCAATTTTGCGCTAAGAATATGGTAAATAGGCAAATGAATAGCTAATTAAGAAAACTACAGGCAGAACACTCTATGACATAAATCACAGCAAGATCCTTTTTGACCCACCTCCTAGAGAAACAGAAATAAAAACAAAAGTAAACAAATGGAACCTAATGCAACGTAAAAGCTTTTGCACAGCAAAGGAAACCATAAACAAGACAAAAAGACAGCCCTCAGAATGGGAGAAAATATTTGCAAATGAAGCAACTGACAAAGGATTCATCTCCAAAATATACAAGCAGCTCATGCAGCTCAATATCAAAAAAACAAACAACCCAATCCAAAAATGGGCAGAAGACCTAAATAGGCATTTCTCCAAAGAAGACATACAGATTGCCAACAAGCACATGAAAGGATGCTCAACATCATTAATCATTAGAGAAATGCAAATCAAAACTACAATGAGATATCATCTCACACCAGTCAGAATGGCCATCATCAAAAAATCTACAAACAATACATGCTGGAGAGGGTGTGGAGAAAAGGGAACCCTCTTGCACTGCTGGTGGGAATGTGAACTGATACAGCCACTATGGAGAACAGTATGGAGGCCCCTTAAAAAACTAAAAATAGAACTACCATAGGACCCAGCAATCCCACTACCGGGCATATACCCTGAGAAAACCATAATTCAAAATGAGTCAGGTACCACAATGTTCACTGCAGCTCTATTTACAATAGCCAGGACATGGAATCAACCTAAGTGTCCACTGACAGATGAATGGATAAAGAAGATGTGGCACACATATACAATGGAATATTACTCAGCCATAAAAAGAAACGAAATTGAGTTATTTATAGTGAGGTGGATGGACCTAGAGTCTGTCATACAGAGTGAAGTAAGTCAGAAAAACAAATACCGTGTGCTAACACATATATATGGAATCTAAAAAAAACATAGGGGCAGGACAGGAATAAAGACACAGATGAAGAGAATGGACTTCTGGACATGGGGAGGGGGAAGGGTAAGCTGGGATGAAGTGAGAGAGTGGCATGGACTTATATATACTACCAGATGTAAAATAGATAGCTAGTGGGAAGCAGCTGCATAGCATGGGGAGATCAGCTCAGTGCTTTGTGACCACCTAGAGGGGTGGGATAGGGAGGATGGGAGGGAGATGCAAGAGGGTGGATATATGGGGATATATGTATATGTATAGCTGATTCACTTTGTTATAAAGCAGAAAGTAACACACCATTGTAAAGCAATTATACTCCAATAAAGATGTTAAAAAAAAAAAAGGAAAACTACAGATTGCAATTTGCATATCATCAACTATATATGTATACATTGACATTTACATATGTGTATGTATGCAGATACTGACATATACATGTATATACTTATATATCTATATTGATGTATATATGTGTACCTCTGATCTATCACCTATCTATCTAAAATCACATTGAGTTATCACACTACCTTGTTAAGGGCTGTTCATTCCTTTTATAGATGAGGCTCAGAGGGGTTAAAGATTTTTGTTAAGGTCATACAGATAATAAAGCTCAGAGCCAAAATCTTACCCAGACACTATGACCCCAGGGCAGTGCTCATTCTGTGGTTTCACCAAGATGTACTACTGAGATTCCTGGCAGGATGGAGAAGTGGAAAATAAGAGGGGAAGGGATCGGTCGGTAATGATGAGAGTGAATCAGAAACGACTGACAAGAAGGAACAAAAGGTTACGAAGTCAAAGAAAGAAAGGAGGTCCTGACTTGGAAAATAGGAGGAGAGTTTGCAATTTTCCTGGAGGATTTCCAGGATATCAAGACAGGGAAGGCAATGTGGGCAGACAGTAAGCTCTGGTCAAGTTCTTATCAATATTCTACTGGGAAAGTATAGTTTAACCTTATGCGCTTCTACTTTAAGATGGTGTTGGTCTTTTCCTGACGATGACTATTCTCTTATTCCTAATTAAGTTTCTGGGTCCCTCACGGAGGGGCACATAGTAAGTTTCCCATTAACTGTTAATTGAATTAATTCAGACGTATAATGCACGTAGCAAGTGGTAAATGCTCCAGCATTTGGTAAGAGCTCCATAAATATTGTTTACTCTTGCTGCTGTCATTGCTTTCTTCCTCCAACTAAGCTTATGACTTAAAAAATCAAGAAGTCCTACCTTTGCAGGGAGGGAATCAGTGGTTTATTTACTTTTAGAACGGACAATTTCTTAGGCTCTAAGGTATATACGGTTAGAGAAAAGAGAATACCTTTGTCGATAATAAAACTCTTGACGAGGCACTTGACAAATACACTTGAGATCATTTAATGAGCTAAAAGCACAGCCTCCTCAATTTTGCTTCCCCTAACTTAAGGGGAAGAGCAGTGTTGTTTCTTTTCCCCTCAAAGACCTTCACGTTAACATTCGGGCTCACTCAGCATCACCTGAGTCAGCATATCACTGCGAATGACAGTCCAGTTCAGTGAACAAGCAAAATGGTTTATTTATAAGCCTCTTTCCCAACTGGGATCCTGGGAAAACTGCTGTTCTCAGAAGTAAATAAAGGTCAGGATGCCTTAATATATACTCAGTGGAAAGTCCAGTGATGATTCTTTCGTGATGGGTGAGACTGTGAACTCAGAGCTATTCTTGGATATGTTGGCGTAAAATTCTAGGGGAGAATATGTGCCATCGTGAACTCTTCCCCTCGGCGAATTTCGTCTTCACTGCCCCCGCCCTAGCTGACACTCTTATTATGTGGTCTGGTACAAAAGCTTCTCAGCTGGTCTCTCTGCCTCCAAGCGTCTGCCCAGCCCCCTCCTTCTACTCACCCAGGACAGATCTATATTCCTTAATCACAATTCCTACCACTTCAGCTCCTCTCCCGTAAAGCTTAAAGCATCAAACTAAAAACCATCATTAATTGGTTTTTTTGCCATGAGGTGGACAATTTACATAGCCATTTCTGTTTGTTTACATTTATACTTTAGTGCCTAGAATTTTTGAATTCTATGTACCTGGTGCAAAGACGGCATAAAGAATATTGGTTGAATAAGTAAATACCATAATTTTATCTTCAATACCACTTCATGTGGTATGCAGCATTCACCTGTTTCAGGAACCTGTTGAGAATGGTTAAGTAAATTAACCAAGACTGTAGGAGTGAACCCAGACTTAAAATCTGGGCCTACCGGATTTCAGAACTCATTTGTCGAATCAATATTCAATTCTGGCTCAAATGGCATTTAAGCAAATGCCCCTAAATAACCCCAAACAATAAGTCCAGCTCCTGGATGGCTCAAATTATCCAGAAGAACCCATGACCTGCTATTGCCAGCACGCCTCATATGTTGGTCCCCACTTTACTCAAATCCTACTCATCCTTAAAGTCTTATCAACTCACCACCTTCTCCAAAAAGCCAATCCAGATGGTCTTTATGACAGATTCTCCTTTGAATTCTGCCACAAACTCACCCAAGACTCATGCTTTGGTGCTAACTATTAGCATAAGTTGATTTTAGGGGAGGGAGAGTCCTATTGAATTTTTTTTTAACATCTTTATTGGAGTATAATTGCTTTACAATGGTATGTTAGTTTCTGCTTTTATAACAGAGTGAATAACAGCTATATATATACATATATCTCCATATCTCCTCCCTCTCCCTCCCACCCTCCCTATCCCACCCCGTGGTCACAGTGCTTTGTGATCTCCCTGTGCTATGCGGCTGCTTCCCACTAGATATCTACTTTACATTTGGTAGTGTATGTATGTCCATGCCACTCTCTCAGTTTGTCACAGCTTACCCTCCCCCCTCCCCATGTCCTCAAGTCCATTCTCTAGTAGGTCTGTGTCTTTATTCCCATCTTACCCCTAGGTTCTTCATGACATTTTTTTTCTTAGATTCCATATATATGTGTTAGCATACGGTATTTGTCTTTCTCTTTCTGACTTACTTCACTCTGTATGACAGACTCTAGGTCCATCCACCTCACTACAAATAACTCAATTTCGTTTCTTTTTATGGCTGAGTAATATTCCATTGTATATATGTGCCACATCTTCTTTATCCATTCATCCGTCGATGGACACTTAGGTTGTTTCCACGTCCTGGCTATTGTAAACAAAGCTGCAGTGAACATTGTGGTACCTGACTCATTCTGAATTATGGTTTTCTCAGGGTATATGCCCAGTAGTGGGATTGCTGGGTCCTATGGTAGTTCTGTTTTTAGTTTTTTAAGGAACCTCCATACTGTTCTCCATAGTGTCTGTATCGAGTTACATTCCCACCAACAGTGCAAGAGGGTTCCCTTTTCTCCACACCCTCTCCAGCATTTATTGTTTGTAGATTTTTTGATGATGGCCATTCTGACTGGCGTGAGGTGATACCTCATTGTAATTTTTTATGTTCCTCACAGGGTCTGATAGAGTGCTGGACATCAGAAAGGATCTTAGTAAATGTTTTTAACTTAATTTTATTAAATTTGGTGTCCAGCCCTGTCAACTTCTAGTTTCTCCCATCAGCAGTAGTGAAGGCACATTTACCAGAAAATACTTTCTCTAGTTTGAGAAAATGTCGTAAGCCAGAGAGCATTTTGGACTAATCCCAAGGAGCAAAGTTCCTCATTGCCTGGATGGAGGCTGAGAAAAGGAGTTTTTCCCTCGTGCTTCTGGGCATTACTCCCAGCCTCCCCTCATTTCTGAAATTGAGCTTCTGGGAATACTAAGCACACACGTGCCTCCCCAATCTCCAACACATATACTCCCACGCCCCTTCCATGGAACTTTACCACACCCAGACTTGGGAGCAAGAATCGCAAAGTGGGGTGACATGGAGAAAGGCACAGTGGAACGTCATCAGTGCAGTATCTAGTGTGGGTTTTGTGCTACTGAAAAACAAGGCAGGAGAGCCGTCCTTAAAAGAGAGATGTAGGAGATATTTCTGGTGCATTGATTTGGAAATCATCAAATAGAATCCTAAATACCGAGGCCTGAAAACCTCTCTTGACTGTTCTTTCCTTCCCTTTTAAGGCTGGCAGAACTGCAAGCTGGGATAACACCAAGGTATTTTTAGCAGTGTATATTGATTTTCTGTCCTTGGAAGCTACTATACTCTATTATAACCCAAAAACAACAAACGAAAAAAGCCAGCCGTGGCAAAATCTCATTTAAGGCAGCAGCATGATAATGATATTAAAATAATATGTTAGGCAGTATCTGAAGTTACAACCCTTGAAGCTGCTGGCATAAAGAATCTCCCTTGAACGCTTTGCTCTCTGAATAACGCCTTTTGACGGAGTGTTCTATAGCAAAACTATGCGGTAAATAAAAAAATGTTAAGATGCATTGCACTTACATGCTGGCGAGGCATGAACAATACAAGAGAGGGATATGTCAGTATCAGTAAGTGACGCTGGTAAAACAATCAGAAAAAGCTGAAAATGTTTACATTTACTACAAACCGTTTTCATTATCCAGACAGTCTACCTCCATCAATAACATCATCATCCATGAACTGAAGTGACTTGTCTTAAACCTTTGCTGCCCTGTACCTGTGCAATACCAGGGATTAGACTAAATAAATGTTATGACTTCACTTGCTCTAGTAAAATACTGAACCAGACCACCTCTCTTCTTTCTCCCCATAGACTACATCCACCAGCAAAGCTCTCTTTGTGTCCAGCCTAGAATACCATAACATCCCATACCTGGCTTCCCATTTATTTTTATTGCCTTTTTGTGTAGGAGGTACTGTTTTCTTTTAGAGTTTCTGCCTGGGTCCATAAAACAGACTCTGCATTGTTCTCTTAGAAGTAGCACTGACCCTTCTCTCCATTCCTGCTATCACTTCTCCCCGCGGGAAGAAGTTTATTTAGTGGGTTCGTGAAATTAGTAAGGTATTAATATGCATTATCTAGGCTTCTTTTCTCCCTAATTTTGCAGAGTAGCTTGTTTTTGAGACTCAAACATTCTTGGTTCCTCCATGCTCTAGTCTAGCCTGTTGTGAGGAGGCCAGTGGTTCTACAGAGATATCTATTCTTCAGGAATTACATTAGGAACCTTGATTCTGATAATAGCTCAAGCCATAGTCTCCAACCCATTTTTATCCACATTAAACAGGCAAATATAACTCCAAGTACCTGACTTCTGAATAAATCCTCAATATAAAATCACATTGAACTGTCTCACCACCGTGTGAACCATTGTTCATTCTCATTTTACAGAAGAGGCTCAGAGACTTTAAAGATCTTTCTCGAGATCACACATATATAAACGTCAGAGCCCAGCCTTGAACCCAGGTGCTATGACCCCGGGGCAGTTCATTCTATGGTTTTACCAAGCTATACTATGGAGCTCTCTCGCACAGTGGGGAAGGGGGGCATAAGACGGAAAGGGATCAGTTGGTACTGATGAGACTGGACCAAAAGGAGAGAAAAGATTATGAAGACAGAAAGGGGAAGGAGGTCCTGACTTGAAAAATAGGGGGAGGGGTTCAAGGGTTTTCAATTTTCCTGGAGGATATCCAGGATATTAAAAGAATGAAGGAGATGAGGGAAGTGAATAGGCTCTGGTCAAGCTCTTATCAGTATTCTACTGGGAAAATATAATTTAGCCTTTCCTCGTGAGTTTCTGCTTTAAGATGGTATTGGTCTTGATGATGGCTATTCTCTTATTCCTAGTTAAGTTTCTGGGTCCATCACAGAAGAGCACATAGTAAGTCCTCCATATACTGTTAAATGAATTGATTAATTCAGGTGTATAATGAACTTAACGAACGGTAAGTACTCCTGCATATGGTAAGGGCTCCATAAACCTTGTCTGTTATTTCGATTGTTCACAGTCTGAGAGATATAGTCAAAATGCAATCCCAAAATCTTCATTTTCAGAATTCTTCTTTGACCACCTGAACTGCAATCAATCCCCTAATTACTGCCCTCTGGATACCAGAATCTTAGATTTAGATGGGAAGTTGGGAACCTTCTTGGACTACACTCTATTCGGTGGAAGAAGCCTTTCTGAAACATTTCAATGCAAGAAAATCATCTAATTTCCAGGTCAGTACATCCAATGATGAAGATGCCATAGTTTTTATTTATTACTGCTCTAATTGTTAGGGCAGGTTTCCTCATCCTGAATTGAAACTACCTTGGTACATCACTCATTGGTCTTGGTTAATGAGTTTGGACCAACAGAGAGAATGTTCCTGCTTCCAAGGCTAAGCAGTGTGAGTGAATAGATATGGTTTGTAGTTGATGTCAACTTCAGTCCAGTTTTGGTTCTATAATGAGCTTATAGAAAGTTCCGTAAGGCAGGAATCATTTGCTAATGAGTTTTTTCTCCTCATGGTATCTAGTATAAAACCAGTACATAGAATTTAGGAAATATTTGTTGCATTTTTTTTTAAAGCTTTGAACCATATTCCAAACCTGACACTGATTCTGTCATTTGCCTTTTCTTCTGGTTTTATGCCACCTGTACGTTTGATAAAGAGCTATCTACATCTTATAAAATGGAGAGGCATTACGACATAGTGACCTAGTGCTTAGATTCTAAGAGCTTGTTGCCTAGGTTTGAAACCTGGCCCCTCAAATCCTTCCTGTGTTATCTTGGGCTATAACAATTTTTTGTTAATATGAAGAAACTAGGATATTCCTAGGGATAGTGTAATAGGTATGGTCCACTTTATGTAACATTCACTTTTATAACAAGATCATAAGACTATTAGGAGAGACCTTGTCACATATATTGCTAACATCAAAGCATATAAAAGTTATATCTTTCTTCTCTTCAAATATTCTAATGACTTCATCAAACTGGGAACTAAAACCTTCAGTTGTTCCAAGTGAACTTATGTGGGCTTTATGGGATCCCCATTTGGTTTGATACGTTATAACCATATATATATTTTATATAATCTGTCCCTGAATTTTTCTTGGGATTAATAAAGGACTTTATCTCTTTGTTGGTTCTGTAATCTGTTTTATCCCCTTTTCAGAATTCAGGGCAACACTTGTTCCTTTTCGTTTTTCTAATACTTTTTCCTTCTACATGATTCTTCAAGATGACTCGCAGTTCCACTGCACTCATATTAGCAAGATGTTTTGGTACCTTGGAATGTAATCTGTCTGCATCTGGAAACTGGAATGAATATAAAGAAGATAGGGCTTGCTCCTAATTATCTTATAATCTATTGTAGCCTTCAATTTCCTACTAACTGCATCTGTTCCATGCCTTGCAGTTTGAAAATTATCCACTTTGAGTTAAACAACAGGTGCAATGGCATCTAAGCAGCTTTGGTTTTCTCTCCCCTGTTAACTTGCCACCTGCTACAAGCTTTGGCCTACTCTTGCCTTCTTTGTGCTTTCCTCCCGATCATTTAGAAATAGTGATCAGAAAGCTACCTTGTGGAGTCTCCCACTGCATTCCTGCCTCTCAGTGTCTCGAAGAAATCCAATTTTTAATAATATTGATGATATACAGCTTAGCTCTCTTTCTTAGTTCTTAGTTCTGTTTCTTTCTTTAGAAAAGAAGCTGTCCCATCCATGCTACTAAATCATTTTCAAGCTCTTAGGGAGAGACATCTTTCCTGTCTCTTTGTGTTTCCAATGAGAATATGAAGATCAGCTAAAACGGTGGCACACATAGGGTGAACCATATAATTTATTGTGCAAACTTTTGAAACACGTACTTTTGAAAGTGGAAGAGTCACTATTACAATTATACCAATATAATAGATTGGGGCTCTTCTGGGCAAATGGAATGTACGTAAACCCTTGACATACATAGTAGTATTTTTTTTTCCATTGAGAGGGGTAAGAAACCCCCCAAAACTGAATTTTATTTGAAAACAGCTAAGGTTTGTTCTAGATAGAGCAGTCAACAATATTTGAATTTTGCTGAAAAAAGGGATAAATCAAATTGAGTACAGTATGAGGTAATGGACTAGAATAAGATGTCTGCTCTAGGAAAATTGAGGCTTGACAGAGTTTTTGTCTTCAGTTACATCAAATAAATAAATTTTTATTCATTTCTACTCATCAGAGTTTAGAACATTTAAATTTCAATCTAGCCCCTATATTAAATTTGTAACTTTCTAAGCATGCAGTATAAAAACCACATATGGTCAAAAGCCATGCTGCTTTGGGGACATTTTTCTGCATAATTTAGAGTGACTGATGTTTCTTTTATTTGTGAAGGTAGTCAGCGTGGTTTTTATACCACAGAGGAATCTGGGTACGATAAACTAGAGACCCAGAGCCAACTGATTAAGATCAGTAGCTTAGAAACAAAAGTGATGGTTATAGAACATTAATCTTTCTTCAGATTATTATTGATGACCACCTCTGTTCTAGATGCTAAGGTCAGAGAAACCCTATCCTCAAGAAATCTCTCAGAGGACACTGAATATGCTCTCTGTTTCCAGGAGATGAAAGGTGGTGGGGAGCATAGAGGTAAGGGACTATGGATCCCAACCTGAACTTGGTTCTTCTGATTCCCAGGTTATGCTCTCACAGGTGCATCTACCCAGGCACTTCCTAATTGCACATAAAAATGAGGTAGAGAGATGACTTTGCCTGGCGTTTGGTTTCCTGCAATGAAGGCACTTTTGTTTTTCTTCACTGTTTTGGGTTTGGTGATTAACAAAACATAGGATATTCCGTGTGTGTGCTCAAGGGGATGCGAGGAGTTTCAATTTTGTCTCTCACTGCCAGGCTAGGATGCAATTTTGTGTCTGCATTTGGGTAAGGCAGACCTGAGTTTGAAGGCTGGCTCTGTGACTTACCAGCTCTGTGCTCCATCTCTCTGATCCTCAACCTCTTCCTCTGCAAAATGGGGATAGCAAGCGCTCCCTCATAACAGTATCATGAGACTTGGTGAGATAACGCCCATAAAGCCTATAGCACACTGTCCAACACAAACATCTGATTTTGTTAGAGAGCAGCAGACACTATTGTCATTATTAGCCCTTTTCTGGTTACTTTTTCTTTCCTTGCCATCCTGACATAGCTCCCCAGAACTCACAAATCTGTTGGCTCCAAGACTCTCAGAACTTGCTGGAACAATCAAATCCAAATCTCTTGTTTTAGAGATGGGGAAATGGAGTAGCAGAGAGTTTAGATGCCTTGCTCTAGATCACACAGCTAATAAAATTATTATTTGGGGGAGAGAAAATAGGTGTCCTGACTCCCAATCTAGTGATGATTCTTACCTCAACTTATACCTAAAGGCTCCCCAAAGGAGCTTTTGTTGCCTAAAAGTTTACACCCCCAGACGAAGCAGTGCCTTATTGATCGACACTAAACAAGGATGCAGTGGTTTCTGCTGATTCGAGAGCTATCAGCAACTAAATTCCTTGCACACTTTAACTGGATTAAACTAGACAGAACCATGTCCAGGACTAAGATACCAGGCGTAAAACCTCTTTCACGTACTTCTCATAATCATCCACAAAATGAGAATTCACGTATTTCCACAGCAGAGACAGGAAATTACACTCCACTTTGGCTATGAGATTACATCTTCTGCATTAATAAAATTGCTCACAGTGCTGTGAACTTTTTTGCTAGAGGCTTACAGCCTTCACCTTCTACCTCTTCCCCTACCTGCCACACTCCGGAGAAAGAATGCAATAAAAACTCCTAATTATTTTCCATATATTTTTATTCTTTTAGCAATTCCTATAATAAAAAGATAGTACTGTGGGAGAAGTGGTTGCCATGGAAACCGACCCAGGATAACCAGTTGCTTCAAGCATGGTATGAGGCAAGAAGACAGGAGCAGACCACAGCCCTCAGGAATGGGAAGAGGCTGCCGGCCATGCCGCTCTCCCAGCTCTATCTGCCTGGCTCTTTGGACCTTAGAGAAATATTGCACACTGGTCTATTTTAAGTGACCCTGGAGATGTGAGGGAAGGGTGTCATGACATATCTTCAGGTGTGTCTGACACAGAGAACAGCAGTCCACCGGACCTGCAGACACCAGAGCGTTTCAAAGAAATACATTTCCATTGGCACTCTGAATGGTTTCCCTGGGCTACAGCAAAGACACTGGGTTGTTAGTTGAAGCGTGCTACTAACTACCTGCCTAGCCTAGGACGATCTGAAGTTAGCAGATGACATTCACCAACTCTGTTCCTATACTAACATATAGTGGTTAATATATAAACTTTCGATCAACCTTCCTTAGTTCACATCCTAATTCTTACCTCCTACTAGATACATAAAGTTAGGCAAGCTCTTCAGAGCCTCTGATCTTTAGTGTCCTCAACTGCAAAATAACGAGGTGACTCGTTGCACCACTTACACATCCCTTCCAGACATGGTCTCCTTATGACAGATTAAACATCCTGTGTGGTGCTAACTCCATATCAGACATACCTACAAAATCTTTTTTTGCATTATACTGATAATGTGTGTATGTCTGCATGACCTTCAATACAGCAACTTCCCAGAGGGCTTGAGCAACATGTGTGCTCTCTCTGTATTCCCAGAGTGAAGCACAGTGTCTGGAACAAGGGCATGTTCAATGTTTGTCTATTGAGCCGAACAGACTCTATCCAGTAGAAGATTCTTTCAGGGTCTAAACCTTCTTATAAAAATTCCCTAAACCTAGAGGAAAATATATCAGAATTCAGGCTCATATTAAGAAGTTTAGGGCTTCCCTGGTGGCGCAGTGGTTGAGAGTCCGCCTGCCGATGCAGGGGACACGGGTTCGTGCCCCGGTCCGGGAAGATCCCATATGGCGCGGAGCGGCTGGGCCCGTGGGCCATGGTCGCTAAGCCTGCGCGTCCGGAGCCTGAGCTCCGCAACGGGAGAGGCCACAACAGTGAGAGGCCCGTGTACCGCATAAAAAAAAAAAGACGTTTAGAGCCAAATGACTTGAATCTACTTTGGCTCTTCCACATACTAGCTCTATGGCTTTGAGCCAGTCATTTTGCAACTCAAGCATTTATTAATTCTTTTCTATCTTTGTCTCTTTTCTCATGTTTCTCCCCCCATCCCCTCTACATATCTCTCTTTGTTTCAACATTATCCTGTGCGTTAGGATCTATACTAGATGCTGGAGATACACAAATAAACAGACAGAATTCCTGCCCTCAACATTAAGTGGACCTAGAGTTGGAACAGTGAGGGGTTTAATTGGGACAAAAAAGAAGAAGCCAGTTAAATCAAGGTGGGGCGGCAATGAAGTGAGTCAACGCTCACATAAAATATGAACAGCAGTATGTCTGTGAGAGCTATACGGATTTTAATTCCTCGTACTACTTTTAATGCTACTGTAAGAGGAGGGTGTAGTGTGTTTGTATGAGGAACATAGCCCCAGTGGAAAAACAGCTGCTTCTAGGCATAATAAAGTAGGTTATAATCAACTACAACTGTGAGAATCTTGTTAGCAACTATTCATTTGCTAAACTACTAAACTACTTTCTGAGCTGGTGAATATGTGTGGCTAGGACTTGGGAGTCCACAGAACAGGTAAATTTGATGAAGTGGCCAAGGAAAAGGATAGGTTAGCTACTCAAAAGCTGCTAAGGGAGTGTAACTTAATGGCAAAGGAGGGGCTACACCAGCTGAAGTCTAGTCAGTTGTGTTGTGAGGATGAGTGGAGTTTAAGTGAGAAAGCAGACGCTGGCATCTCCAATCCAACATTGAGATCTGAGCTTCTACACATTACTTGTGCCATGGTGTATGTTTGTGAGTGTGAGGTGTTGTAGGGAATAGCACACAGACAGAGTGAACCATGAAAGAGACAGAAATCTCACAACTCTGCCTGGAGTCACATGCATAAACATCTGATGCCTACTCTGAACCAGCACTGGATCAGAGGTCCAGTTTGTCCTGCCTCAAACATCTCTCTTCATGTTCACTGTAGACACAGGACGAAGGGAATGTTGTGTCTCATTTGCAAATAAAAATAACTGCAAGTCAGTGAAGATTAAGTTATATACCCAAGGTAACACAACCATTAAGAAGCAAAATTAAGACTGGTCTTCTGTTTGTTTCCAAGTCCAGTATGTTATCTCCCATCCACAGATACAGATAAAGGTGTCAATTAGTACCATCTGGATCACTTGGAGGAAGCTCAGTTTAAATTTGTGACCTCCCATTAATATCAATAAAGGCAGACCATCTTTTGTGCAGTGGCATAAATGTTTAAAATTTGGGGGCATGTTCTCAACCATAAATTGCTCTGGAGAGAGTGATAAAATAATCACTAAAATACGAGAAGGGTTTCTGGGGGTCCAGAGCAAAACTTTTTGTTTGTTAAATTTACTTATGTAAATTTAAATAGTCATATATGGCTGTTAATGTCCTTATTTGGGATAACTTTAATCGGTGATGCCATCTTGACAACATGTTTCATAGTAGAGGGCAGGAAAGTAGACAGAGGCAGGGAGCTGGAGAGGGACGGAGGAGAGGAGAGACAATAGAACAATACAATTCTAGAATGTAGAACTATAAGAAATCTTGGAACTCATCAATTTAACCCCTTCTCTGTGCTAATGGGGTAACTGAGGCTTAGAGAAATGGACTCTCTTAGGTAAGACTCCACAGGAGAGCAAAACACCAAGAGGAAGGTATTATGTTTTTGGGTTTTGTTTTTTTTTTGTGGTACTCGGGCCTCTCACTGTTGTGGCCTCTCCCGTTGCGGAGCACAGGCTCTGGACGTGCAGGCTCAGTGGCCATGGCTCACAGGCCCAGCTGCTCCGTGGCATGTGGGATCTTCCCGGACCGGGGCACGAACCCGCATCCCCTGCATCGGCAGGCAGACTCCCAACCACTGCGCCACCAGGGAAGCCCAGGTATTATGTTTTAACCACACCCAGATATCCATCCCACTACATTACAACGTATACTTGAAACTAAAAGTATTCACACCCACACCTGTCCATCTACCTGACAAGTCAGCACATGCCAAGCTCTCCCTTTCCTGACCACCAAAACCACTTGTTTTTAGCATGCATTTGAACATCATCTTATTCACAGAATAACCAAAGAACCTATGTGTTTAAAAGGACCAAAGAGGTCTCTGAAACAACTTCCTGTACAGTGTAGGAATTGTCTTGACCTGCTCTGAGTGATGGCCTGGCTCAGCACTTCTAGGGAATCGGTAACAATTATGAGGAAGGCAAAACTATGATACGTCAGATCTAGCTGAGAAAAGAATTATTCTTTCTCTGGGGTAAAAGGTGCCTTGTGTCCTGCTGCTAAGATTGGAGGTATCAGGGTCCAGTCTTGGGCTGGTCTTGTGTCAACTGGCCATGACTAAGCAGTTTGGGGTTGAATAGGACTCTAGGATGGTGGAGATCAACTGCAATTTGAAGACAGTAAGATGGGAAGCAGCATAAATTCTGCCACTTATTAGCTATAGAACCTCAGGCAAGCTACACTCTCTGGGTCTCACTTTCCTTATCTCACAGAATGATTGTGAGAATGAAATTATATAAAATATATAAACCTCCTAGTCCCAATGTCTAGCATATGGGTTTACCTGGAGACCCTGCAAGACTCTCCGGAAACAAGATGGGTTACAGAGTTGAGAGATGAAAGGGCCATACTTGAGTCTGGGCAAAGGGTGGAAGAGCTAAAGCTGAGGGAAGTCTCACCTTAGATGGCTTCAGGGATTCTGTTTTTCTAGCGCAAGGAGTCCCATTTGGGACTCCACCAAGGATAAGCTTTGCTACATTTTTGCAGTCAGTGGAATTTGCTCATTCCTCTGCTATAGTCATCCAGTCTGGCAGAATGGATGCAATTGAAACTGGATGTTTCAATGCAGTTGGAAAACGAAATCTTTCAAAACATGAAATACATGAACAGAGGCTCCATGACCTTTAGGACAATATGATATAATCTAACATGAACAAAGTAGATGGAGTTACAGGAGAGCAGAAAGAGGAGGAGGGAGAAAATATAATTGAAGAAGTAATGGCACTGCAGTAAGGTAAGAAAATGATATAAAACATACACAATTTGGAATAGAAGTAGAAAACTGTGCTTCCATTCTGTTTTGGGGGGTTATACAACGTGCTTGTGTACATAAAAAGCCATAAGAAATGTACTGAAACAAAAACTACAATAGTTAATAAGTGACTTCAGCAAGGTTTCAGGATAAAAGGGCAATACACAAAAGTCAATTGTATTTCTATGTCCTAGCAATAAACTATTGAAATTTTAAAATAAATATTTACTTGATATCAAAAACATAAAATACTTACAAAAATTTTTTAACAAAATGTGTACAATACTTCTACAATGAAATTTTTAAATTATTTGTTGAGAGAAGTTGAATTAGGAAGTAAACTGAGCAAATAGTAAATAAATTAAGAGGCATACCATGCTTGTGGATTGGAAAACTCAGTACTGCTGTCATTTGTTCCCAATTAGATCTATATATTGAACAATTCTAATTAAATTTGGAGCAGAATTTTTCAGTAAAAATTAGGCATTAATTTTAAATTTATATGGAAATTCAAAGGTCCTATAAGGTTAGGTTAAAGACTAGGTCAATGGAATAGAATAGAAAGTCATGAAGTAGAAAGTAGAAAAAAATTGATGAAGTTAATTAATTTCTGAAAAAATATAAATACAATCTAATGAGGAATGTTATCTCAAAATATAATGCTAGAACAACTCTACCCAGGACATAAAATGATTCGAGATGGATTATTTTTCAAAGTGTAAAGCTACAATCATAAAACTTCTGGAAAGAAACAATAGAACATTGTAGCAAAAGTGGCATGGGTAAGGATCTCAAAGACAGGACACAAAAAGCACTAATCATAAATGTGAAAGATAAATTGGATTTTATCAAAATGAAAGACTTTTGTTCATCAAAGGACTCCTTTAAGGGATTTCTCTGGTGGTGCAGTGGTTAAGAATCTGTCTGCCAATGCAGGGGACACGGGTTTGAGCCCTGGTCTGGGAAGATCCCACATGCCACGGAGCAACTAAGCTCCTGTGCCACAACTACTGAGCCCATGTGCTGCAACTACTGAAGCCCGCACGCCTAGAGCCCATGCTCGACAACAAGAGAAGCCACCGCAATGAGAAGCCCATGCACCACAATGAAGAGGAGCCCCTGCTCGCCGCAACTAGAGAAAGCCTGTGCGCAGCAACAAAGACCCAATGCAGCCAAAAATAAATAAATTTTTAAAAGGCCTCCTTTAAGAAAAAAGGCAAAGTTGGAGAAAATATTCACCATATATATATCTGACAAAGAACTTGTATCCAAAATATATAAACAACTCCTTCATATAAAAACATTAAAATACAAATAATCTAATAAAAATGGGCAAAATAATTAAACAGAACCTTAACAAAAGAACACATACAAGTAGCCAAAAGGTACAAGAAAAGCTTCTCAACATCATTAGTCTTGAGGGAAATGAAAAATTTGTGTGTCCCTCAAGACACTACTTCAGACCTGATAAAATGATTAAAATGAAAATGCTGGTAAGTTGGTGGAACAAGGTAAACTCTCTTACATTGCTGATGGAAGGGTTAAGTGATAAAACCACTTCAGAAACTTGCAGCCTCTTATGAAATTAAACATACGCGAACACGTAACTGACCAATTCCACTCCTAGATATATTTCCAAAAGTAACAAAAGCATATGCACAAAAAATCTTTTAAATGTTTACAGCAGCTGTATTTTTAATAGCTAAATGTTTCTATCAACAGGAGAATGTAAAAACAAATTTCGGTATATTCATATAATGGAATAGTAGTCAGCAATAAAAAGATATGAACTACTGATACCCACAACAACATGGATAAATCTCTCTGACACTTGGTTGAACGTCATCTTGAGGAGTCAGTCTTAGAAGTGTGTGTACTGCCTAATTCCATTTATATGAAATTCTAGAACAGGCACGAATCTGTAGAAACATATTATGTCAGTTGTTTCTTGAGGCTGAGATTGGGGTTTGACTGCAAATGGGAATGATGGAACATTCTGGAATAGGAGAAGTATTTTACATCTTCATGGGCATAGTAGTTCCCTGGGTGAATATGTATTTGTCAAAACTCATATAACTGTAAACTTAAGTCTGGTGCATTTTCTTTAAGTAAATTATAACACAAACAGGAGCACATGCACTGACCTAATAACCCCTTAAATTTGACAGACCCTTGGGCTGAAGTTCTGACTCTGAAAGTCAATAACTGTGTGTCATTTGGCAAATTATTTCACTTTTCTAAGCCTCAGTTTTGCACCTGCATGAAAGAACATTCATGATACTAAACATAAAGGTCCATTTGAGAAATAAATACAATAATCTATCATCTAGTATTATCCCAGGTACACAACAGTCTCTCAGTGAGTATTAACCACTGTCAATGTCTCTTTTCCCATTATCTTTAGACTTTGGAGAAATTCACTCTAAGATTACGAAAGGAGAGTCAGAAGGAAGAGCAATACAATCTACGGGAAAACATTTGTCTCGGAATCACAAAGCTCACGTTCTAGCCTATTTCTATAAACATTATATTATGATGTAGCAGGAAGCAACATGGTCCAGTGGGAAAAACAGATAACTTGGGAGTCACAGAGACCTGGATTTGAACCCTGCCTCTACAGCTTATAAACTACACACAACAGTTTATAAGCTGTCCTGTGTGACCTTGAGTAAGCAACTTAATATCTCTGAGCCTTAATTTTATCTCTAAAGTGCGAATAAATGTAACTATCCTGCACAGTTGTCTGATTAGACGTGTTAGGTAGCACATATACAGGGCTGGCACTTAGCAAGCCATCATTAAATACTTTTCTATCTCCTTTCCTTGGTGCACTCATTTTAGTATGGGCTATAGTTACCTTAGCAAATTAGGGGAATTGATCTCCGAGGTAACCTTAAACTTTTTAACTCATCTGATTTTAAATAAGTTTAAACTTGTAATAACAATCATAGGTCTACCAGTCTATATTTTTATCTGAAAGAACCAAAAATTTCTACAGAAATTAAACTTAAGCAAAATAGCAAAAGCGTAGATTCTTTCAGATTAAAAAGGTCTCTTAGCCCATGCTCATCACTGCCTGGGCCGCTTTGTTTCCTGTTACTATGGCTACAAGAGTTTGTTTATACAAGGAGCACATCTTTAACCATTTAAAAAAATAAGACATAGGGACAGATTGTACTCCACCAAGAAAAAAAAAAAAAAACCCACAAATTCATCTGGGGGGGCTGGATATGACAGACCCTTTAATTTCAAGAGTAACATGGTTAAGGAGTCCAGTGAACAGATGACTTAATTTTATATTTGGTTTGAAGATGAACATCTCTACTTTCCTTCATCAGCTAAAGGAGCACAATGCAGCAATGTGGGTTTAGAAGAGATGTTGGCAAAATATACCCAGTCGTTTTCTCCTTTTGAGCTTTTGTAGCCTTAAACAGTTCTAGAAACACAGAAAGAAAAAAAGCACTTAGTAGTTACCTACTGGAAGCCCCAAGATTTATGCATAGAAATTGGCAGTCCAGTGAGGGAGTGTGGCTTGTCTACATTAATGGATATTAGAGCTGGACTGAGATCCAAGGTCCAAGTCTCTTTAGATTATGCTTCTCTTTTATATATTTCATACTGAGAGTAACTTCACTTAGAAATGATAAAGTACAAATACACTGGAAATCGCATTTCCTACCCTGCAGATTCAGATCCCATTTGCCCTATGTATTGGGTGGTAGATTTTCTCAACAAGCCCATTAAGCTGGGTCGCTGTGGAAGCCAACTTAATATTGCTCCCCAGTAGCTTACATCTGCTTTCAATTTCTGTGACTTTTCATTTGATTCTTACGGGTTACTCACACCTAGGTACATCACCACCACATACCATAGTCAAAATGTTGAAAACCACACATCAGGAGAAAACCTTCAAAAGAGTCAGAGAGAAATGAAGCATTACATACAGGGAAACTGTGATTTGAAGTAACACAGACTACTCATCAGAAACCATGGAGACCAGAAGACAGTGAAATAAAAACAATTTCATATAAGGGAAAATGGTAGGAATTTGTCCCCAGCAAACCTATACTGCTAGAAATACTAAAAGAAGTTCTTTGGGCTGAAAGGAAATAATACCAGATGGAAATCTGGACCTTCAAAAAGAAATGGGGAGGGCTTCCCTGGTGGCGCAGTGGTTGGGAGTCCGCCTGCTGATGCAGGGGACACGGGTTCGTGCCCCGATCCTAGAGGATCCCACATGCCGCGGAGCGGCTGGGCCCGTGGGCCATGGCCGCTGAGCCTGCGCGTCCGGAGCCTGTGCTCCGCGATGGGAGAGGCCGCAACAGTGAGAGGCCCGCGTACCGCAAAAAAAAAAAAAAAAAAGAAACAAAAAAAGAAATGGGGAGCATTTGAAGAAGTAAATAATTGGGTAAAAATGGAAGACTATTTCCCTTTTAAATTATTTAATTTACATATGACTATGTAAAGCAAAATTATAACATTGTTTTGTTGGAATTATGTGTATATATAACGACAACTATAGTATATAGACTAGAAAGGGAGTAGTGAATAGACCTACGTGATTGCAAGGTTTCTACATTTTATGTCAAATTGTTACTATATTAACACTAGGTAGAATGTGAAAGATTAAAGATATATATGCCAATCCCCAGAACAATCACTAAAAAAATAATGTAAAGAAGTAAAGCTAAAAATCCAATAGATACATTAGAGTCTAAAAATATTCAAATAATTCAAAAGCAGGAAGGAAAAGGGAACAATAACAAAAGATGATGCAAACAGAAAGCAGTAAACTTAATTATCAATAATTGTCAATAACCATATCAATAATTACATGGAACGTTAATATATAAATATTCCAGTAAAAGACTTTTAGACTGGATAAAAATACAAGACTCCACTTTACACTGTCTACAGGAGAATCACTTTAAATTAAAAGACACAGGTAGGTTGCAGGTAAATAGGCATTAAAAAGATAACTATAAGAACAATGTGGTTGGTTGTCTCTAAGATGGTTGCCAAAGATCCTTGCCTCCTCGTATTCATGCCCTGTGTAATCTCCTCCCCTTGAGAGTGGGCTAGAATTGCTGACTTGTTTCTGATAAATATAATATGGCAAGAGGGCTTCTATGATGAGCTTATAAAAATCTGTGGCTTCCATTGTGGGTTCTTTCTCAATCTCTCAGTCAATCTCTCTGTCTCTGTCTCTTTCTCTCATCAACTTGCTCTGTGGAAGACAGCTACCTGTCATACCTTGAGGACACTCAGACAAACTACAGAAAGCCCACATGATGAGAGACTGAGGCCCTCAGTTCAATAGGTCATGAGGAACTGAGACCAACCGACAACCACCTGAGTGGGTTTAGAAGTGGATTCTTTCAGCCCAAGCAGAGTCTTGAGATGACTGCAGCCTTGGACAACAGCTTTGCTGCAACTTCATGAAGCAGATTCTTGAAGCAGAATCACTCAGCTAAACCGCTTGAGATGATAAATGTTTACTGTTTTAAGCTACTAGATATTGAAGTGATTTATTTTACAATTTATAATTTAACAAAGTAAGCTTGAGAAGGCTAGAGAGGCTATATTAACAATCCATAAAGTAGGAAAAGAGTTATAACAGAGACAAGATCAAGACAAAGTTAAAACAGAGATAAAGAAAATCACTTCAAAATTAAAAAGATTAATCTATCAGAAGATTAATAACAATCACAAATATCTATATCCCAAAATAACAGAGGCTGGAAATACGTAAAGCAAACACTGATGGAATTATAGGGAGAAATAAATAATTCTATTACAATCAAATAAGATTTTAATACTCCACTCTCAGCAGCTGATAGAACAACTAGAGAAACACTACTGAATGAATACTTTAGGATACGGATCGAAAAAAATATTGCTGTGATTTACGTCAAAGAATATTCTGCCTATGTTTTCCTCTAGGAGTTTTAGAGTAGCTAGTCTTACATTTAGGTCTTTAAGCCATTTTGAGTTTATTTTTGTATATGGTGTTAGGGAGTCTTCTAATTTCATTCTTTTATATGTAGCTGTCCAGTTTTCCCAGCAGCACTTATTGAAAAGACTTTTGGCCACTGTATTTTCTTGCCTCCTTTGTCATAGGTTAATTAACCGTAAGTGTGTGGGTTTACTTCTGGGCTCTCTATCCTCTTCCACTGATCTATATGTCTGTTTTTGTACCGGTACCATACTGTTTTGATGACCGCAACAGTACTATCAACCTCCAAGAATTAATTAAAACCTAAAGAACAAGATGCCTTACATAGGTGCACAAGGTATGTTCACCAAAATAGAACATATGCCTGACCACAAAACAAGTCTCAATATATGTAGAAGAAATGTAGTCATGTACTTTGAGAACAATGTAATTTGAAATCAATAAAAATAACACATCTGGGAAACCCCAAATGTTTGGAAATTAAACAAAATATTTCTAAACAATCCATCAAAAAGAAAGCACAAGGGAAATTAGAAAATATTTTGAAGATAATTATAAAGAAAATATAATAAACTATGTGTGATGCAAATAAAGCAATGAATGGTGAGAAATTTATACATTTAAATGCTATTAGAAATGTAAACAGTCTAAACAATGAGCTAATATTCTACCCTAAGAAATTAGAAAAACAATGAGCATAGTAATTTTAGTGTAAGTAAGAGGAAATAAATAATATTGATAGGAGCATAAATCAATAAATGGAACACAACCGAATAACAGAGGAAAGCCAAGATGTGATGCTTTGAAAAAAATCGTCAAAATTGACAAAAACTTAGCTAAACTGATGAAGACAGAGAATAAAAATTATAGTAATGAAAGAGGGATTATTACTACAATCCTATACATGTTAAAAGATTGAGATTATTAACAGCTTTATGCCGATAAACTTGACATCTAAGATGAAATGGACAAATACTTTGGAAAACGCAATTTACCAAAATTGACTAAAAATGAAACAGAAAACCTGACTAAACTTGTATCTATTAAAGACATACATGCGCACACACAAATTCAGTTCTAAATGGCTTCACTGGTCAATTATCTCAAACACTTCAGTAAGAAAGAATATGAATATTACACCACCCTTTCAGAAAATAACTAACTTGTATTGTAAAACCTGCATCAACTCAATATTAACATCTGACAAAAACATTATTAAAAAGGAAAATCATAGACCAATATTCCTCATGATCATTAATGTAAAAATGTTTAACAAATATTAGCAAATTGATTTCAGAAATCTATAAGGATACTGTATCATGATCCTAAGAATTTGAACTTGATATAATATTTTAAAATCAATCAATACAATTCACAATCGTAACAAAGGAGAAAAATGTGATTTTTTTGGCCAGATGTATAAATAACATTTGATAAAAGTCAACAATCCACTCATGAAATAAGCTCTCAGCAATCTAGGAATAAAACGGAACTTCTTCTGTCTAATAAAGAACACTCTAAAAAAAAAATCTACATTTACCATCATACTTAAGAATGAAATATCAAATATTTTCTTCCTAAGACTGGGAACAAGCAAGGATGCCTACTCTTACCACTACAATTCAACATTCTACTGGAGCTCTAGCCATTAAAAAGAAAAGCATGAAAAAGATAATGTATAAATATGGAAAAGGAGAAAGTTAAGCTACTTCCATTTGCAGATGAATAATGCTTATGTTGAAAGCTCCACGGCCCCTACCAAACAACTACGAGAAACAGTAAATTTAGCAAGTTCCTATGATACAAGATTTGTAGAAAACAAAACCTAACTTGTATTTTTATATACTAGCAGAAAATAACCGGAAAATAGACCAAAACATCAACTCCATTTACAATAGCATACCTGTCCTATTCCATTTTTCTTAAATTTATTATCTCCCCACATATCTTTTTTTTTTTACATCTTTGTTGGAGTATAATTGCTTTACAATGGTGTGTTAGTTTCTGCTTTACAACAAAGTGAATCAGCTATACATATCTCCATATCTCCTCACTCTTGCGTCTCCCTCCCACCCTCTGTATCCCACCCCTCCAGGTGGTCACAAGGCACCGAGCTGATCTCCCTGTGCTATGCAGCAGCTTCCCACTAGCCATCTATTTTACATTTGGTAGTACGTATAAGTCCATGCCACTCTCTCACTTCATCCCAGCTTACTACCTTCCCCCTCCCCGTGTCCTCAAGTCCATTCTCTAGGTCTGTGTCTTTATTCCTGTCCTGCCCCTAGGTTCTTCAGAACCTTTTTTTTTTTTTTTTAGATTCCATATATATGTGTTAGCATACAGTATTTGTTTTTCTCTTTCTGACTTACTTCACTCTGTATGACAGACTCTAGGTCCATCCACCTCACTACAAATAACTCAATTTCATTTCTTTTTATGGCTGAGTAATATTCCATTGTATATATGTGCCACATCTTCTTTATCCATTTATCCGTTGATGGACACTTAGTTGATTCCATGTCCTGGCTATTGTAAATAGAGCTGCAATGAACATTGTGGTACATGACTCTTTTTTTTAAAGTCACTATTATTTTATTATTATTATTACTATTATTACATTATTAATTCATCCATTCACTCATCATCCATCCATCTATTGATACAGTAAGCACTCACTGAGATCCTCTTCCATGCCAGGCGCTATCATAGACATTGGAGAAGCAAAGATAAAAATTCAAAGTCACATACGTTGAGGATCTTTCATTTTCTAAGTTACTTATGTGCCTATTACTAGTTCTTTTTGCTCTCCCCAACATCCTTCCAATTTTCAATTTTCCACAAGTCAAACCAGTTATACAGTTTCTACTCCATTTTGTCCCAGGGAATTCTTTCTTGGATCTCTCCATCATCCTACATCCAAAAACAAGTCCATCCTGTATTTGGACTTGCTTTTGGGGTCTTCTGCCAGCTCTCATTTATAACTGTCCTTCCTCACCTAAGGAATTCCTTTGACCTCTTTCTTCTGTTGGATTCCCTGTTTCTGTGATTACTTATCTCCTTAATTATAAAAAAGCACATCCCCCAGTAGTATCCTGAAAAGGAATACATGGAAAGTAAATGCTTTGAGATCTTGCAACCCATAAATACCGACCCTATTCACATAAACTGACTGATCGTTTGACAGATTTTAGAATTCTAGATTGGAGATAATTTTTAGTTACAATTTGAAGATGTTGTCCACTGTCATTTGCTGAGAAGTGTGATACTATTCCGATTCCTTATTCATTGTACATGGTCTACCTTTTCTCTCCAGACGTTTTTAGAATTGTCTCATTATTCCTGGGATTGTGAAATTTCATAATTATTTGTCTTGGAGTGAAGCCATTTAATCTAGAGGCCCATTTCCCTCAGTTCTGGGAACTTTCATTATTTCTTTGATAATACCCTCCCCTCAGTTTGTCTATAATCACTTTCTGGAAGTCAGGTTGGTCAGATGTTGGACTTCCCAGACTGATCTTGAAATTTTCACATCTTCTACTGTCTGTCTCTACATCTTTTTGGTTTTTTGATGCTACCTTTAAGAAATTTTCTGTCTTCACCCCTCAACACTTCTATGGAATACTGTATTAATTTCATCTGAAATATTTTTAATTTCCAAGAGCTCTCTCTTGATTCCTCATTGTTCTCTGTTCCCACAGCATCTTGTTCCACAGTAATTCTTGTTTTAATAATGCAATATCTTCTCTCTTTGAGGATGCTAATTATAATTACTTGGAAGCTTTCTTATATTCCCTGCATTGTCTGTTTTTTCATTTTTTAAATGTTTTTATTAGAGTACAATTGCTTTACAATGGTGTGTTAGTTTCTGCTTTACAACAAAGTGAATCAGCTGTACATATACATATATACTCATATCTCCTCCCTCTTGCGTCTCCCTCCCTCCCACCCTCCCTATCCCACCCTTCAAGCTTGGTCACAAAGCACCAAGCTGATCTCCCTGTGCTAGGTGACTGCTTCCCATTAGCTATTTATTTTACATTTGGTAGTGTATATATGTCCGTATATATACTAACACTCTCACACTTTGTGCCAGCTTACCCTTCCCCCTCCCCGTGTCCTCAAGTCCATTCTCTAGTAGGTCTGCATCTCTACTCCCATCTGCCCCTAGGTTCTTCGTGACCATGTTTTTTCTTTTTTTTTTTAGAATCCATATATATGTGTTAGCATACGGTATTTGTTTTTCTCCTTCGGACTTACTTCACTCTGTATGACAGACTCTAGGTCCATCCACCTCACTACAAATAACTCAATTTCGTTTCTTTTTATGGCTCAGTAATAGTCCATTGTATATATGTGCCACATCTTCTTTATCCATTCATCTGTAGATGGACACTTAGGTTGTTTCCATGTCCTGGCTACTGTAAACAGAGCTGAAATGAACATTGTGGTACATGACTCATTTTGAATGATGGATTTCTCAGGGTATATGCCCAGTAGTGGGATTGCTGAGTCGTATGTTAGTGCTATTTTTAGTTTTTTAAGGAACTTTCATACTGTTCTCCACAGTGGCTGTATCAATTTACATTCCCACGAACAGGGCAAGAGGGTTCCCTTTTCTCCACACCCTCTCCAGCATTTATTGTTTGTAGATTTTTTGATGATGGACATTCTGACTGGTGTGAGATGATACCTCATTGTAGTTTTAATTTGCATTTCTCTAATGATTTGTGATGTTGAGCATCCTTTCATGTGTTTGTTGGCAACCTGTATATCTTCTTCGGAGAAATGTCTATTTAGGTCTTCTGCCCATTTTTGGATTGGGTTGTTTGCTTTTTTGATACTGAGCTGCTTGAACTGCTTGTATATTTTGGAGATTAATCCTTTCTCAGTTGCTTCGTCTGCAAATATTTTCTCCCATTCTGAGGGTTGTCTTTTCGTTTTGTTCATGGTTTCCTTTGCTGTGCAAAAGCTTTGAAGTTTCATTAGGTCCCATTTGTTTATTTTTATTTTTATTTCCATTTCTGTAGGAGGTGGGTCAAAAAGGATCTTGCTGTGATTTATGCCATAGAGTGTTCTGCCTATGTTTTCCTCTAAGAGTTTTCTAGTCTCTGGTCTTACATTTAGGTCTTTAATCCATTTTGAATTTATTTTTGTGTATGGTGTTAGGGAGTGTTCTAACTTCATACTTTTAGGTGTAGCTGTCCAGTTTTCCCAGGACCACTTATTGAAGAGGCTGTCTTTTCTCCACTGTATATTCTTGCCTCCTTTACCAAAAATAAGTTGATCATATGTGTGTGGGTTTATCTCTGGGCTTTCTATCCTGTTCCACTGATCTATATTTCTGTTTCTGTACCAGTGTATAGTCTGAAGCCCAGGTGCCTGATTCCTCCAGTTCTGTTTTTCTTTTTCAACATTGCTTTGGCTATTTGGGGTCTTTTGTGTTTCCATACAAATTGTGAAATTATTTTTCTAGTTCTGTGAAAAATGCCATTGGTAGTCTGATAGGGATTGCAGTAAACCTGTAGATTGCTTTGAGTAGTATAGTCATTTTGACAATGTTGATTCTTCCAATCCAAGAACATGGAATGTCTCTCCATCTGTTTGTATCATCTTTAATTTCTTTCATCGGTGTCTTATAGTTTCCTGCATACAGGTCTTTGGTCTCCTTAGGTAGGTTTATTCCTAGGTATTTTACTCTTTTTGTTGCAGTGGCAAATGGGAGTGTTTTCTTAATTTCTCTTTCAGATTTTTTATCACTAGTGTATAGGAATGCCAGAGATTTCTGTGCATTAATTTTGTATCCTGCTACTTTACCAAATTCATTCATTAGCTCTAGTAGTTATCTTGTAGCATCTTTAGGATTCTCTGTGCATAGTATCATGTCATCTGAAACAGTGACAGTTTTACATCTTCTTTTCCGATTTGGATTCCTTTTATTTCTTTTTCTTCTCTGACTGCTGTGGCTAAAACTTCCACTGTGTTGAATAACAGTGGTGAGTAGTGGCCAACCTTCTCTTGTTCTTGATCTTAGTGGAAATAGTTTCAATTTTTCACCACAAGAAAGATGTTGACTGTGGGTTTGTCATATATGGCCTTTATTATGTTGAGGTAAGTTCCCTCTATGCCTACTTTCTGGAGGGTTTTTAATCATAAATGGGTGTTGAAATTGTCAAAAGCTTTTTCTGCATCTATTGAGATGATCATATGGTTTCTCTCCTTCAATTTGTTAATATGTTTTATCACTTTGATTTGCATATATTAAGAATCCTTGTGTTCCTGGGATAAACCCCACTTGATCATGTTGTATGATCCTTTTAATGTGCTGTTCGATTCTGTTTGCTAGTATTTTGTTGACGATTTTTGCATCTATGTTCATCAGTGATATTAGCCTGTAGCTTTCTTTTTTGGTGACATCTTTGCCTGTTTTTGGTATCAGGGTGATGGTGGCCTCGTAGAATGAGTGTGGGAGTGTTTCTCCCTCTGCTAAATTTTGGAAGAGTTTGAGAAAGATAGGTGTTAGCTCTTCTCTAAATGTTTGATAGAATTTACCAGTGATGCCATCTGGTCCTGGGCTTTTGTCGGTTGGAAGATTTTTAATAACAGTTTCAATTTCGATACTTGTAATTGGTCTGTTTATATTTTCTATTTCTTCCTGGTTCAGTCTTGGAAGGTTCTGCTTTTCTAAAAATTTGTCCTTTTTATTCCAGGTTGTCCATTTCATTGGCATATAGCTGCTTGTAGTAATTTCTCATGATCCTTTGTATTTCTGCAGTCAGTTGTTACTTCTCCTTTTTCATTTCTAATTCTTCTCCCTTTTTTTCTTGAGGAGTCTGGCTAATGTTTTATCAATTTTGTTTATCCTCTCAAAGAACCAGCTTTTAGTTTTATTGATCTTTGCTATCATTTCCTTCATTTATTTTTCATTTATTTCTGATCTGATCTTTATAATTTTTTTCCTTCTGCTAACTTTGGAGTTTTTTTGTTCTTCTTTCTCTAATCGCTTTAGGTGTAAGGTTAGGTTGTTTTTTAGAGATGTTTTCTGTTTCTTGATGTGGGATTGCATTGCTATAAACTTCCCTCTTAGAACTGCTTTTGCAGCATCCCAGAGGTTTTGGGTCGTCGTGTTTTCATTGTCATTTGTTTCTAGGTATTTTTTTGACTTCCTCTGATTTCTTCAGTGATCTCTTGGTTATTTAGTAGTGTATTGTTTAGCCTCCATGTGTTTGTTATTTTTTACAGGTATTTTCCTGTAATTGGTATCTAGTCTCATAGCGTTGTGGTCAGAAAAGATATTTGATATGATTTCAATTTTCTTAAATTTACCAAGGCTTGATGTGTGACCCAAGATATGATCTATCCTGGAAAATGTTCCATGAGCACTTGAGAAGAATGTGTATTCTGTTGTTTTTGGATGGAATGTCCTATAAATATCAATTAAGTCCATCTTGTTTAATATGTGTTATTTAAAGCTTGTGTTTCCTTATTAATTTTCTGTCTGGATCATCTGTCCATTGGTGAAAGGGGGGTGTTAAAGTCCCCTACTATTATTGTGTTACTGTCGATTTCCCCTTTTATGGCTGTTAGTATTTGCCTTATGTATTGAGGTGCTTCTCTGTTGGGTGCATAAATATTTACAATTGTTCTATCTTCTTCTTGGATTGACCCCTTGATCATTATGTAGTGTCTTTCTTTGTCTCTTGTAATAGTCTTCATTTTAAAGTCTATTTTGTCTGATATGAGAATTGCTACTCCAGCTTTCTTCTGATTTCCAATTGCATGGAATACCTTTTTCCATCCCCTCACTTTCAGTCTGTATGTGTCCCTATGTCTGAAGTGGGACTCTTGTAGACAGCCTATATATGGGTCTTGTTTTGTATCCATTCAGCCAGTCTATGTCTTTTGGTGGGAGCATTGAGTCCATTTAAGGTAATTATGAATATGTATGTTCCTATTACCATTTTCTTAATTGTTTTGGGTTTTTTATTGTAGGTCTTTTTCTCCTCTTGTATTTTCTGCCTAGAGAAGTTCCTATAGCATTTGTTGTAAAGCTGGTTTGAGGTGCTGAATTCTCTTAGCTTCTGCTTATCTGTAAAGGTTATTTCTCCCTCGAATCTGAATGAGATCCTTGCTGGGTAGAGTAATCTTGGTTGTAGGCTTTTCCCTTTCATCACTTTAAATATGTCCTGCCACACCCTTCTGGCTTGCAGAGTTTCTGCTGAAAGGTCAGTTGTTAACCTTATGGGGATTCCCTTTTATGTTAATTGTTGCTTTTCCCTTGCTGCTTTTAATATTTTTTCTTTGTATTTAATTTTTGATAGTTTGATTAGTATGTGTCTTGGCGTGTTTCTCCTTGGATTTATCCTGTATGGTTCTCTCTGCACTTCCTGGACTTGATTGCCTACTTCCTTTCCCGTATTAGGGAGGTTTTCAACTATAATCTCTTCAAATGTTTTCTCAGTCCCTTTCTTTTTCTCTTCTTCTTCTGGGACCCCTATAATTCGAATGTTGGTGCATTTAATGTTGTCCCAGAGGTCTCTGAGACTGTCCTCAATTTTTTTCACTCTTTTTTCTTTATTCTGCTTTGCAGTAATTATTTCCACTATTTTACCTTCCGGGTCACTTATCTGTTCTTCTGCTCAGTTATTCTGCTGTTGATTCCTTCTAGAGAATTTTTAACTTCATTTATTGTGTTGTTCATCATTGTTTGTTTGCTCTTTAGTTCTTCTAGTTCCTTGTTAAACATTTCTTGTATTTTCTCCATTCTATTTCCAAGATTTTGGATCATCTTTACTATCATTACTCTGAATTCTTTTTCAGGTAGACTGCCTATTTCCTCTTCATTTGTTTGGTCTTGTGGGTTTTTACCTTGCTCCTTAGTCTGCTGCGTATTTCTCCGTCTTCTCATTTTGCTTAACCTTCTGTGTTTGGGGTCTCCTTTTCACAGGCTGCAGGTCCGTAGTTCCCGTTGTTTTTGGTGTCTGCCCCCAGTGGCTAAGGTTGGTTCAGTGGGTTGTGTAGGCTTCCTGATGGAGGGGACTGGTGCCTGTGTTTTGGTGAATGAGGCTGGATCTTGTCTTTGTGGTGGGCAGGACCGTGTCCGGTGGTGTGTCTTGGGGTGTCTGTGACCTTATTATGATTTTGCACAGCCTCTCAGCTAATGGGTGGGGTTGTGTTCCTGTCTTGCTAGTTGTTTGGCATAGGGTGTCCAGCACTGGAGCTTGCTGGTTGTTGAATGGTGCTGGGTCTTGGCATTGAGTTGGCGATCTCTGGGCTTTCACCGTTTGAGATTATGTGGAGCCGGGAGGTCTCTGGTGGACCAATGTCCTGAACTCGGCTCTCCCACCTCAGAGGCTCCATCCTGATACCTGGCCGAGCACCAAGACCCCGTCAGTCACACGGCTGGTAGAAGCACCTCTGCGCTGCCGTCTCTGAGGGCTACTACCTGCCTTGGCCCCTGCCCAGCAGCCCCTTGTCACCCAGGAAGTGAATCATGGAGCTCCAGCAGCAGCCCAGCTCTGCTCCAGCTGCTCGTGGCACCTCAGAGGTCCCCTGAAAGATATACTTCTTATTACAATGTCCATTTTAACTTTGTCCCTTAAATATATTTTGTACTCAAGTAATGATATCAGAAGTCACAGACAAGGGAGAATTGGAAGTTGGATCTTGTCACACAAATTGGAAAGTATCATGCAATGTCCTTCAGGTATCCTTTATCAGCAGCAGCATCCTTTGAAATTGAAACTGAATAGATTATATGGTGATCTGCCTCTTCTTTCCTTCAGAGTTTGGATGGGATATATGAGGCTTGGAAAAGGTGATATCCAAGATCCACACTGGCTCTTCAGTTCCACAATTCTACGAGCTCACATAGGGGCGGCAGCCACTCTCTCAGCACAAGCTTCTGTCCTTGTCTGGGTCACTGTGGGTTTCAGCCATGTCAGCTCCATATAATTCACAAAGGAATCAACCCATAGACACTTCCCAGCCACGTATGTGCCTGTGCTGTACATAATCTCATGACATCATGGTTCAAATATTGGTTCTATTCCCCTTTCTCCAAGTCTCTGAAATCACTGAAGGTTGAGTGTAAGTACCACCCTTAAGGTCATTCTTCAAGCTGCATGACTGAGTTCCTGCTAGTGTTGGTGGGTCTTCTGCAGAGGCAGGGGGTGGCTGTGGCTCACTGCCGGGACAAGGACACTGCCAGCAGAAATTGTGGGAAGTACTCCTTGACGTGAGCCTTCCTGGAGTCCCTGTTTTACTTATGTAAGCACAAAAATCAAGAGTGGATGAGCACAAGTCTGGTGTCAGCCTGCAACAGAGAAACCACAATCTCTTCCCGTTCTTTTTCCAGAAAGTCATATACTTGTAATCATATACTATGAGGTGTTTTTTTGTGTTTTTTTTCTGAACAGGCTTCTTTTACTTAGCAATATGCATTTAAGTTTCCTCTGTGTCTTTTTATGATATGATAGCTCTTTTTAACTGAATAATATTCCATTGTCTAGATGT
The DNA here is from genome assembly GCF_963924675.1 of Phocoena phocoena. Lineage (NCBI taxonomy): Eukaryota > Metazoa > Chordata > Mammalia > Artiodactyla > Phocoenidae > Phocoena > Phocoena phocoena. The sequence goes on along the minus strand of NC_089235.1, from coordinate 69,590,131 downwards.
ACCACAGTTTATCCATTCCCCTACTGAAAGACATCTTGGTTGTTTCCAGGTTTGGGCAATCATGAATACAACTGCTATAAACATCTATAACATATGATGTAGAGCATCTTTTCATATATTTACTTGCCATCTGTACATTTTCTTTGGTAAGATGTCTGTTAACGTTTTGGGTCCATTTTTCAATTAGAATTTTTGTTTTCCTGATGTTGAGTTTTAGGATTTCTTTGTATATTTTTTATAGAAGACGTTTGTGAGATTTGTGTTTTGCAAGTATTTTCTCCCAGCCTGTGGTCTGTATTTTCATTCTCCTAATAGTGTCTTTTACAGAGCAGATGTTTTTAATTTTAATGTAATCCAATTTACTGGTTTTTTCTTTCATAGATTATGCTTTTGGTGTTGCATGTAAAAGGTCATTGTCAAAAGTCATCTAGATTTTCTCCTATGTTGTCTTCTAGAAGTTTTATAGTTTTGTGTTTTACATTGAGGTCTGTGATCCATTTTGAGATCATTTTTGCGAAGAGTATAAGATCTGTATCTAGGTTCATTTTCTGTGTGTGGATGTGGATACTCAGTTGTTTCAGTACCATTTGTTGAAAAGAATTTTCTTTCTCCATTGAATTTCCTTTTTCCCCTTGCAAAAGGTTAGGTGAATATATTTGTGTGGGTCTATTTCTAGGGTCTCTTTTCTATTCCATTCAATTGTTTTTCTGTTATTTCTCCAATACTACACTGTCTTGATCACTGTAGCTACATAGTACTTCTTGAAATAGGGTAGACCCCAGGAGCACAGAGTAGAGTCACTTACCATAGTCTTCAGATTGAGGAAATCTCAAAGAATATTAGTCAGGCTTAAAGGTATGAAGGGTATTACAAGATAAGGGAGCAGCATGGGCAAAGGCAGAGAAATAAAAAAACAAAAATTATATATACACACACACACACACACACACACACACACACACACACACATACATAAATGGTGGGAAAGAAAGCCCATTTAGGTAATAAGATGTACACTTTGTGAATTTAAAAGAGATGGTTTCTTTTAGGTGTGGGTAGGAATATATAGATTCATCAGGAGAAGTAGAGTGACACTCATCCTCCTTCCTGGCTGCCCCCGGCATCCAACACTGCTAGCTGGCTTTGAGGACCACCTGGAAGGCGTGCTGAGGAAGAATCTACCAAGAGAAGCCTGAGCGACCGCTGTCTTTAATCCTCCACCCATGCTGACTCGCCCTGCCCAGTAGCACTAGATGGAGCTCTACGGAAGCACTTCTAGAAATGGAGAGAGGACTGGAAGGGAGGAGTTAATGAGTCTGTAGGAATGCAATTTCTCAAGTGGAACTGAGCATTGCTCAGGACACAGCCCTACAGATGGCACCCATTGATGGATGGCCTATTTCTAGATCACTGACACCTTCAGTTTATACATAGAAACACCTAGACAGCTGGAATCACAAGAGTCTTGCTTAGGGCACGATGTGCCAGAGGGAGCACGGGCTCTGAAGTTCACTCAGAAAACTTGGGGTGAATTTCCAATTCTTCTGTATAAAGTTGATTGTATTTGGGCAAGGTCTTTCACCCCTCTGAGACTCAGTTTTCTCATATCTAAAGAGGTGAGGCCAATGCCTCTTTCACTAAGTTGTGCTAAAGACTAAGCGAAGTAGAGATTGCAAATACCTGACATATAGGGAATAATACATACATTCGGCTCTGTGCAAGCATGTATTGTGGTGCGGGAGATGAACGTACCTGGTAATTAGCAATGCTAGAAAATGCTAATGCACTCATCTGACACCTCCATTGCTTTTTAAATCCTCCAGAGAAGTGTTAGCCACAGAGAAGAGTAGAGCGATGAGAATCAGAAAGGTATCATATCAACTAAGTTTAAAAATCCTCCAAGCACCATTTTTTTCATACAATATCGGCTCTCAACCTTACAACAACTCTAGAAGATATTAATAGTAACATTAACATTACAGCTGACACTTAAATAGCATTGAGTGCCAAGCAATTTTCTAAATATTTCACATGCACACATTCATTTAAGCTTCACAACTACCCCATAAGATTGGTTCTATTATCATTCTTATTTTATATATAAGGTTACAAAGTCATGAATAGGATAAGTAATTTCACACTTTCACACAAGTATTCACTGGCTCCCTGAACTTGGACTTCCAGCCTCCAGAAGTGTGAGAAACATAAAAATTTCTGTTGTTTAAGCCCCCAGTCTATAATTTGTTATAGCAGCCTCGACTGACCAAGACACAGAGTAAGACAAGTGCAAAAATAAAACAAACTGGAAGCAATGAAGCAATTACCATACGAAAAATCATTCATCTCCTCTGTACGTTCACAGAGGTAGGCCATTCATTTGAAGCCCTATGGGTCATTTATTTATTTTTTTAATTTTACAGCAGAGGCTCTCTCTAGCACTGCTTAAGAATTTTGCATCCTGATCTTAGTTTTTCTTTTTTTTTTTTAATTTGGTATTTTATTCCCATCTGTTTTAGGTAGAACTTTTTTTTTTTTTTCATGGCTAGGTTCAAAGATTTGCCTCCCATAAATTTTAAATCACTTTTGAACCACAGTGAGAAAAAGGTACAAATCTTAAAATTGGACAGAAAGCATGTTATGCGTGTTCTGAAGAACACAGCTAATTTAGAAGCAGCTTCAGGTCACTGAACAGATATAGAGTAAGGCTTCCTCAGTAAACTGAAGGGCACCACTTAAGCCTTCATCACAAGTTCTTATTTTCTCAGCATTACCTATGCTATTCCAGAAAAGTCTGAAGTTCAGGGCAGGAGAATTCATGCTCAGTTCTTCTTAAATACACTTTACTGTTCATTGTTTGTGAGGTTCCTAAAGTCAAGAAGAATAGGTTGAGTGTGTGTGACAGAATGGTCTCTGCCAACAAAGAATTTAAAGCCCAGCCAAGGAGTAAAATGATAGCAGTATCTTATGTTTGCACAGTACTGTACACAGTGCACTTTCATGCTAACTCAGCAAGACTTAATGGTACTCTTACTGGCACTCTCAGGCTGTATGGAGCAGAAAGGCAAGGGGAGGGATGGTGTTGGGACCTTGCTGGGGTCCTAATGTTTCATAATATGACAGATGCCTGTGGGTGGTTATAGCAGCAGCGTGTGGGCATTGGAATTCCAGGCAACACCTCAGTATTCAGAAGTTGAGTGACTGACCGCAAAGAAGACTTGGGGAACCCATGGAAAAAATACTAACCATAGTGTTAATAATAAGAGTCAACATTTTCTCATTGTTTACTAAGTGATAAGTGGTATGCCAATACCTATTTAATCCTGATGAAAACTTGATAAGTATTATTATTATTATTCCAATTTTGCTGAAGAGGAAACTGAGGCACAGCAGGTTAAGTAATCAGTTCAAGATCACACTGTGCCCAGTGGCTGGGATTTGAACGCAAGGCTCTAACTCCAAAGCTCAGGCTCTTAAGTACTATGTCACACTGATGTCAACGTCTTAGATTCCAGAAATTATGAACCACACAAAAATTCAGGAGAATCAAACACTATATGTGATGTGAATACAGAGATGAAGAAGCTGTAGACCCTGCCCATGGAAAACATGCTTCCCAGGGAGAGTCAGCCGAGAAACCGTGTGTGTTCACCGGTGCCAGGACTGAGTAGCCATAGGGCCAGTAGGGCATCCCAGAAGGACAAATGGAGAATAGCTTTTCTGAGGAACTTACAAGTTCCTTAAGGGTGGGGGCTTCCTTACCCTTAAGCCTCCCAGGAGTTCTCCATAATGTCTAGATCAGAGATGGTTTAACTCCCCAACGCAATTCATCCCACCTTCTGTATGTCATTCTTCTTGAACGCTTGTCGCTATTGACACAGAGGGCATTTTCTCATGGAGAAAAAAAGGGCAAGACTCAAACAGCAAAGTGCAACAAATAGAATAAAAAAGGAGTGAAGATAAAGTCCTGTGAGAGGAAAGAGTGTGACAGTATTGATTTTGTGTTTGGGATAGTAGAGATGTCTTTGGGAAGACTCCCAAAGGAGTTAAATTTAAATGGGATCTTCAAGAATGAGCTGAAATTTGCCAGGAGTGAGAACATGGCATTCCAAAACATGGATCAGCCTATGCAGTGATTCCCAAACCAAACAAGTAAGTGAACTCTTTGGAGAACTTGCACAAAATAAAATCTTAATTCTTAACCTTGAGATTCTGATTCAAGTGATCTGGAGTTTGTCTGGGAGCTTGTGTTTATAACACCAAGTCACCCAGAACTCTTTATGAGCTCCTGGGCAAGCTATTTTGGAGTGATGCCCTTTATACACATGTTTGTTTGTGAAAGGCCATAATTTGTCAAAGAAAAGGTAAGCATTTGCGTGAAGCTTTGAGGGGGTTGACTGAAAAGAAGGGGTGAGAGATATGAAAGAAAATGTGGGTAGGAACTGGATTGTGGGAACTCTGTCTTATAGGCACTGAGGGGCCAGCAGAGCTCTCAGGCAGGGGAGCACCGTCACAAGGAGGGGATTTTAGCAAGACAAGTTTGGTTGGATTTGGGGGGAATAATTAGATTTGGTACACCTAAAAGCAAAGAGAACATAGAAGAAGGTATTGTAATAGTCTCATGAGAGGATAGCCTTACTGAAGGGAGTGAGGGTGAGGAAAAAGGCATAGGTTTGGAAGGTAGTTGTAAGAGTAAAAGGACAAGGGCACCATCAATCATTTGGATATACTTTTCTTTGACAGTATATGACATTTATTTTTTGTCACTACTTGAGACTTGTTATGAAATATCTGTTTATTGGAAAAAATATTTTCTTCCACCTCACTTCCTACCCTAAACAGTCAAGAAACTCAAAGAAACACTGAAATTGCTTTTGGAGGGGGTTTAAATTTGTTCACCCAAAGGCAGGCTACACAATTCTTCAGACAATAGCAGACTTGACTACGGATATCAGTTTGTTTCAACACTTTCAAGGAGAATCAGATAAATCCTAGGAAACAGAATGTTCCACATGTTTAACATTGAGGAAGGCAAGCAGAGAAATCTGTAGCACTCATGACAAATTTTAGCCACTTGTCCCCAAGCATTTTCTACTTTACCATATTTCTTCCAACCGTTCGTCGGGCAGCATTTTGCTTATTGAAATTAATATTTCAATCAGTTTTGGTTCTACATTCAAAACATTGGAAGGGGGATTTTTGAGGATGAATAATAATAATTACCGAAATGTAGGGCTGTGTGGGAAGAATGAAAGGAGTGTGGAGGGTGTTCATTTAACACGCTTCAAATGAAAATATAATTTCATAGATACCTATAAAAATGTTCATACCCTTTAAACAGTAATTCCACTACTGGAAATTTAACCCAAGAACATAATTTTGAAGGAGAAAAACTTACGAAAGCAAAGGCTCTGGAGCAGCATTATCTATTTAGCAAAAATCGAGACAAAAAACAAAAAGAAGATAAACCCCTAAATATTCCAAGTACAATAGGATGGTTAAATAGGTTATTCTAAATAATTGATGGCATAATTAAGTTAATTTTTTTACCAAAGTCATAACTGGTCAAGGAAGGGTGATTTTGCTCTTTAGATGTTTCTTACTAGGAGTTAGTAAGTATGGCCCACTGCTTGTTTTTGTAAATAAAGTTTTATTGAAACATAACCATGACACTTCCTGTACAGATTTCAAGCTACAGTGGTAGAGTTGAGTAGCTGCACAAAGATCAGAAGGGCTGAGAAACTTAAAATATTCATTATCTGTCCCTTTATAGAAAAAAGTTTGCTGACTTCTGCTACACACTAAAGTAGGAACATTTCTTAGATGTGTTTGCTATGAGCTCTCACAACAAAGAGCGGGATCCAGGAGCAAAGACATAGCAGACACAAGTTTGCACGGTGGCTCTGCCGATTTCTAATGTATGACCCTGAAGATAATACTTACTATCAGAGCCTCAGTTTTCTCACCTGTGACATGAGGATCATTCATTTTTAGAGTGTTGCTAAGGGGATTAGAGATCTGTTTTGTAGCACAAATAACTTGATGGTACAAACATAGTCATGACTCAGTCCTGGATACCACCAGGACTCAGGGGTCTGACATACTGACCAGTTATTAGCTCTGTGACCTTGGAGGAAGTTACCAATACTTATCTCCCTAAGCCTCAATCTACTCATAATGTAAAATGAAGGTGGTGATGAGATTCTATCAGGGGTTCACCCCATACACGAGAAACAAACATACTACTTAGCATAGTGTCTGGTATCTATGGCCAGGCTCTATCTAAAACAGGTAGCTAATATCCTGCTCCTCCCCTCATCCCATCTCTATCCCATCATGCAAGTATGATAATGACACTCCTTGGCCTAAATTCATGTGTCCCAATTACCTTCTCAGTGATGTCTAGACTCCTTAACCTCAAAAGGCTCCTTGAGACTGGCTCCTGCTACCCTCTGCAGCTTTATCTCACCACGTCTCCATCCTGCCTCTACCTTCCTACCCTGCAGTACAACACTTAGCATAGTTCAGTGGGCCCTTCTTACCCCGAGGGGTTCTGTATCCTTGGTTTCAACCAACCATGGATGGAAAATGTTCAGAAAAAAAAATTCTAGAAAGTTCCAAGAAGCAAAACTTGATTTTGCCGCACACTGGGAACTATTTACATAGCGTTTACATTGTATTAGGTATTATAAACAATCTAGAGGTGATTTAAAGTATGTAGGAGTATGTGCATAGTTTATATGCAAATACTACAACACTTTATATAAGGGGCTCAAGCATCTTTAAATTTTGGTTTCCACAGGGGTCCTGGAACCAATCCCCTGTGGATATCGAGAGACCACTATACCTAAATAATAGCCCGGCAATAACTATTTTGATTTTTTAAAGTTAATGAATACTGAGTATGTTTTGAATGCTGAAACATGTGACTGTATTCCTTTAAAAAAACTACAAAACAACCTAACACTGATGGTATGTGCTATGCACTGTTCTAAGAGCTATACAGTACTCACTCATTTAGTGCTTGCGACCACCCTGTAGGGTGAGCATACCTATCAGCCTCATTTTGTAGTTGATGAAACTGAAGCACAAAGAGGTTGAATAATTCAAAGTCACGTAGGTGGCAAGTAAAAACCTAGGATTTAAATTCAAGCAACCGGGTGTAGAATCTGTACTGTTGAACACATTGTTAACTTTCCCCTGACAACATAAACAGAACTGGAATTAGAGTTGACAGAATAATTTAAAAGACTGATAATGCAAAGTGTGGTTGAAGATGTAGAAAAACCAAAACCCTCATATATTTCTGGTAGGAGTGTAAATTGGTACAACTACTTTGAAACACTTCTTTATCAGCATCTCTTAAAGTATACGCTTTACCCTATGACTCAGCAATTCCCAAGAGATACAAACGTGTAGGTCAACCAAAGGACATGAACAAAAGCATTTACAGCAGCTTTCTTATAACATCCCCTAAATGGAAACAATCCAAACAGATAGGTGAAAGAATTAATAAATCTATTGTTATTTGTACAACAACATGGTATTACACAACAATTGAATAAACTACTGCTGTACACAATAATAAAATGAGTTACTTTCCCAAACATATTAATGAGCAAAATAAGCAGGACACAGAGTGCATTCTACATGCATCCCACTTACATGCATTTTAGGAACAGGCAAAATTAATCCATGTTAACAGAAGCCAAAAAGGCGTTACCTGGATGTGTGTGTCAGGGAGATTGGGAGGGGGCGTGAGAGGAAGGGACTCCTTGGGTCCTGGAAATCTTTTGCTTGAGCTAAGTAGTTACATAGGTGTAGACACACATAAAACCATCAACGTGCACTCTTAAAAGTTGTGCACATTGGTGTATATACCTTACATCTGAAAATAAAATAAGTTAATGTAGGTCTTAGTAAACTGGAGACCTGTGACATTTAACTGAAATTTAACCCTCCTAGAAGACTCACATGGTGGACAGCTTCTCTAGCAGAAGAGCACAATTGGCCTTGAATTCTCAAACACAATATCAAAAAACAGAAGCAGGTTCCTTCTGCCTGAAATAGTTAAATGAGTAGATTTCCCTCATTGCTGCAGCCAGCAACCCATCAGGCAATCGTTTCTGGCCCAAGAACAGTGGGATTGTGCAAAGCATCCAAGGATGGAGTCAGTGTTTCACGATCTGCCCCAAGCCACAAGCTCCTGCACTTAATCAATAAAAATCATCCACAGATTTCTGGATTTACTTTAAGCAAGTAGCATTTCTATAAACCTCCGAGACAGATACAAGGAATAGCTTGATTCTGGGTCAAGGAACGTCTTGCAAATAACATTCCCATCGTTCAGAGTTATTCTCGCTGACGAGCCAATGATTTCACAGCTTGACAGGATATATGTAGCTATATATTGACTTTGCACCCGGGAGAACCTCAGGATTTGTTTCCTCATGAGGAAAATTTGGATCCTATTGCAACCAAAACCAAGGACTTTTGAGGTTCACTGGCTTGCATCAGTTGACTAGGAGGGGAGAAGGCTAGAACTTTATCTGGTGACTTAAATGTTATACATTTCTCTTGATGCCACTGAATACCTGAGATCTGAAATCTCAAAATGTGATTTTATCAAAGCCACGCCTATAAGCTTTCAGATTTAGCATATCTTTATTGAGCACTTACTACGCTCTTCAAAATGGGTATGAAAACCACAGTTTGTAGACGAGAAACTGAATTAGTCTGAGCTCCCATGATACTCTCTCCCAGCAGAGCTAGAATTTGAATCAAGATTTTCTGACCTTGGGAAAAACTTAGAGAGTTATTAGTTAATTATAGTTGCTTCTTTAAAGCAAAATAATAACATCTAAGATCTGGTTATGTGTCTGCGGTTAAGTAGGTATATGACCTTGGGCTAATTACTTCACTGCTTAGTCTCTTGATCTAAAGAATAAATCAGTTGCACTAGTATGTCTCTCCAAAATGTTGTGGGTTTTTATCCACCATATTTAGCTCTAAAAATGTGTCCCTTCTTATTTCCTGCCATAGCACAAAAAGAACCACATTTAAACCAAAGACAGTTTTATTTGAACTAGAAATCTGTTGGGAAATTATAACTCAAACCACTCAATCTATTCTTTTCCCTAATAAGATTATTTAAAGTGCCCACTCTCACAGAGAGGGACTTGTGATGAAAGGCCTGAGATGTATAACCAAGGCCAGATTTTTAAAATTCTGCGTAATTGACGTGAATAACGTGCGAAGTGACCTGAGAATGTTTAGGACAGAAAAAGTGTAAATGTCTTCAAGAATTGAGTAAATAAACATTTTAATAGAAAAAATAATGATCTTCTTTTATAATATGGAAGGAAAAAGAGAGCTTTGAACTTATGTTGGCTCACTGTTTCATAAAACAATTTTCAGAAGGATCTCATATAGCTGTGTTTTGCTATAGAATTGTGAAGGTGATAGCCACTCAACTGGGCAGAATGATCTCCTTCTATATTTCCTAGTGGAAAAATTCTTTTTCTCTCTTCCTCTCTAAAGCCTTCCATCTGGGTCTCATATAGCTGAATGTATACTGTTGGAATGGAAACCCAGGATTCCAGAGATTTTAAAAAAATATTCAACTCCTTGCTATTCGGTAGAGCCATAAATGATCTTTTTTCATCTCAGCCAGTTAAAGATGGAAATGATAGTAAAAACTGGCCTTTTTATGTTTCAGTTCAATTTAGCAAATATTGACTGAGCAAATACGATTTGTAAATATAACTGCTCCATTTACAGGATAAAAGTTTCTAAGTGTAAGAACACACTTCTAGTAGGACTGAAATGATAATAAAACAAAGTAAATGTATCAAAAGCATTAGGCCTACATCTCATAAATACCATAAAGGAGCAGAAATTAATATAGTCTTTGAAAGTCAGAGAAGACTCCCTGGAAGAAGTGACTCATGAGTGGAGTTTCTAATATAAGTAGCAGTTATCCAGGTGAAGAAGTGTGAAAGGACAATCCTAAAAGATGGCATGGAGAAGAATTACACTTGACATAGAGAATGTAAATATCTGAATTAAGTAACTGAAGTGAAGTACTTGACATAGCTGCCTTGGTGCCTTCCCAAGTGCCATCAATCCTCCTATTTGGGCAACTTGTGAACTTTTCAGCCCAGGCTCTTGAACTCTGATTGGTCTGTGCTCACTGACATTTTTTTCCAAAGATTTTATGGGTCATTAATATATTCTCATGCTTAAAGCAAGGGGAGGGGGGCGGTCCTTACAAGAAAGTGAACAAAAGTGATATAAATACCAAGTGTTAATGGATTCACTTTGTGCAGTTATGTTTTTCTATTGAGGAAAGGGAGCCAGACCTTTGTAGCCACACCCACCACTGAATGTGAACTTAACTTACTTAAGTAAAGCAGCTTCCCAGGGCAATTCCCAGAGAGACTCACCTGCGAGCCAACAGTGAGGAACACACCTGGCAGATAGGGGAATAAATGCCTCAGCCCTGAAAGGGAATCTGGTTGGTGTACTACAGTATCCACTACAGCTGTCATATTACTTAGCCCTATTAATCAATTTAAGGGTAGAAGTATCTAATCCTAGTAACATTTCAACCCTTGATGAAATTATTTATTGAATCTGTTCTAGGACTGAAGTAACAATATATCGTAAGACACTAAGGTTATTCCTTTGGCATTTATAGCAAAAATCACATAACCATCCCTCTTGCACCTTCAAGGAGGGAGTCTAGTGAGGGACGGAAGAGAACTAATCAGCCCCTATAACACACAGGAACATCAGCTAAATGTAAACCAATGGATCACTTCATTTCACACTGAAAGTAGCCTCTGATATAGGGATTCCATCAAGGTAGGAAATACATAATTACATCAGGAGATTTCCAACATCCCTTGACTGTCATCACCTCTCGACTCTCCCACCTTGAACATCTCCCCTCTAGTTACATTGCAAAGTGTTATTCATGCCTTGTCTAATTTAATCCCCACAACAAACTTATGAGTTCAGTATTCTCATCCCCATTTTACAGATTAGAAAATTAATGCTCAGACAGTTTAAGTCTACCATCCCAATATACCAGATAACAGAACTGGAACTTCTACACAGATCTGTCTGGCCCCAAAGCCATACAAACCCTTTCCTTTACAGTGAACTGCTGCTGGAAGCTTCAAATTAAAATGTACCTCTAAGGAGAAAAAAAAATGAATTCACTGTTGAGGAAAAGAATCTTCTAGAAATCTCTTAGTAATGATAAGAACTGATTATAAACCCAATTCCTCTAAAATCTAAGCACTTTGGAAATGAGTTCCTGGGAAGCTGTCACTGTTCTCCAGAGAGCCATTTAGTAGCAGAAGAAATTCCAGGTGTTTCACTAGATTACAGATAAATAAATAAATACCCGCCCTCCCCCAGGATGAATTCAATCTTCAGACAATTCATTGAAGATAAACAGATACACAATTCTAAAACTCATTGTTGGAATTAAAAATAACACTTCATTTCCTGAATTCTAGTAAAGTCTTTAAACTGGCCAGAAAGTATCAAAAATAGGCATAAATGGGGGTAATGACTTCTCATTCAAGAAATGTCTACTTGCTAAGGAAAAATCTGAGATTACAGGGGAGATTATATAAATGCTAACTATCAGCAATTATTGGTCAGTGATGCAGAGAATCCAAGATGCATATTGGAGGGCACGAGTAGGAAAAACATCTTTGGCTTATAATTGCAGAATCCTCTACCTCTCTGTGAAACTGAAGCTGATATGGAGAGCCATTGGGGTTTTGCTTATAAACTGAAGAGGGAATGTTTAGACTACCCAACCATATTTGGCTTCTCTTTATATATGAGGGTCCAGTTGACATAGACTACAACTCTTGATGCATTTAGTAGGTAGAATATTACCTTCTCAGAGAAGTTGATATTTTGGTGTAATGAAAATTTTACAATCTTTGAAGTCCGATCTTTGGGACATTACATAACTTCTCTTAGCCTGAGCTTCCCTGTCAGTGAAGGGGCATGAGGAATGGAGATCCTCTATCAATACTTTGCTGTAATACGAGGAGAACTAAGAGAAATTATGCATGGGTCAGAGTAAGTGCTGTATTTTGCTTCTTCCTTCCCCTTTACATGATGTAACTGTGATCAGGATTTGTTAAAATAATAATAGATCACATGTGAATGAACTTATATGAATTAGGTAGGAAAAAGCAGGAAGTGAATATTCAAATAATTTGTTTAATCATTCAGAGTTATGTTTTGAAATAATTTCCTCCTGAATATTGAGAAAAAATAATAGTTAAATCTGTTTCATTTTTACAAGGTTGAGATTTATAGAAGAATCCAATTTCATGGGGAAAGACAAAATGTATATAAAGTGCCTAGCGCAGAGCTAGGGGTGGAGTAGGTGCTCAGTAAATAGTAAGTCCTTTTATGTATATAAATATGCTCAATTTTCACTAGATTGGTGGCTTCTGGATATTTGAAATACCCAAGATACTCATTCCTGGCTACTTCTTATTGGACCCAAATCACTCCTCACTCCTAGCTCTTCTATTTTTGGATCTTTTGGTTCCCCATCTTGATTACTACTTCCTGTTTATGCCTCTTTGATCCACGATTTAATTTTGTACTTACTAACTTACATTTAACTCAATCATACCTTCTCAGCATGATTTCTGGCTTCTGCCATCACCTCACAACCGATATATATTCATACAAGACACCTCACACCAGGACATGGTTTCGTGGGCATCCCTGACCTGGTCAGCCCTAGCTTAGGGTTAGCTAGCCACTAACAACGCAGAAGATGTATTCGACCTCAGATGATTCTTTGAAGAGAGCAGGATATCTTACTATAATACAAAAGAGAGGAGGGATTATTTACTGAGCACTCTATAGTCAGTGTGGTGTCAATGTGGTAGATTGTATTATTGCTCCCAATTCTCACCCCCTCCCTTTGATGAAAGAATACATTCGAGCTTCCTGCCATATGACTTTGTAGCACTTCCCACCAGAGCTGGTAGAGAACATTTGGCCACTCCACTGATATTGAGCTTGGCCAAGGGGCTTTGGCCAGTGCAATGTTAGCAGTTATAACGTGGGCAGATGCATTCCTGTGATTAGACGAGGCCTCTTGCACTTCTGCCTTCACGACAGAATGAACATCCTGGGAGCTGCTGGCTCAAAAAGAATGAGGAGGTGACGAACTACAGCCTGTTTCATGGTCAAGGCTTTAAAAAGTGAACGAAATGGTCTAAGACCATGAGGCTGGTCGTCTGTACTTTTGCAGAAAGTCTGTTCCTTATCTAAATGCTTTCTATTTTTAGCTAAAAAACAAGTACTCCATTTAGAAACAGTAATTTTAAAAAACAAAAATGATATATAATAATAGATCACTTCTGAACACTTACAGTGTGCTTGACATGCATTATGTGACCCTTTACAACCAATCTTTTGCTAATACTATAATGATCTCCATTTTTACAGATGAAGAAACTCAGTCCTAGAAAGATCTAGTAATATGTCCAGGGTCACTAAAGTGATGAACGTATATTTGAACCCAAGTTGACTTAAGTACTAGAACTATTAAAGCACTATGACTATGACTTCATTTCCATTACCTGTGAAAGATAGGGAGGTGGTCTAACAAAAACCAAGTCCAAAGGGAAAAGATGTGACCAGCTAGGCGGAGTGTATGATTATCATCAGGAAAGCTGCAAGTAGGAGATCAAAGTGATAAGAGGGGGTATCTCCAAATAATGTACAAATCCCCCAATAAAAGAGCCAGCTGTAAATACCAACAAGATTCAGAAGCTGTGACACCAGTTCATGCCAGTATTAATCATGTAAGAGCTCTGGTGCTCTTTCTATCTCTCCTAGCCTCTTTCCAATCCCAAAGGATCAGAATCCTGGATTCACAAAAAGCAGCACAGAAAAACAGAACAAATTAACCACGTGGCCTCCCATAGCAGAAAGCTAGACGGCTGCAGGCCTGCGATAGAACGGGAAAGGGGGTAGCTGTAACTTTGACTGATATTTACATTTTTGGGTATTCAGTGGATAAAACAATTAATGATTGAAAAGCCTTTTATTACCAAAATAAATTTTACTCAGGCGCAGGGTAAGCACTATGGTTTTTTGATTATCTACCATGAGTTCTGCATGATAAAATTAATGGGCATACTAGACTAAAAGTTTCTTTTTTTTTTTTGGCCACGCCTCACAGCTTGAGGGATCTTAGTTCCCCAACCAGGGATTGTACCCGGGCCCCAGCAGTGAAAGCACCGAGTCCTAACCACTGGACCGCCAGGGAATTCCGTAGACATAAGTTTCTTGAAGCAAGGAACTCTATGCTGTATCTGCTACATCCCCTACCTTGTCAGTCTCCCCTCACCCCCACAAGCCAATTTGCATAAAGTGATTCCCCTGCTGGGTCAGACCCATTTAATCCTCAGTGCAGACCTGATGAGAGAAGCCAGTCTATCAAGTAGACCCACCCATATTTAAATAAAAATTATTTATGATTGACTATATTAAGTATTGATTATATATAGCAAACCCAGATGATAGGAAGTGCACAGTCATCTGGAGGAAAACTGTAGGTAGAAACTGTAAGCCAGTGCATTGTGTATTATCAAAGATATGGTCAAGCTACCGAGGGAATACACTGAAAAATGAATCAACTCTGCCAGGAGGCTCAGTGAATGTTTACAAAAGAGAATTTGAGCTGAGTTTTCCAGGTATGAATAGTTGTATCAGGTAGACAAGAGGAGTTTTCCAAAACAGAGAGAACAACATTTTCAAAGGACGTATTTGTTAAAAATAAATATATTATAAGCGAAAATGTGATTTATTCAAGGACCCACAAGCTTAAGGCTGGGTCAGAGCATCTGTAAGAGAAACAAAAAAAGACAGAGCTAGAAGGCAGACAGGAACCTCAGTATGGTAGCCCTGTATTGGTTGGGGAAAGACTATTTAATTGTTGATCTTTCTATGTCAAGGAAGGGTGTTTTCCACTCCCTACAAGTGCTGGAGAAAACCCAGCCAGGCACTATTTCCACTCTCATCCATTGTAATCCATTACCAGGGGAGGGGTTATTGCATCAGAACTGGACAGAAAAGATTTGATTTGACCCTGTGCGTTGCCCAAATAGTGCCTAGAATTATGAGTATCTTGACGACTTATTTCCAAGTTTCTTCTAATAATACGTTTTGCCACATAGCGTTGGATTCTGAAAAAATCAGGTTTAGAAGCAGAGCAAGCCATGTGATTTTCATCAGTCCCGATTCAGCAGTGGTGAAATTAATGCTGTATTTGATCTGTACCTGGATCCTCAGGTCCATTCCTCAAATCAGTTGGAACCAGTAAGATTGGAGAAATGGTTGGGAATATTTATCCTTTATCCCCTTACCTCTGTAATGCCAAGAGATTTGAACTGAGATTGTAAGCAAGATACAGACTTAGAACAATTTTTTAAAGGGGCCTAGTTTGGTGAGATTTGCCAAGACTACACAAATAATGAACTAGGTCATGAGGAAGTATTATTTGAGTGTATACTTTGAACGGTTCAGACTTTTGTAGGTGGAGATGGAGTGACATTTTAGAGAGGAACAATAAGGGAAGGTGGAAATGATAGGTGTTTGCAAGTAATGTGATGGAAATTAATGTCACATTGCTGGAGAATGAGTATACATAGGGAGGAATTGGGAAATAAAGCTTTGAAAAGTAGATTTGTCTGGGGAAAGGAAAGCATGGAAACTAAGGGTTCATGTGTTTGGGGTCGGTAATGGGAAATCATTAGAAATAGTAACTTAATAAGATTTGTCAGTATTGAATAGCCCCCCCATATCAAATATGATGCTGTGATATGTGTTTGAGTATTTGTGGGGTTGTTTTTGTTGTCTGTCTGTTTATACTGTTAATGTTAAGAGGAACAAGGTAAGGCTGATATTCACTGAGGTTTGAACTTAGGCAAGCCAAAATATATTTGTATGTGTACCTCTGTATGTATTTGTGTGTGTGTGTGTGTGTGAAATCAAAAATAGCAAGCTATTTATAAATGTCCATTATTTTAGCAAGAATGTCCATGCTTAAACATTACAAAAATTATTTTCAGTCTCATTTGTTCTTTAAAGGAGGGACAAACTTTACCAGACTTCAGGATTCTCCAAATGTCTTGAGCTATTTTTTTTAAATGTCTTGGTTTTGGCAGGTCTCAAAGCCAGTTTGCCAAGTCCTTTTCCCCTTAATTTTTAAACCCACATGTATTCCAAGGGAAAGTTAATGCATATGTTTTTTATTCGTTTACACTTAACTCATCAAAAAAGTTTTAAGGACATTTGAAGTCCAACAAACCTTCAGAGTCTTTATTATTAAAACCTAGAAATTGTACTTAAATCCTGGAAACTCAAGATTGGTTTTTATTCAGAAATTAGGACGCCAAATCATGAGAGTTGAGAATTATTCTCAAGTGGCCACCACGTTAATTTCTTGACGACAAGAACTGAACTGACGCAGGCAGAACTCAGACAATGCTGAACAACTGGGTTTCTGATACCTGAATGATTCTCCACGTGTGGGGAGTCCTCCTTCATTGTCAATATTGCAGGAAATGGATCTTTGGATTTTTGATTAAAGGAGAGGTGAATTTTGGGGTCTAGCTTTCATTTTTGTATTAAGGAAAAAGTCAAATTTCTTACAATTTTCACAACTATGAAATGAGGGCACTGGGCTAGGTTAATGGTTCTCAACGTAGTACTTTTTGACTTAAAGTGTTCTATGTAGTTGGTAAGGTGGAGGAGGATCCATGAACTATGTTTCAGTATTTCATAGGACATGGGAAAAATAAAGAGATCGTTGTTTACTACTTTAAAATATATTGATGTCATCCTGAATGTTTTGAATAATGTAAAAGGAAAAATAATACATTAGTCTTTAAGAAATGGAGGTTGGTCATCACAGTTGTTTTGTTGTTGTTTTTTTAATGGAAGAGTTCTGTATTGTGAGGTAAATAAAACTGTTCATTGGTGGTAACAAATGATGCAAATCATTGGGATTTTTTAGGTCCCTTCCAGTTTTAAGGCTCATAAGTGCCATACTCTAATATTCAGAATATACTTTAAATAGCGGGTTTTTATGTAGCAAACATTTCTTGAAGATCTGAATTGAGGATCAATGCAACATGCCTTCCTGATTCTCATTCTGTGGAAAACATATAAAGTCAACTATATTAGAAAGTCCTTTAAGCATCCATCACCAATTGCTTTGGCAAATTAACTGATGCTTTCTATCCTCTCTATAAATTATTGACTAATGCCATTGGCATCTCAACATTCATAGCTATAAGCTACTCTTGAAACTGAGCAGGACCCTGTAGGGGATCCTGGGCACAGGGAATCCTTCTGTTCAGCCTCCATGAACTTCCCTGAGTTCCAAAGGGTAGATTCGGAACAGTTGCTAATCAGGGAAGGGAAGGGATGCAGAGTCAAGGAAGGAGCAGCCAAGAAACAATAGTACAGCCTTGGGGCAGGGTCCTGGTTCTACCCCAAGGGGCACACAAAAATATCTTTAAGCCCTTTAATAGAATTAAAACTCAACAAATGGAGGATGTCAGTACTCTCCGTATCAGAGAAGACCAACTGAGGCCAAACTAAAGGAACCAGGGAAGCTCATCAAGATGATTACCTGAGACCAGATTAAAGGAGTGAAGGCCCTGGACACACCCTAATCTTAGCAGTAACCCCACTCTTAAACTATTGCTATAAAACTCTTCATCAAATCTTCCCGGGTTGGGACACGGAGTTTTCAAGGGCAGGAGCCAGCTGTGTTCCCCTCTGCCTGGCAAAGCAATAAAGCTATGCTTTTCTACATCACCCAAAACTCTATGTCCAAGATTCTTTTCAGCACCAGTGTACAGAGGCTGAGATTTTCGCCTCTCTCTCTGTTACACATTTGCACTGTTGCTCCCCCTACTTGCTATATACATCCCAAAAGTCAGTTGTATCTGTTCCCAAACCGGTTTATGCCAGTTTTAGTTATAATTATGCATTTCAATTAAATATTATATGAATGGATAAAATATGAACATGGAAAGAGAATAATTTATGTTATGGTGCTAAGAAAACTAGGTGGAATGCTTTGGAAAAACTGAATAAGTACAAATTGCTTTTAAAAAGCAATTGAATTATGTAATCTAATCAAGTACAGGTAAAATAATTTTAAAAGACCAAGAAACCACAATGTAAGATCTAGAAAAGGTTTGTATCCAACTTGTTTCAAGAGTCTTCAAGTTTGACCTTCATTTTAAATAAAACAAAATAATAGATTATGCATGCTATTTCTAGAAGAAAAGCAACATAACACTCCTCTTAATAGATTTGAGTTGAATGAGAAATACTTGGGTTCAAATAAAATTATTAACCAATAAATATATTTTAGTAAGCTTCCATTAAAATGAAATGTTCAAGATACACATGCATCGTGCTTTATGATTTCCTTATTTTTACTAACTTTTTGATTATCCAGCCAACTATGATACTGATATTATAGGAGAAGAAGAACTGTATTATAGTTTTTGTCCCCTGAACCATGAGCCTATATCATTACTAACTTTCACCTTTGCAATAACTATCCTTTCCTACTGTCTTTTGGATGTGTTTCTGGATGTCTCTCTTTCCTTTTACTGCCAGGCAGATAAGTCACGTATAGGCTCCAGCAGATACTTTTTCCAAATAGTCCATAAATTTATTTCCCTAAGACACCCTCCAATCCACAATTATTTTGTACTTTTCCCATTTTCTCTTTGTCAGCATTTCTGTGTCCTGTAAACTCATGATTGGGAAGGACTGTTTGCAGTCTTTACTGAATCAAGAATCAGAAACAAAGGGATATAAATGTTTCCGTAAACAACCACTGCAAAATCAAAGAAAGGATAAAACATGATGGTAAACACAGAACTAGGAAAAGGATGAAACCCATTCAAATTTGAGTAATGCAACTGACAAGCTTTGTGACCTTGGATAAGTCGTTTAAATTCATGAGCCTACATTTCCTCATTTGCAGATGAACTTTGGAAGGCTGTGTGATAAACCTTCAAGAACCTCTGCAGAAAACAAATTAACAAATAAACAAACAGATCAACTATAGGAGGAGGTTCTTTAACTGTAAGTCACCATGATTTGTTCAGTAGGAACTAAATAACCCTGACCACCACAGACTAAACTGGAGAATAGGGTTTAAGTCAAGAGTCTAGACTGGCAAATGTCCCTTGTGGAAACCCAGAAGGAAAGCTCTACCGAACAAGGATACTCTTCCCTGCATGGTGACCAACGGCCCAGTTTGATCCTCTTTCTTGGGCATGACTGAGTGTGAGGCTGGAGCAGAGATGAGGAGCAAGTGAACTGTAAGAACAGCAGGACAAAGGAGTTGATTTGGGGCTATTAGATCAATGATGATGATTCCAGTGTTTTCCCATTTCCCCCACTGATACTTAGTTCTTCAACTATTAGGAAAATTTTGGTTCATGTCCTTGTTGAGAAGAAAGAAATTTCCTCTACACTCTGAAGTTTTTCTGGCTGGTCTAAGAACTAAACTGACATGAGAAAGATTAACAGTAGAAAATCCCACTTAAGTTTAAGAACATGTATACATGGGAGAGACGTAGGAAAACTGAGTAACTCATTAAAATGGCCAAAACCCTCACCTTAAATACCATCTTCAGCTAAAGACAAAGGATGTTGGGGGTAGTGGTTTGGGACTTCAAAGGGGAGGAAGTACAGAAGGGGAGAGGCAGCATGTGAAAAGGAGGGCCTCTGGAGTGTGGAGTTTGGAGGAAGACTGAGGCTCCTCTGCTTCCCTGAAGCACATGCTTCTCCCCATTCCTTTGCCAATCTACATGACCAGAGAACAAATACAACTCAGATCTGTAGAGCACATTGGGGTCTCAAGGACAATAAGTGGTGGGATGAGGACCAGCACTGCTAGCTCCAAGTTCAGTGCAATTCCTACTATACCTTAAGTGCACAGAGGAATTATCGAAATGTAGCACATCATCCTTGCCTCAAGGGGCATAATGACTATTATAAGAGCCATGACTTATGTATGAAAAGTTAAACAAGACCTTCAAGATGGACGAGGAGTAAGACGTGCAGATCACTTTACTCCCCACAGATACATCAGAAATACATCTACACATGGAACAACTCCTACAGAACACCTACTGAATGCTGGCAGAAGACCTCAGACTTCCCAAAAGCCTCAGGAACAGTGGATTAAATCTCCACAATCAACTTGATGTACCCTGCCTCTCTGGAATACCTGAATAGATAACGAATCATCCCAAAATTGAGGCCATGGACTTTAGGAGAAACTGTAGAATTGGGTTTTGCTTTCTGCATCTAAAATTTGTTTCTGGTTTTATGTTTATCTTAGTTTAGTATTTAGAGTTTATTATCATCGGTAGATTTGTTTACTGATTTGGTTGCTCTCTTCCTATATATATATGTTTTATATATATACACACATATATATATATACATATATATACACACACACATATATATATACATATACACACAAATTTTTTCCTTTTTCTCTTTTTCTGAGTGTATGTGTTTGTTTCTTTGTGTGATTTTGTCTATACAGCTTTGTTTTTAACATTTGTCCTAGGGTTCTGTCAGTCCAGTTTGTTTTTTTTCTCTTGTATTCTTTTTTTAAGCATACATTTTAGTGCTTCTCATCATTGGTGGATTTGTTTTTTGTTTTGGTTGCTCGCTTCTTTCTTTTTTTTTAACTTTTAAATTTTTTTTATTTTTAGTAGTTTTTTTATTTTAGTAACTTTATTTTATTTTATTTTTTCTTTCTTTCTTCTTTTCTCGCCTTTCTTCTGAGCCATGTGGCCGACAGGGTCTCGGTGCTCCGGCTGGCTGTCAGGCTGGAGCCTCTGAGGTAGGAGAGCTGAGTTCAGGACACTGGTACACCAGAGACCTCTCAGCTCCACGTGATAGCAAATGGAGAAAGCTCTCCCAGAGATCTACATCTCAATGCTAGGACCCAGCTACACTCA
Organism: Phocoena phocoena; assembly: GCF_963924675.1. Lineage (NCBI taxonomy): Eukaryota > Metazoa > Chordata > Mammalia > Artiodactyla > Phocoenidae > Phocoena > Phocoena phocoena. Next base: position 69,569,054 of record NC_089235.1, on the reverse strand, counting down.
ATGACCAGCAAGCTACAGTGCTGGACACCCTATGCCAAACAACTAGCAAGTCAGGAACACGACCCCACCCATTAGCTGAGAGGCTGTGCAAAATCATAATAAGGTCACAGACACCCCAAGACACACCACCGGACACGGTCCTGCCCACCACAAAGACAAGATCAGCCTCATTCACCAAAACACAGGCACCAGTCCCCTCCATCAGGAAGCCTACACAACCCACTGAACCAACCTTAGCCACTGGGGGCAGACACCAAAAACAATGGGAACTACAGACCTGCAGGCCGTGAAAAGGAGACCCCAAACACACTAAGTTAAGCAAAATGAGAAGACAGAGAAATATGCAGCAGATGAAGGAGCAAGGTAAAAACCCACGAGACCAAACAAATGAAGAGGAAATAGGCAGTCTACCTGAAAAAGAATTCAGAGTAATGATAGTAAAGATGATCCAAAATCTTGGAAATAGAATGGAGAAAATACAAGAAACGCTTAACAAGGAACTAGAAGAATTAAAGAGCAAACAAACAATGATGAACAGCACAATAAATGAAACTAAAGATTCTCTAGAAGGAAGCAATAACAGAATAACTGAGGCAGAAGAACGGATAAGTGACCTGGAAGATAAAATAGTGGAAATAACTTCTGCAGAGCAGAATGAAGAAAAAGGAGTGAAAAGAATTGAGGACAGTCTCAGAGACCTCTGGGACAACATTAAATGCACCAACATTCGAATTATAGGGGTCCCAGAAGAAGAAGAGAAAAATAAAGGGACTGAGGAAATATTTGAAGAGATTATAATTGAAAACTTCCCTAATATGGGAAAGGAAATATGCAATCGAATCCAGGAAGTGCAGAGAGTGCCATACAGGATAAATCCAAGGAGAAACACGCCAAGACACATATTAATCAAACTATCAAAAATTAAATACAAAGAAAAATATTAAATGAAGCAAGGGAAAAGCAACAATTAACACACAAGGGAATCCCCATAATATTAACAGCTGATCTTTCAGCAGAAACTGTGCGAGCCAGAATGGTGTGGCTGGACATTTAAAGTGATGAAAGGGAAAAGGCTACAACCAAGACTACTCTACCCAGCAAGGATCCCACTCAGATTTGAGGGAGAAATTAAAACCTTTACAGATAAGCAAAAGCTAAGAGAATTCAGCACCTCAAACCAGCTTTACAACAAATGCTAAAGGAACTTCTCTAGGCAGGAAACACAAGAAAAGGAAAAGACCTACAATAATAAATCCAAAATAATTAAGAAAATGGTAATAGGAACATACATATCAATAACTACCTTAAATTAAATGGATGAAATGCTCCCACCAAAAGACGTAGACTGGCTGAATGGATACAAAACAAGACCCATATATATGTTGTCTACAAGAGTCCGACTTCAGACCTAGGGACACATACAGACTGGAAGTGAGGGGATGGAAAAAGATATTCCATGCAAATGGAAATCAAAAGAGAGCTGGAGTAGCAATTCTCATATCAGATAAAATCGACTTTAAAATAAAGACTATTACAAGAGACAAAGAAGGACACTACAAAATGATCAAGGGATCAATCCAAGAAGATAGAACAATTGTAAATATTTATGCACCCAACAGAGGAGCACCTCAATACATAAGGCAAATGCTAACAGCCATAAAAGGGGAACTTGAGAGTAACAGAATAACAGTAGAGGACTTTAACACCCCACTTTCACCAATGGACAGATCATCCAAAATGAAAATAAATAAGGAAACACAAGCTTTAAACAATACATTAAACAAGATGGACTTAATTGATATTTATAGAACATTCCATCCAAAAACAACAGAATACACTTTCTTATCAAATGCTCATGGAACATTCTCCAGGTCAGATCATACCTTGGGTCACAAATCAAGCTTTGGTAAATTTAAGAAAATTGAAATCGTGTCAAGCATCTTTTCTAACCACATCACTATGAGACTAGATATCTATTACAGGGAAAAATCTGTAAAAAATATAAACACATGGAGGCTAAACAATACACTACTAAATAACCAAGAGATCACTGAAGAAATCAAAGAGGAAATCAAAAAATACCTAGAAACAAAAGACAATGAAAGCATGATGACCCAAAATCTCTGGGATGCAGCAAAAGCAGTTCTAAGAGGAAAATTTATAGCAATACAATCCTACCTCAAGACACAAGAAACATCTCAAATAAAGAAGCTAACCTAAAAAAAAAAAAAAAAAAGAAGCTAACCTTACACCTAAAGAAATTAGACAAAGAACAACCAAAAAAACACGAAGTTAGCAGAAGGGAAGAAATCAAAAAGATCAGATCAGAAATAAATTTTTAAAAAATGAAGGAAACGATAGCAAAGATCAATAAAACTAAAAGCCAGTTCTATGAGAAGATAAACAAAATTGATAAACCAGTAGCCAGACTCATCAAGAAAAAAAGGGAGAAGATTCAAATGAATAGAACTAGAAATGAAAATGGAGAAGTAACAACTGACACTGCAGAAAAACAAAGGATCATGAGAGATGACTACAAGCAACTATATGCCAATAAAACGGACAACCTGGAAGAAATGGACAAATTCTTAGAAAGGCACAACCTTCCGAGACTGAACCAGGAAGAAATAGAAAATATAAACAGACCAATCACAAGCACCAAAACTGAAACTGTGATTGAAAATCTTCCAACCAACAAAAGCCCAGGACCAGATGGCTTCACAGGAAAATTCTATCAAACATTTAGAGAAGAACTAACACCTACCCTTCTCAAACTCTTCCAAAATATAGCAGAGGGAGGAACACTTCCAAACTCATTCTACAAGGGCATCATCACCCTGATACCAAAACCAGGCAAAGATGTCAACAAAAAAGAAAGCTACAGGCCAATATCACTGATGCACATAGATGCAAAAGTGCTCAACAAAATACTAGCAAACAGAATCCGATAGCACATTAAGAGGATCATATACCATGCTCAAGTGGGGTTCATCCCAGGAATACACGGATTCTTCAATATATGCAAATCAATCAGTGTGATAAATGATATTAACAAACTGAAGGAGAAACATCATATGATCATCTCAATAGATGCAGAAAAAGCTTTGACAAAATTCTACACCCATTTATGATAAAAGCCCTCCAGAAAGTAGGCACAGAGGGAACTTACCTCAACATAATAATGGTCATATATGACAAAAGCAGTCAACATCTTTCTCCATGGTGAAAAACTGAAACTATTTCCACTAAGATCAGGAACAAGACAAGGTTGCCCACTCTCACCACTATTATTCAACATAGTTTTGGAAGTTTTAGCCACAGCAGTCAGAGAAGAAAAAGAAATAAAAGGAATCCAAATCAGAAAAGAAGATGTAAAACTGTCATTGTTTCAGATAACATGTTACTATACATACAGAATCCTAAAGATGCTACCAGAAAACTACTAGAGCTAATCAATGAATTTGGTAAAGTAGCAGGATACAAAATTAATGCACAGAAATCTCTGGCATTCCTATATACTGGTGATGAAAAATGTGAAAAAGAAATTAAGGAAACACTCCCATTTACCACTGCAACAAAATGAGTAAAATACCTAGGAATAAACCTACCTAAGGAGACAAAAGACCTGTATGCAGAAAACTATAAGACACCGATGAAAGAAATTAAAGATGATACAAACAGATGGAGAGACATACCATGTTCTTGGATTGGAAGAATCAACATTGTGAATATGACTATACTACTCAAAGCAATCTACAGATTCAGTGCAATCCCTATCAGACTACCAATGGCATTTTTCACAGAACTAGAACAAAAAATTTCACAATTTGTATGGAAACACAAAAGACCTCGAATCGCCAAAGCAATCTTGAGAAAGAAAAATGGAGCTGGAGGAATCAGCCTCCCAGACTTCAGACTATACTACAAAGATACAGTAATCAAGACAGTATGGTACTGGCACAAAAACAGAAATATAGATCAATGGAACAGGACAGAAAGCCCAGAGAATAAACCCACGTACCTATGGTCACCTTATCTTTGATAAAGGAGACAAAAATATACAGTGGAGAAAAGACAGCCTCTTCAATAAGTGGTCCTGCGAAAACTGGACAGCTACATGTAAAGGAATGAAATTAGAACATTCCTTAACACCATACACAAAAATAAACTCAAAACGGATTAAAGACCTAAATGTAAGGCCAGGCACTAGAAAACTCTCAGAGGAAAACAGAGGCAGGACACTCTATGACATAATTCATAGCAAGATCCTTTTTGACCCACCTCCTAGAGAAATGGAACTAAAAACAACTGTAAACAAATGGGACCTAACGAAACTTAAAAGCTTTTGCAGAACAAAGGAAACCATAAACAAGACCAAAAGACAACCCTCAGAATGGGAGAAAATATTTGCAAATGAAGCAACTGACAAAGGATTTACAAGCAGCTCATGCAGCTCAATATCAAAAAGCAAACTACCCAATCCAAAAATGGGCAGAAGCCCTAAATAGACATTTCTCCAAAGAAGATATACAGATTGCCAACAAACACATGAAAGGATGCTCAACATCACTAGTCATTAGAGAAATGCAAATCAAAACTACAGTGAGGTATCACTTTACACCGGTCAGTATGGCCATCATCAAAAAATCTAGAAACAATAAATGCTGGAGAGAGTGTGGTGAAAAGGGAACCCTCCTGCACTGTTGGTGGGAATGTAAATTGATACAGACACTATGGAGGACAGTATGGAGGTTCCTTAAAAAACTAAAAATAGAACTACCATAGGACCCAGCAATACCACTACTGGGCATATACCAAGAGACAACCGTAATTTAAAAAGAGTCATGTACCACAATGTTCACTGCAGTACTATTTACAATAGCCAGGACATGGAAGCAACTAAGTGTCCATCGACAGATGAATGGATGAAGATGATGGGACAGATATATACAATGGAATATTACTCAGCCATAAAAAGAAACGAAATTGAGTTATTTGTAGTGAGGTGGATGGACCTGGAGTCTCACCCCCATGTTTCCCTAATTTGGTATTGGCCGTGAGTGATGCTTTTTCTTTTTAATTAATAAATTTATTTATGTATTTTTGGCTGTGTTGGGTCTTCGTTGCTGCGTGCGGGCTTTCTCTAGTTGCAGCGAGCAGGGGCTACTCTTTGTTGAGGTGTACAGGCTTCTCATCGCAGTGCCTTTCTTGCTGCGGAGCACGGGCTGTAGGCGCGAAGGCTTCACTAGTTGTGACTCATGGGCTCTAGAGCGCAGCCTCAGTAGTTGCGGCACACGGGCTTAGCCGCTCCGCAACATGTGGGATCTTCCCGGACAAGGGATCGAACCCACGTCCCTTGCATTAGCAGGCAGATTCTTAACAACTGTGCCACCAGAGAAGTCCCAAACTTCAGTTTCGTTAGGCGGAAAAGAAACAGTTTCTAAACTGATCATAAAACACTTCTCTCCTGGAGGAAGCTTAAGTTATCCCGAAGACAGGAGGAGATCTGCACCATTCAGATGTCTCCCACTCCATTCTCCCATTATCTTAATCATTTGTAATGCTGGCATGATCAGGTAGCCTCAGTCCATACCAGAAAGGTGTGGCTCATTTTCAGCTTGAGGCATATCCTCAGTAAACATGAAAATTGACCTGGTAGAGGAGCTGATGTCCCTGGGTGTCTGTAGGGACAAGTCACCTTCTCCCTGGCCCCAGGGGAAAGAGAGAGGGAGTGTGGAAGGAGCTGGTAGGAGAATGAAAGGCAGCTCAGTGGGTGGGCAGGACGGAAGCCGGGAGCTAAGACCTCAGTCACTTTAGAAGAACATCTTTTGCTGAATTGAGAACAGCCTCTTGTGGGTGCTGGTTCTGAATCCTTTGGTTGCCTGGCACAATTTGTCCCTGGTGATACGGATGCCAAACTTGAAGCTTGTTGTTATTATAAGAAATTGAGGGTCGGCTTTTATTGCATTGCTAGTTTCCAAGAAATAAATCCGTTTTTGGCAACTAAAGAATAGTGCTTTAAGGGAGTCTGGTTTAGGAATATTTGGAGAGCACCCTGCCTTGTTGGTTTATATTTTCATGCATGTATTCTCTCTTACTCTCTACTCTTTTCCTTCTGCATCATCCACTGTACACACACACAAACTTTGTACACACAGCCTGGACAAAGTCTCCCTCTCTCTCTCTCTCAAACACATATACACACACCCTAAAGATTACAGACGTGCATTTGTGATCAACATATCAATACCCAGGGACAGATGTGCCAAATCTGACGTACCTACCCAGTCCCAACAGTTGTAACAGTTGTGATATGAGGCGTGTTGCTTTTTCTCTGGAATCTGGAGGATCCGCCGAACAGCTAGTCTTCATTTCCTCAGCCTGTTTCCCTAGGACGGCATATGCCACGCCAATCAGGGCAGCAGAGCTCAGAGTCTGAAAGCTTGACTCATTCTTGGCTCCAGGCCAACTCTCAACCTTATACTGACTTGTCAAAATGGGACCTGGGACAAAAGTCACTCAATCAACTCTCCACAGGATATCCTCCAACCTCTTGACTTGTCTTGGATCCTGTCTTCTTCAGGATGCACAAACAGAAAGAATCCTTTTCCTCCTGACTCAAACTGGGCATAAAGGCAGAGCAGGTTGAGTTAAGTAGTAACAGAACACAGAGTATGACTTGTTTTCAAAAATAAATGGCTCGGGCCTCCCTGGTGGCGCAGTGGTTGAGAGTCCGCCTGCCGATGCAGGGGACATGGGTTCGTGCCCGGGTCCGGGAAGATCCCACATGCCGCGGAGCGGCTGGGCCCGTGAGCCATGGCCGCTGAGCCTGCGCGTCCGGAGCCTGTGCTCTGCAGCGGGAGAGGCCACAGCAGTGAGAGCCCCGCGTACCGCAAAAATATATATATAAAATAAAAATAAATAAATAAATAAATGGCTCTTCTCAGAAGGTACAATCTAATAGGACTGACAGAAATCAAAGTCAAATTCAGGGAAATTGCTTTATTAGCAGTCAAGCAAGCTAGCCATTTCCCTCGAACTAGGCTGCAAAGAATTTAGAGGATCTACACTCCTATTTCTCCTGGTACAAAAGCTGATATGTCTCCTAGAAGAAAGCAAATAATAAATAACAATCAATCCCAGCTTGTCTGTATCACATGTTGCTTTTCATATTTCTCATACCTGTTCTCACAAAATCCTCTTAATCAGGGATCAAAGGAGCCAGAGAATTCGTATTCATTTTTCTGTTGAGAATAGTAAGGGTCCACAATTTTCAGTGATTTTCCCAAGGTCAAAGAAATAGTAAGCGCTATATACAAGGCTCAGTCCTATTGATTACTCATTTATGCATGCAAATCTACTTTACTTGGATCCTTTTATGCTTTATTATGTTCTATGCCTAGGGAACGCCACACTGAATAAGACCATCAGAGAGAGTGGGAGGGAGGGAGACGCAAGAGGGAAGACATATGGGAACATATGTATATGTATAACTGATTCACTTTGTCATAAAGCAGAAACTAACACACCATTGTAAAGCAATTATACCCCAATAAAGATGTTAAAAAAAAAAAAAAGACCATCAGAATCCCTGCTTTCACTGGGTTTACAATTTAGGAAATAGAGACAGGTGATTAAACAATGACAATAAAGTACAATGAAAGGGGGACTGACTATGGAGGTGATATAAGGACACTAGGATCTTGTAATCGAGCCTGGAGGCGGAGATGGGGAGGACGTGGGGAAAGAAATGAGTTCTTGGAAGATGCAATACCTCAACTGAGATCAGAAAAATCAGGGGAAATTACTGTGGCAGAAATTGGAAGCTGAGGAGGAGAAACCGAGGGAGAGGAACCGTATTCCATACAGGGGAGAGCAGATATGTGAAGACCAGGAATTAAGTCAAATTATGGCAGGCTGGAGGACCAGACAGGCGTTTGGGATGGGTGGAGCTAAGTACGGGAAGGGATGAACGCTGGGGACGTGGCACAAGAGGAAGGCAAGGCCTGCAAGTATGGAACCTCACGACCACCTTCAGTAAAGGAGCTTGAACTATGCCTTAAGGGTAATGGGGACCACTGAAGGTTGTACTGGAGGGCAACGGGTTGAAAAATGGCTCACAGAGGATTAAAATTAGAGGCTGCAAGTCCAGTTAGAACCTGCTGAAGTAGTCCAAGATTTGGATTTAGGTAATGGGGATTTGAGAGAATGGGATAGATTCCAATGACATCAAGAAGTTAAATCCAACAGGATTTGTGGAATGACTGAATTAAGTGAATTGGAATAAAAGAGACGGAGTCAAGATGACTCAGATATCTGTCAGGCCTTACTGTTTTCTCCACACACTCAAGGTCTGTGGGATATGGCTTCTCTCTTTGATTACTGATGATTCCCACCTCTGGCCTGACGGTAAGAGTCACCATTCCAATGGAAGAGTCCTATGAGTGGCATCCAGGAAGGACATCATTCCAGTCAACCTTAAATTGCTTGTAGATTGGATTTAAAGACAGAATATACAGAAGAAATTCACTTCCCCTGGAATAGGCTTTCGGTGTATATTGAGGAGATTTTGGTCTCCATGTAAAAGTATTAAGGTCCTCTTCCTTCTTGATGCAGTAAGACCCCAGTCAACCACCAAATCCAGGAAACTGAAAGGCCACTCTGAATCCTTGACTTTGACTAAAGATGGATTTTTTTAGCTTTTAAATTATTTAACTTTTTATTTTATATTAGGGCACAGTTGATTAACAGTGTTGTGTTAGTTTCAGGTGTACAGCAAAGTGATTCGGTTATACATATACATGTATCTATTCTTTTTCAAATTCTTTTCCCATTTAGGTTATTACAGAATACTGAGCAGAGTTCCCTGTGCTATACAGTAGGTCCTTGTGGGTTATCTATTTTAAATATAGCAGTGTGTACATGTCAATCCCAAATTCCCAATCTATCCCTCCCCCCCACCCTTCCCCCCGGTATCCATGAGTTCATTCTCTAGATTTTTCAAAATGTCAGAGCTAAAGAGGATTCTAAAACTCAACAGGTCCCATCCATTCATGTAAACGAAGAGGAAGGCCTAGAGAGATGAAATGAACTTCTCAGTGTCTCGTGGAAATCAATGAAAAAATCATCACTAAAACTTAGTTTTTAAAATTCTAGAGCCATGTTATTCTTAAATTAACACCAAAGGATATTTATTATGTCTACTATGCACTACGAATTACATTCAGTGGTTACTGCACACTCTCTCTAAAAGGTAGGGATTGTGTTTTCAATCGAAACTGAGGCTTAGCTGATTCACTTTGTTATAAAGCAGAAACTAACACACCACTGTAAAGCAATTATACTCCAATAAAGATGTTAAAAAAAAACAAACTCAGGCTTCAAAACCTTAGACATCTGACAACACAAAACTGCCCTAGCCTTGAGCTGAATTCATATAACTGCAAATTCCACATTCATTCCACTATATCCTACTGCCTCTCACAATCTTCATAATTAAGGAAAAGTCTCTAATGAAAATGTTGCAGATTAGATCCCGGTTCAGGGTACAAGGGTCATACAATGCCAAGGAGAATCACTAACCCTTTCCTCCCAACAGTCTTCCGTGGAAGCCTGAGCACCCCTCAGCTGTTGCTGGAGACCTGAGTATTTATGACAAATGTAAAATACCAAACCTTCTCCCCAAGAGCTTATTGTTTTGTGTAATCTCAAGACAGTGAATTGAGAACACAGCATGAATCTAAATTGGCCTTTTTTTTTCATTATGAGAGCAAGTTGTAATTTCTTTTTTTTTTTTTTAACATCTTTATTGGGGTATAATTGCTTTACAATGGTGTGTTAGTTTCTGCTTTATAACAAAGTGAATCAGCTATACATATACATATGCTCCCATGTGTCTTCCCTCTTGCATCTCCCTCCCTCCCACTCTCCCCATCCCACCCCTCCAGGCTGTCCCAAAGCCCCGAGCTAATATCCCTGTGCCTTGCGGCTGCTTCCCCCTAGCTATCTACCTTACTACATTTGTTAGTTGTAATTTCTTATAATCTTTCCAGTTTATGGCCTTGCCTTTTGTGTCTTTATTGGACAAAACCTTTTTCTTAAGATAAAAGGTTATTTAAGGAGGTTTCTCTCTTCTTAGTCCATATGGTCTAGCCTACCGCAGTTCCCAGTGAGAGAGTGGACTGGCTGTTCCTCTGAACACTTCAGCCACGTTGTTTTGGCACACAGGCCACATGAGGCCCTAAGAGGGCTACAGCCATTTTTGGCATGACTCAATACTCTGACGTATTAGGGCCTCCTCTCAGTGGCCATTACATTAGGAAAAAATTTACAGCTCATGATCAACAGCTGTTCCTCTAAATAAAACAATGTAGTTTATTCTTTTCCCTTTAGCATGCCAGAGTCCCATGCTGGGTGAGACCAGTACTTGCACTTGGCATTCTACGGAAACTACTTAATCCTTGAAAACACATGGGAAATTCAGTCACTTGTTCGCTTGTTCATTTGTGAGTGTGTCCATCTGTTCCCCCAACCCACTTATCCTTGCATGTATTCAGCCATTCATTGGCTTGCTCTGTGCTTATTCTTTATTTTATTGTTGCAAAAATAACGGTATGTGTGTGTGTGTGTGTGTGTGTGTGTGTGTTGCCATTTTACCATTTTCAAGTGTACAGTTCAGTGTCAATTTCCCTCACACTTGTGTGTAACCATGATCAGTATCTGTTTCTAAAACTCTTTTATCACCTCAAACAGAAACTCTGTAACCACTTTCTTTGCTTATTCTTTATTATTATTTTATTGAACAAGTATTTATTAGGGACCTATATTGGCCAAAGTTCTATATGAGGTTATGTGGGAAGATATAAACCTTAACCTTTTATGATTTGACATAAATGAACTGAAACTCTGACGGGAATATATGTGCCCTCCAGTAGCCCAGAGCCTTCACCACCACTCCCTTCTCAGAATTGCTGTCCTCAATAGTGCCTTGAACTTCAGGTAACATTCCAGAGTAAGTAGGACAAAGTACAAACTCACCAATTTGGTTGGGTCCTTCTGATTTTGCCTTAACTACCTCCCTAACCCCAGCTCCCAGCACCAGTTTCTACTTTATAATTTGGTCAAGTAGAGAAAGGAGCAATTAAAAATCGATCAATAACCAAAGCCTCATCATCATCAACAAAAAAAGCAACAATAAAACCACCAGCTCTACCAAGATACAGTCCTTAATCATAAATCCCCAGCACTCGGGCAACTTTTAATACCTCTGGTTCTTAGTGAAAAATCTTTGTAACCACCTTCTTATAGATAAACTGAAAATCTGACTCAGAATTTTAGCTATTAAGCACCCCATTCTAGGTCTCCAACAGAAGCATGGCAAAATGATGAGAAAAATCTGGGCTGCCAGAGAGTGGCTTTACGAAGGATGCAGTCATTCTAAGTGAAGTACAGGAAATTCTTCTGGAGTCACAGGGAAATCATTACTGAAGACAGAGGGAAGATAATATATCAAAGGTTGAAATGCTGGCTTTAGAGGCAAACGAATGGCTGATTCACACCCTAGCTCTGATACTAAATACATTTGTGTATGTGGCGGATCACATGACTTCTCTGAGCCTCAGTCTCTCCATCTGTAAAAATCAAAGAGTGGTAATGATTAATGATACCTACCTGATGTATTAATAAATGGATACAGTAATAGTGAAGGCAGAGTAAACTAATCTTGTCTTACATTTGTTGAATGCTTTCCATGTGCTAGGCATTGTTCTAAACCCTTCACGCATATGTATTTATTTATCACGGCAACACCACGATGTGTATATCAGGATCATCCCCGTTTTTCAGGTGAGGAGCAGTGGTACAGAGAGTTGAAGTAACTGTCAAAGGCCACTCTGCTAGTATGTGACAGAACTTCACACAAACCTAAGTTCTGGCTCCAAATCTTAGCCATACACATCTACACCCTAAGAGTATTTAGCAAATACAAAATAGATGAATGACATTAGAATAGGAAGTTAAAATTCATGAAATGCCCATGATCCTTAGAGTTTCCTCCTCCTTTCACTACTATAATCTTACTGTAAACTTACACTGTCTCTTCTTCAGGTTAATGCAAAGGTGTTCTAATTCTCCTCGCTGTCTCCAAATCCATCTTTCTCAAAGTGAACTTTATGAAGAGCAGAGGCAATCTGGTCACTCCAGTCTTCAAAATTCTTCAAGAGTTCCTCCTCACGTTCGGAATGTCTAGGCAACTGACCATGCCACTCAAGGCTTTCAAGATCTGGCACCGACTATCTTTTCAACCTCCCCTTCAAGCCAGTTCACCACCCAGCCATACTGAAGTACACATGGCCCCTTTACATCTTCATGCACACTTGTCCCTCTGTTTGAAATTTCTTCCCTCTTCTTTGACTCAACAGCCCACCCATTCTTCCAAAGACAGGCTGAACATTTGTTCTCTCTTGTCATCTTCCTTGACTCTCCTCAGTCACATGTATATATGTGTCTTCTTTTCCAAAAACGTATTTTAGACATTTCTCTAACATGATACCCTCATGAGTTGCAATTATGTTTACAAATCGGATTCCCTTCTAATCTGTAAGCTCTTTAGGATAAAGACTATTCTCATAGCCTTCTTTGTATCTTTTGGTTGTAAGAAATTAAAGTGTCTCAAATTACCTTTAAAAACACATATATTTAACTGAAAATTCTACACATGTAAAATGGCTTCAGGTATAGCTGGTTATAAATTTTCTTACAGTGTCATCAAAATCAGATTCCAAACTTTCTTTTCTCCAATTGCCATCTTTTCTTCCCCTCTATAATATACGTTTTTCAGACCTCTCTCCTTATAGATATAAAATGAATCGCGGTAACTTCTAGGCTCACATCCAGGATCCTCAGGAAAAAAAAAAAACTTCTTATCACTGATTTTAATTGGGTTGTGCTTTCAATCTATGAAGCTAGAAGTATATACTGATTGGCTTAAACTTAATTTACATGGTCCAATTTTCAGCAAAATATGGATTCCCTCCAGAACCACTGAGATAGGAGAGGGACTGCAGTGATCCCCAGAAGAAAATTACAATATTTTCTAAATACAGAAAAGATAAACTTGTGCTGAGCAAAATGTACACACACACGCACGCACACACAGAGGCACACACATACACAGATACTGCTGTTTTCTTAATTTTACGGTCAATCATGCTCAGTAAATCATAATGGATAAGTGAATGTATATCTGTCTGATGCATATGTACAGAGAACAGACAGCAAAGTAGAGACCAATAAGCCATTTTTTCCCCCAGAAAGAAGATGCTACTTCAGTCAGACTATGCTCTGTTATCCTTTCTACTCAAGGTTTGGCACTAAATGAGTGGTTCCAGATCTACTAATTAGATATACCATTTTCCTTCATGCTGAAGAATACTTGAAGACTGCTTTCTTTTTTCAAATGCAACTTTTTATACTATATGATTCTCCCCATGAGTCATTGGGACTTGAGGTTATTATAATTTAATAAAAAACTAATAATTCAATGTTAACTTTTGGGGAAGACTTTTATTCTTGGTTTCTATTTCTTTCCAGTACCCCGTCTCATAGTCACCACATTTTTATGTTTCAAAAGTGCTTTCTTAACTAATATCTAGTAGATGCCTTTAACAGCAGTCTATACATACATTGTCTCATTTTGTTTTATCATCTCAGCTCTTTTTAATAGACAATCTGATTCATTCATTCAGCCATTCATTCAACCTACACATATTTTTAAGGACTATATACACAGCTAGTCACCAGAGGAACAATGACAAACATGATATATTTCTTTGCCTTCAAGGAACTTACAGTCTAGTAAGTGAAACAAGCAAGAAAGCAGGTAGTATCACTAGAGTGTACAGAGTTCACTTCAGTTGCTGTGAGACCACATCATAGCCAAGTACTTCAATCCAAGGGGGTGAGGGAAGACCTGATAGAAGAAGTAAAACCTAATTTAATACTTTCCTCATTTTATAAATTAGGAAGGTATATTTCTGAGAGGATACATGACATGTTGAAGGCCACAGTGCTATACAGTGATAGAACCAAGAGACAAACTAAGTTTTCAACATCCCAACCATCCCCTGTATATTAAATAATAACCTCTGAATCACAAGTTATTTGCCTGAATAAAAACTGTATGAAAATAAAAAAGAAACAATGAGCAAAAGCACATAAACAATAGAGAGCTTAACACAGATCCACCCACCAGCCCACAATGGCATTCCTTGAAGGATAAATGGGATTTCACATGGTGAAGCAGGCCGAGAATGTCGTGAGCAAAGGTAAAGGCCAGCAGGACAGGGTATTTGAGGAACTCTGAGCTAACCTTTCCCTTAAGGGGTTTAACAACTATGAGGGTGAAAAACTGGTTTATGTTCAAAAGACCAAACTTTGAAAGGCCTTGGAGACTGCTAACATGTTCACATGGAATTCTGCATATTCTGAGACATTATTAACGTTTTTAAGCAGGGGAGAGGCAAGATATGCCTTGAGTTCTAAGAAAACAGCCAGAGGCAGAAGAGACATTGGATTCAGAAGTAGACTGATATACAGAGAGCTGATAGATGGTAAATAGATTATATGTAGATACTATCTGGTTTCTGACAGTTTTTTCTTCTTTGATACTAAAATCAATAACAACAAACTATTAAAGTATAAAAAAATATGAAATCTTAGAAGTTGTCAAGTATTCATCTCTAATGATCATCTAGGCATAGACTTTTGATCCTGAAGCAGCCCTGTTTTAGCTATTCCTCTGTATTTAAAGTGTGATCATATAAATATATGGTAATAAGCAAAGTGATTTTAGTAATCACATATACACATCCAATTTAATGACTGTGTATACAGTATATCTTAACTTCTATTAGAAAATATGACGAAAGCATCAAACCAGTGATTGCACAGATATTAGCTAGTGTTATGAGATAAGCAGGTTCATAGAGTGCAGAGCGGGTGCTTGGGTGACATATAAATTTGGCAAAATTGTGACTCTGATGCGTAAATGTCTGAAGCTTGGGCGACAGTGATCCAGTGTAGACTATTTTAGTTATGTGTCTGCATCCTCATAATGCAGTGAGCAGCAAACCTGGAACTGGAGAGAGAGGAGGCTTCCGGCTCTAAAGCTAACGTTCTGGAAACACCCTGTGTCCTTCAAATACTTGATTTAACAGCTGAGGAAATAAGTGTCAAAACAGGGTGACCAAATTTGCCTGAGAGTGTTAATACAGAGAGACCCAAAGAGGCTGTAGAAAGTCTGCCCTAGTTGCTCATCCTCAGAAGACTATCTTTAAACAGATAAACATGATGTCATCTGTGTGGTAAAATCAAAGGACTAATTACAACACGTTCATTGAATTAATATCTAAATGCCTAAGGTTTTCGTATTCATTGGTATTGAGCAGTATAAGCATTTTAAAGAATGTTTTATTAATTTTTTTTCTTTTACCCCATGATGGTTTCTTTGAATCCTCTCTGTAGCATGTTTTATATTCTGTTTCCTAGTAGTTTTTTAACTTCAAGTTCCTTGAAGTTAGGAACCTTATCGTTCATTTTATTTTTATGTATTCTATGGTTTGGGATAGGCCTTGAACCAATGGATGCTCAACCTACATGTTGAATCTCACCCAACATCTTACCAATCCTCCAATTTTCACAAATTATATGATTAATGCATTCCTTCAATCATTTACTCATTCAACAAATATTTATTCAATTACTGTTATATGCCAAATAAAATCTAGCCTATCTCAAGTTAATTAGCAATTTGAACGCAGTCCAAATAAATGAGATCTCACAGTGTAAGAGACATGCTGAGGGCTAGAAAAATTTACTTACTCAAGGAGTAGAGTGATAAATATCCAAATTATAATATGGGAGTGCCTTTTTTTTTCTCATTTCCTCATAAGTTTTTCATAATAAACATCTACTGCTTTATAAGGAGGAAAACAGATCATACTGGAAATACATTTTCCGGTTTAATTGTAAAAAGTTTTGGCATTCATTTAACTCCTCCTCTATCTTCCCCTGAAAAGCTCCCTCTTGGCAAAAAGACCTCAAGGTCATAGGTATAAATTTATCCTTTTAATTTCTGGTTCTCCCTTTATTCCAAGATTGGAAATTTTAATTTTTTAGAAGAAATTTTTCTTCTTAAATCTAAGAGGTAGCATACTGCTATAGAAAGAGCCATCAGGCAGAAAGTCATCCCTACCTTCACTAGTAATAACTTGGAGAAGTTATTAAATCCCTCACAGTCCTAATTTCCTTGTAAGTAAATATGGGGTCAATAATGCCTTCGTGATTGTTTGCAGAGGGGATTAAATTATTGGGCTGGCCAAAAAGTTTGTTCGAGTTTTTCCATAATATGAAAAACCCAAACAAACTTTTTGGCCAATCCAATATGATAAAATGCCTGTCACATAGTAGGACTATTCCAGAAAATAGTTTCCTTCTCATCCCACTTCCACATTGGTACTGAAACTAAGATCCAGACAAATTAAGATGTTTTGTCAAGCTCAGTGGTAGAGCCGGACTTGAACTCAGGCCTTCTAATGCCAACCAGTTCAGCTCTCTGCCATCTGTACCACACTGATTTTTCTAGTGCAACCAGTGATTAGAAGCAACACACATGGCATTTCCACTTCCTCTATGCCTCATAGCTCATATTTCTAGGCAGTTTAAATAGCACCAAACAAAGCATCTATTCCTTAACATTTAACATTCCTTAACATCTATTCCTTTAACAAAACATCTATTCCTCATTTGACAGCAGCCTTTGATCTGGTAAATTTATGGCTTTATCTGCCTCCCCACCTCTAAGGATCAGGTGACTGTTCTCAAGTGTAGAAAGAAAAAGAAGCCAGCCCATACATCACAGAGACAAGAGCTCACTCTGCTTTAAGCTAAGCCACCTTGTAGAACAGAAGTGCTGGAGATCACCTAGCTCGTGGTCATTTAATTCTTGGGCTGCTCTTACTTCTCCCAGGACAACTCATTTCCAACACTCTCTCTCTTTGAGTAAGATGTAGAAATTTAATAGTGACACTATGTTAGGACATGAAGAAGAACATAAGCCAAGCATGAGCCATGTTTCAAGCAGGAGGTCAACACCAGTATACTTTCTTAGAGTAACTGGAAGTAATCATTGTCTATAGATGTGACTGAGTTATCAGGAAACACTATGGGCCCAAACTACAAAATTATGTTTATTGGGGTTGAATAGTAATTTTTCAAAGAGCAAACACTTGGGAATTGTTATCAGAATAGACCAAATTGTCAGTCTTCTATTAGAAACCCTTAAATGCATTAATAGGTGTTTGGAGCTAGAAGGAATCTTAGAAATTTCTTACCCAAACTTTTTGTATTATTGGGGAGAAAGTTTATAGGGGAAATCTGAGGCTTAGACAAATTATTTTATCAAGGTCAATGGTTGAGCCAGGCTTGAGCTTGTGCCTTTAAACATCAGCTCAGCCCTCTGCCATATGTCACACTGATTTTCCTAATGCAAGTCACATATTAGAAGTATCAAAAATGGCATTTCCATTTATTTTATGTCTTATAGCTCATACTATGAGTAGTTTAAATAGCAACAAAGTACTTATTCCTTGACGTTCATTTTTTTTCAACAAATAGTTAATGATCCCTTGTTATGTAACACATACTCATTGCACAGTGGTAGATTTAACTGATGAAGAAACATCCTTGTGTTGAGGAACTGATGGGATTTCTCAGCCTATATTGTACATTATGGACTTATTCTTTACCTGGGGCTGAGCAAAAGTGCATTTTCAGTGCTAATAAACAATGACACAAAATGTCTCTGGCTTCCCCTATAAGAGAGTTTGTAAGAATTTCCAGGGAGTTAGTCATGGCACTTGATTATGGGTAGGAATGTCTTAAAAAAAAGACTACTTCCATCTTGGCATTTCATGTTTACTTCAACATTCTGGAATCTGCCCAAGCAAGGGGTTTGCTTTCCTTTGGACCTGCCTCCTGATTGGATAAAAAGGGGATTCCCAGTGACTTATCATATCAAAATTATCTTGAATTGTAAAAGCAATGAATAGAGGGAATGGAAAAGCATATGACTAGAAAGAATTATAAATAACCATATGAGTCAATGGAGGAAAGGATAGTTAACTTCCTAACCATTTGGAAAACATATCTTGTGTTACTTAATATTCTGCTTCCACTGTAAACAGGTCAATAAAGACAAATCATAATGTGTTATAGATTTCGTAATTCAGGCCACAGTATCTACTTGTAACCACCACCAAATTACCACTGCCTAGTACCAGTCAGAATCCAACTCTTCCTTCCCCATCCTGGAGTAGCATTTTATCTGGGATCATAGCATAGTGTTTCGAAATGAAGAGGAGACTTAACATCGCTTTCAGACACTTCTATTTTGGTCAGTACACACTGCCTACCTGGCCCTCAGTTTCTCCAACTTTCAGATGGGAAAATAATGGGCTGAACCATCTTATAAAGCAGAGAGATGCTGTGATAATCAACTAAGATTATGTATATGAAAGGAGTTGGTACATGAAAACTGAGTTATATAGACAATAGCTATTATTATTATCATCACTGTCTTTAATCACTCGATTAAATCACTTTGTAATCAAATGCTTTGTAATGGAATTCACTATGTAAGTCTCAGGTTCCCCACTAGAGTTTAAGCTCCTTGAGAACAGAGCTTATTCATCTTTGGATCCCTCACCATCTACTGGAGTTCATGGAAACTTCTTCTGCTTGCCTTCCAGATGCACATCGTGTGTAAGGGAGTTTCTCTCTCCTTCCCTTCCTGGCAAGGGATGCTCATCAGGGTGGCTTTTAGAAAGGGCTTGAGTTCATTCTTCACCTGGACGCTGCAATTTAATTTTAGCCACGAGTGTTGATGGAGAAGGTTGCAGAGTTCAAGCCACTCTTCAGTGGAAATGAAACTGCAGAAGGGCACGAGGCCAAAAATAAGGCCCTTTCTAAGCGGTGTCTGGGGACACAGACTTCAGCACTTCAAGTGCCCACTAGTCCTTCCCTTGCTCCAGGCCCATCACAGGGGCATGAGGGTCCTGCTATAGAAAAGCAGAGTTGCCCTTTCCCGACACCAACCTCAACAAAAAGGAATGCACCTCAAATAGCCTTGTTCGCTCAGTAATCGCTTATGGGAATCATACTTCTTAGCGTCCTCCTCTGTTCGCAACTGACACATCTCAAGAGGCCAGCTGTGGATAGCAAAGGAATAATGGGTTTTGTTTAGAGGAAGGAATTGTATGAAATGCTATTAATTGGTCCATCTCTGGAATGCTTCTTCGTCCCTATGAAAGAGGAGTACTACTGGGCTGGAGGAAGAAATGGTGTTCCATGTTAAAGGCGATACATTTTTATGTATAGTTCCTTAAACATTTTTTGGAATCCATTTGTTAAAATCCTTAGGAGCCAAGACTGTCATACCTGTCTTATTTTAAACAGTATACTTGTTACTACCAAAAAGTGCTAGCCTATTACAGCTTGTAACTTAAATGTTTGCAGTTACGGTTAACATGAAGATTTATGTTGCTACGAATCCTTTTTTGTTCCTTTTCTTCTGTGGCACTGAGTAACCAAGAGTCTCAGAAACTCCACCTTGAATTTCCAGACAACCCTGATATGCTTGCATGAGTTGGCAGTTCAAAAACCATTACTCCGATACATTTGCAGTTTGGTACTATTTTAATTTTCACTTATATTTTTCATGCATAGTACTGTGATTTTATGTGCTTGCTCACTGTAGCGACTGTAATTAGGACAATTATATACCATTTACTTCAACCAATGACCTGACCGCACTGTGATATGCACTATTCTAGTAAGTGATGGAAAACTGAATGCAAGTCTAAGCTTCCCAACATGATAAGACACGGTACTCTCTGTACCGGCTCAACCCAGATCCCCAGGGTTATGTTATCTCTTCTGCTCTCTCTGCCTCTCGCTCTTCGATCAATATTGAAATCTTGCTTACAGTTTCCTCCACAAACAAAGTATTTCATGCCTCCCTGGCTTCATTTGTGTTGTTCCTTTCACTTGGGTTGACCTTTCTCCACTTCTTCATCTGACTCCAGCTCATCTTCAGAGTTCAGCCGATACATTAACATGGAAAGTCTCCCTGACCATCCCCTCGCCCTGCTGTCTAATTAAACATTCTTCTTTTGTCACCATATGCCACCCTAAACAAGTATCTAACATAGCATCTTTCAAATGATATTACAGTTAGCTTGTGATTTCATGTCTCTGTCTCTCACCATGAACTCCTAATGGAGAGAGAGCTTATTGTGGTTTGACTATCTTTGAATATCTTTTGAACCCCACAAAGATACGTTGAAGCCCTAACCCTGTTACCTGTAAAGGTGACGTCCTTTGGAAATAGGGTTTTTGCAAGTAGAATTAAGATGCCCATTAAGATGACCTAATGCTAGAGCAGGGCAGGCCCTTACTCCAATATGACAGGTGTCCTTATAAGAGAAGAAGAGACACAGAAACAGAGAAACACAGGGGGAAGATGGTCAAGTGACCAATGGAGATTGGAGTGACAAAGCTGCAAGCCAAGGGATGCCAAAGGTTGCAGGCAACCACCAGAAGTAGGAGGGGGCAAGGAAGTGTTAGTGTTCTCCTCTAGAGCCTTCAGAGAGTGAGGCCCGGCCAGCATCTTGATTTCAGACTTCCAACCTCCAGAACTGTGAGAGAATACATTTGTTTTTTTTTTTTTAATTTACTTTTATTTTTATTTTTTTTGGCAGTACCACATGGCATGTGGGATCTTAGTTCCCAGACCAGGGATTGAACCCGCACCCCTTGCTTTGGAAGTGCCGAGTCTTAACCACTGGACTGCCAGGGAAGTCCCGAGAGATTACATTTCTGTTTAAGCCACCTGGTTTCTGGTAGTTTGTTATGGCAGCCTAGGAAACTAGCAGAGCTCACCTAATTTAATATCATATTTAAAGTGGCAATGTAAATCTTACCTCTTAGTAGACATTCAAATGACTGTTTAATTGTTATTTAAACTGAACTAAAAACACCTAGAATGTCTCACTGCTTCCTTCACGCCAGTCACTTAAGTCCTGACCAGCCACAAAGGCTAAGTTGCTCTCACCCTTGGGAAACCTCCCATCAACACAGTCTTTTCTCCTCTGGATTATTAAGTCATTTTATTACTTATAATAATCTTAATCCTAGATATTCCGGTGAACCCTAATGCATAGCTTGCCTTCTCGAAAGATTTCACAACACTTTGAAGCCCGGAAGAAACTCTGTCTCAGTTGTGTAGTGTCACTTCTGTATGAATCATTTCACATTCAGCATGTAACACATTCATAACTGCTTCCTACATTGTCCACATTTTCAAATGGTAGTGAGAAAAGTAAGGCTCAGATTAATGAAATCACTTGCCCCAGACATCAGGATAGGAAGTGGCAGAGTTGGGATTTGCTCTTTCCACTTCTGCCTTTGAGAAAGACTTCAGATCAGTAACCATTGACTTAAGTCCTCAACTGCCCTTGCTGTCACTGAAGAAGAAATCGGAGACTTCTGGTCAGCACCAGGAGCTGAGCATACAGATATGTGGGGCATGAAGACACTGCCAGTCTAGAGAGCTAGAAACCAGAGCCAACGGCAAACACACACAGAGTCCCTTGTCATCTCCTGACACGACGTCCAGTGTCTCCCAGCTTCCTGTCGGCTGACTCATTGTGATCCAAATGCCCAAAATAGCAATTCAACGTTTAGTAAGTGCAGGTTGGGTTTCATTTGTAAACAGTAGCAGGAAAAAAAAAGGACATTGAGGAAGCTACCAACAGATCGTCTTTATCCTGTTTCTAGTCATTCTTCTCTGATTCCTCCTTCCTTATTCCGGCAGACATAAGATTGGAGAGGGGGACTTTTCTTAATGAAAAGCAGGAATACCCAAGCTGTATGGAAAACACACAAAAGCTATCCATTTCTATCCTTCAAAAGTGATAAGACTATGTGCCAGAAAACATTCTGTGAACTTCAAAGAGCTACAGCAAGAGATGTTGTCATTACTTGAGAAATACGCACATGGCGTTTCTTGATGACTTTTATAGAACCAATAGTGGTTTTTCCATTACCTTTATTTAATTAATAAATTATATGTTTTATTATATAAGTTACAGACGTATGATATAGTGATACACAATTTTTATAGGTTATGCTCCATTTATAGTTATTATAAAATATTAGCTATATTCTCCCTGTTGTACACTATATCCTTGTAGCTGATTTTATACACAATAGTTGGTAGTTCTTAATCCCCTACCTCTCTCTTGCCACTCTCCCCTTCCCTCTCCCTACTGGTAATCACCAGTTGGTTCTCTACACCTATGAGTCCGCTTCTTTTTTGTTATATTCACTAGTTTGTTGTATTTTTTAGATTCCACATATAAGTGATGTCATACAGTACTTGCCTTTCTCTGTCTGACTTATTTCACTTAGCATAATACCCTCTAAGTCCATCCATGTTGCTGCAAATGGCAAGATTATTTTAAATCTATTTTTATTATGTCACTATTAGTTTTGTTAAAAGAGTGTCTTAGCCAGCTTGGGCTGCTATAACACAGTACCACAGACAGAGTGGCTCAAACAATAGACAAATATTTTTCACAGTTCTGGACGCTGGAAATCCAAGATCAAGGTGCTAGAAGATTTGGTTCCTGGTAAGAACATCTTCCTGGCTTACAGATGGCCTGCCTCTCATTGTATCACCACATTGGGGAGAGAGAGCCAGCTCTGGTCCCTCTTCCTCTTATTAAAAGGAAACTAATCCCAACATGAGGGCCTCGCCCTTATAACTTCATTTAAACCTAATTACCTCCCAAAGTCCCCACCTCTAAATACAATCACATTAAAGGTTAGGGTCTCCATATGTGAAGTTTGAAGCCGGGGACACAAACATTCAGTCCACAAAACATAGTATGTGATTTGAAACAACAATAACTTTTGCTCACCTAAGAAAAATCCTAGGTATTCTATAACTTGAAGAGAAGACAATGCAGAATGTGTAATTCCAAATATTCACAGGAACATGAAATGTCTGTTTCATTATCCTAAAAGGCTTAAATATATTTTAAAAATCAATGTGGTGAGAACCCTATGTTATATTCCTGGCCCCAGCACTTAAACAATCGTGTGACTTTAAATAGGTCACTTAACCTCTTTGAAAGGGCGGCCAAATCCTGGGCACTTTGCAAGTATGTATAAATGACGATAGTAAAGGATTATAGCTCATTCAGTAAAACAGGAATCCATGTGTCTTCAATGACATATATGAATAAATAAACGGGGAGAGACGAAAGCTCTGTGTTGCAGTAATATAATAAATATGGATGGGATGATAGAGTTTAAAATTATTCAATGATCATCATAGAAATAATTTGGGTAAGCAACATCGATGGACGCTAAAACTAAAGGATGGAAATGAGACGTAAAACAGGATTTTGCATAAACTCAAAGAATCACCTTGCAAGGTATCTCTTAATTACAAAAGTAGTTATGAAACAGAGAAAACTCGCCGATGCCAAGTGACCAATAATTAATACCACCAGTAATGGAAAAGATGGCATCTTGTGCCACTTGATGGAAGGCAGTGAGAATACAGTATCGATCCTGTGATATTCTAGCTAGAAATTCATGACCTGAGTCTAATCATGCGCAAACACTGGACAAACCCAAAAGGAAAGACATTCTATAAAATAATTGATTACTAATCTTCAAAAATGTCACGGTCAAGAAAACCAAGAAAACACTGAGCAACTTATGCAGGTTGAAAGAGATCAGAGATACACGACAAATGGGAACAACATGTAATACTAGATCGGATCCTTTTGCCATAAAGAATATTATTGGGACAACTGGTAAAATTTCAATGGGGTCTCTGAGTAAATGGAGACAAAGCAATCCTTTGCACTAATCTTACAAAAATTTTTCTTTAGATTTGAAATTGTTTTCAATTAAAATTTTTAAAAAAATAGAAAAAGATAACTTGAATTTTGGAAATAATTCCATTTTGTGACGGGAGGAAAACAAGTTCCAAATAGGATTTTGAACTGATAATTAGATTTGAGATCAATTTGAGAAACTTCAGTTACCATTGTTCTTTTCCAGAATAAAGGAAGGTATTTTTTTTTCTTAATAGATTAATGCTAGTGCTTGAAAAAATATCTAAAAAACTTAAAATGATCTGTTGCTTTGATCTTCTAAATCGTAGTGTTATTTAGAGGAAGCTGGAAAGCAAATGAAATTTTATTCGATCATGTACATGGTGCATTTAATTACAGGCATTATTTAGAGGATACATGAAACATTCTGTTGGTATATTTTGTTTCTTCCATGATAAGAACAAGGGAATTGTTTTGTGCGTGGGGGAGTGGATTTTTTTTTTCCCCCAGAGGATAATGCATTTTAGAGGCTCTGTGTGTTTTAAGTGTTTCTCGGGGCTGATTAAAGCCTTGCACTTGGATTGGAAAGCTAGTGCTCATCTGTGTAATAAATGTCCTTTCATTGAATGAAAGAAAGACTTCTTCTTAAGTCAAAGTTAGAGTCATGACAGGATTACATAAGGACAGGTGGCAGACTGTCTATGACTGGGGAAAAGTTAACACGGAAAGGCTTGACATTTAGAGTTAAAGGGACATTTCCAGACTTACCGAAAATTAGATTTTCTTGTGCTTTAATCTATAAAATTAAATACTCCTTCTTTGAAATGTATATATATTAATCTCCATTGTGTCCCAGTTACCTAGAGCAGCATCAGCAAATAACTGATAAATGATTTGAAAACTGAATAAATGAATAACAATGGATGATTGGAATGAATGGTTATCTCCTCTTAGTGATTATCTGTTCTATGCTCTTATTCTGGATGCTATGGAGCAGAAATCAACAAACTACCACTCACAGGCCAAATCTGGTTTGCTGCCTATTTTTGTAAATAAAGTTTTATTGGAACACAGCCATGCCCACCTATTTATCAATATGTATTGTCTATGGCTGCTTTCCTGGTGCAACAGCAGAGTTGAGTACTTACAACACAGACTGTACGAGCCATCAACCGTACAATGTTTACTATCTAACTCCTTACATACAAACGTTTGCCGACTCCTGTTCTAGAGAATGATCAAGTGCTTAGAGTTTAAATGAGGGGAAAGCCCAAGAGATACAGCCTGATAGGGTTTGCTCTTAGGATATGATTCGTAACAATTACTTCAGCTTCTTAGAGCCCCTTGAAGACAACTTATAAGTAATAATCTTCCTGTTTGCTCTTCATATCCTGCATTAGGAAAACAGAATCCTCTCTGGGTATTACAAAATAAGGAACTGGAAACAGATAACTGCTGACAAAGGTGTTACAGGACTAGAAGGATAAAAATGAGACAGTCACAGGTCAGTAACTGCAGGAAACTAATAAAAAGAGAACATGAACGGTTTTACTCGCAGCTCACCATTGCCTGCTACCAACGCTGATGCTGTTGGAACCTCGCTGCCTGAGTGGGAGCCCAGGACTGCACATGCGCCAGCCAGCACAGTTGCTGCCACTGCTGGAGAGGGGAAAAACATCCTTTTTTTTCTTCACTCCTTCAAAAGATGGGAAAAAGATGGGAAAAACATACTTTTTTTTTCTTCACTCCTTCCAGACTCCCATGTGTGCCAAAAGATGGGAAAAACATACTTTTTTTTCTTCACTCCTTCCAGACTCCCATGTGTGCCTCCCAACGGCGTAAACTAACAAGAAGCCAGTTGGCAAGGGTGTCTGACAGATGTGGTTTATGAACTGCTAGCCCCAAGAGCAGAAAGGAGAGATAGGAACAGAGAGCATGAGGCTGAAGGACAACAGAAACTATCTGCCAAAGGCTCAGAGCATTTAACTAGCTTGATGGTCAAGTTCATCGTCTCATCAGAAGATCCTCTTCAGTAGTGGTGGTAGTGATGGTGAGAAGACGTGCCATAACATGATGCAAGGAGAGGACAAGGTGTCTATAAAGTCAAAGAACTGATAAAGAATATAAGAGGATTTGATATACTTTAAAAACATGGTGGGAAGAGAGGGACACTACTTTCAGAAGCTAGAGAGGTAAAGCTGGACAGGGGAAACATCATGAAGAACCCTATGCCTGATGTAAGAAGAGGCAGCACAAGCGACAGATAAACATCACTGTGGGATCTGACAAAGTTCTATCCATTCTAGGGATGACATTCTTCACCGGAGGAGTCAGATTCCAGATACCTAGGTCAAGGATTGGTGAAAGGAACCACAGGGAAGTTTCCATTTTTATGATGATTCAGACTGATTAGCCACGGCTGCCTTTAGATCTGAATTCTGAAGGATTCTCACCATCTCCAGGTTCATTGGGAAAGAGTGCCGTGACGCCTGCCACCAGCACACTGTATCATATGTCTGCTACCATGATTCACAGTAATATGTATACCTGGGAATATTCTTTAATTTAGGAGTTTCCAAAGACAGCAAAAAGATTTGTTGAGAATGAGGGCTATGACTAAGTAAGTCTTCAGTATACAGTTTTATAGGGAAAAAAAAAAAAAACCTGTCTGCAATAGATTCTCACATTAGTCTCCAATTGTTCTTAGTAAAAAAAAAAAAAAAATGGTGATAACATGAGTAAGTGTTGCTAAGGGAATAGGTTTTTGGCTGGTCTGACTCAGACATACTTCTGTGGGTTGCGCTGGTTCCATGGCTACTTGCCACAGTTAGATATGTTGCTTTAGAACATAAAAATTCTTCATACAGTGAACACTAATTTCAGTCCACAAAATCATATGAGAAATAAATATACCTTTACTTTTTTATATATTAACTTAGTTTCTATATTGTTTCAATTCCATATATAGTTGTAGATGGGAACACAAAATGAAATCAGTTAAGATCATTGCCTCACATTTCCTCTGAGGTGGATTTTAGAGTAACAGAGACCATGTAGTGTCTTACGGGGGCTGATCTTACCTGGTATTTAATGAGTCTTCCATTGTTGCTGTGCTGTCTACAAACCCTCTTTAGGTCTTGGGTGTACACAGTGAATTAAGTGATTCGGCGCCACGCCGAGGTGTGGAAGATTTCTGGGAGGCTTTCAGGGGCTCTGCACACACACACTCAGCTCTTTGCTTTCTCCTGGTCTCTTCTTGCCACCCTGGGGCCTCATCTGATCATCCTCACAGCTGTGCTTCCATAAACTCATCTTGGTTTTTCACGTGCTTTCACAGGGATGGCCAAAACAATACAGAACCTCAGGGACCCATCAACCTTTGCACTCTCATTAGTTCCCTCCAGCCCTTCTTTCCCTCCTTGGAAGCTGGGTAGTATTAACTCCGTGGGGTGGGGTGAGAGTAAGGCTAAAGGTAAGGAAGACCTTTAAGTCAACAATATTCTCACTACATTTGCTTCTGCGATTACTCAAAAATAGCCTTTAATTATTGAACCTTTATGCATTCATGTAGGAACTGATGCAAAAAGCTGCAGGTCTGATGTCTGTATTTTCTCAGATCTCCCTGAGCATTCTCTCTTCTTTAGGAAATAGGTGTTTATTCTCTCAGTTCCCGCTTTGGTTCTGCTTCCACACACACACATGGAAGTAAGTAAATGAATGACAGAGGCAGGTCCCACATTCCGTAGATGTGGAAGCAAGTAAGCCAACTTGACCAAAAATTCACATAGCTGATTCATGGCAGAGTCAATCAAGAACCAAGGCTTTTGACTGCGAGGTCAGGGCACTTACCTCCAGAGCTGTGCTTTTCCAAATGCGGTGAGCATGGAAAAAAATGGGTCAAATGACTCGAACTGATGTTTCGCAAAAGAAGATCTGCAAATGACCAGAAGTACACTATTAGCCATCAGGTTAATTAACTTTATTAGTCTCCATCGAAGTGAAAATAAAAACCACCATGTCATGCCACTTCATACTCACTAGTATGGCAAAAACCAAAAAGACTGTAAATACCAAATATTGCCACGGATGTAGAACAACTGGAACTCTCTTACACGGCTGGTAGGAATATGAGAACTCTTTGGCAGTATCATGTAAGTTTAAATATATACTTACCATATGATCCGCCATTTCTACTCCTAGATATTTATGCGAGAGAAATAAAAACATATGCTCACAAAAATAATATAAGAATGTTTATAACATCCTTATTCATAACGGCCCCAAACTCGAAACAATTCTTATGTCCATGAATAGGACAATGGATAGAAATTGTGATATACTCTGGAATACTATTCAAAGGAACAAACGAGATACTATAGAAACATGACTGAATCTCAAAAATATGTGCAAAGCAAATCACACACACACATACAGACACACTTACACATATACACTGTGTATAATTCCATTTATGTGG
Organism: Phocoena phocoena; assembly: GCF_963924675.1. Taxonomy (NCBI): domain Eukaryota; kingdom Metazoa; phylum Chordata; class Mammalia; order Artiodactyla; family Phocoenidae; genus Phocoena; species Phocoena phocoena. Next base: position 69,540,608 of record NC_089235.1, on the reverse strand, counting down.
ATCCCAAGAGCAGGAAAATATAACCTATGGTGACAGAAGTCAGAAAGAGGTTATCTCTGGACAGAGGTGGGGCACTAGGAAAAGACACGTGGGAACTTTCTCAGGTGACGAAAATGTTCCATATTTTGTTTTTGGTGGTGAGGGCAGGCGTGTTCAGTTCAACTGAGTCAAATGAATAAATCGTACATCAGACTTAACGTTTAGGATTTGTACATTTCACTTTGTGTAAATTACACATACTGTAGTTAAAAACATATCAGAAATTAAGTAATAAGATAGTTTTGTTAAAAAATGTAAGGTCTTGCAGGAAAAAAGACGGCGGCGTAGAGAATGGACTTGAGGACACGGGGAGGGGGAAGAGTAAGCTGTGACGAAGTGGGACAGTGGCATGGACATACAGACACTACCAAATGTAAATAGCTAGCTAGTGGGAAGCAGCCGCATCGCATCTCACAAGGAGATCAGCTCGGTGTTTTGTGACCACCTAGAGGGGTGGGATAGGGAGGGTGGGAGGGAGCCACGAGGGAGGGAGGAGACATGAGGATATGTGTATACGTATAGCTGATTCACTTTGTTATACAGCAGAAAGTAACACAACAATATAAAGTAATTATACTCCAATAAAGATGTTAAAAAATTTTTTTAAATGAACAAAACAACAACAAAAATGTAAGGTCCTGAAGCAAACTGGGAGAGACTAACAAATGTGGCTTCTTTAACGTGTCCCATCAGAGATTCTAATCAGATAAGCCTGAGCAGAGATGAGGACTCCGCCTGTTAATTAGCCTCCCCAGGTGATTCTGATGCAGGTGTTCAGAGGACCACACTTCGAGAAATACTACTACTCACTTTGCTGTCACGATACATTTTTAACACTATGTTTAATGAGCTTTCCACTTCCATGTTTTGGGGTAACTATTCTCCACATTTCAGCACTGATACTGGTTTAAAACAATCCTGTCTTGTAGTCTGAATATCTGGATTTGTTTCTCTGGCCTATTAATTAGGTTTGATTATGTGAACTCTCATAAAATATTGATATTTAAATCTCTTAATTAAAACACTAGTGGGAAGCGGAGTCCCCTTTAAGGCAGAGATTTGCTTTCAGCTAGAAACCTACGTACATGTTGCTACACATATTTTTTTCCCTGCTTTTTTTGCTCTTCAGCTGGAAAGCGTGAATAAGAAAACATTACCTTATAGGCACAATGTCTGCCAAAGAATGCTGTTCATAATAGGTGTTTGATAAATGGAGTTTGATAAATGAAGATGCTTGAATTGGAATGAAAAAGAATAGTTTTCATTTCCTGAATAGTTCAGGAAAAAGAAATAAAGCAGCACTTTGAGAGAGAATGAGCTTGAAAAGATTTCACATAAATGAGGAAGACACTTGAGACTCTTTTTATACCATGTATTATGTCTGCACAGTGTAGCTATTTTGTTTTCTCATTAAATCCCCATATGTATTTTGTAAAGTAGGTATATATTATCCCATTTTACAGATGAGGAAAGAGGCTTGAAGTGCTTTAGTGGCCAAGATCAAACAAATATTGCATTAGTCAGACTTTTCAAGTTTGTGAGGCAGAAATGAACAACCAAAACTATTTCAGAGGCTTATAACAACTCACATTTACTTTTTGTGGATCAGCCTTGGCTTGTTTCATGTCTGCATGGTCAGATACAGCTGAAAGAGCAGACTCTGAACAGAGCTTACGAGAGGTCACAAGTCAACCACACAGGGGCTCTTAAATCTCTGCTAAGTCATCACACCTGCTCTCCTCCCATTGGCAATGAATGAGAATGTCTGAGCCTCTTAGAGGGAATGCAGACGGAACATCTAGTGTTATGGGCTGAATGTTTGTGTTCCTCTGAAATTCTTATGTTGAAATATAATCTCCAGTGTGAGGGTATGGGGAGGTGAGGACTTCAGAAGGTAATCAGGTCATGAGGGTGGAGCCCTTAAGAATGGGATTAGTGCCCTTATAAAAGAGACTCCAGAGAGCTCTCCTCACCCTCTTCATCTCCCAAGTGAGGATACAAGGAGAAAATGGCAGTTTACAACCTGGAAGAGGGTCCTCACCAGAACCTGACCATGCTGGCACTGTGATTTCAGACTGTAGGTCCCAAAATCATTCTCTGTTGTTTACAAGCTGCTCAGTCAATGATATGCTGTTATAGCAGCCTGAACTGGCTAAAATACTTAAAGAAAATACAACCTATCAACAATGGTAACTGACAAAGCCAAAATTCAAATTCATATTTGTATGGTATTAAGGTCCTTTTTCCTTCCACTAAGATCACTCATTCACTCACTCATTCACTAATTTATTAATTCAATAATTATTTTTTGAGCTATCAGTAGCATGTACTGGCTACTAAGAGGTAATTTGGCTCCAGAAAGAACTAATTGGATCCTCTCTCTCACTTATTAACTATGGAATAACTAAAATTATATTCTACCTCATAATGGGAGTGAAATTTTAAATATTTATCTTGAAAATAATGACAAATGTACAAATTCCACTTGTGCAAGTGTGAGATCTTATATTCAAAGCCTGCTTCACACGGATCCCTGGAAGCTTTATTTATCTTTCTGACACTTTCTCTGGTTTATATGGATCCCAAATTTTAGGATTCTGGAGATTAAGAACATGTTAACTAAGCAATTTTGGAAACTGATTTTATTTTGACATCTAAATATGTTAAACGAACCACCATCTACTAGAGCTACCATTTCACATCAAAAACAAAACAGGATGAACAACACATAAAATTTTTCAGAATGCAGAAAAAAATTTTAAGCAGCAGCATGAAAATATATTTCACATATTGCCTTGCTTACAATTGTTTTCTCATTGCAAATTCTTCAGCTTGGAATGCTTCCTTTTATCATATTATTGTAAAAAATATTCACACAGATATGATGATGCAGATTGAATTTCATTTCCTAGCATTGTTTCACTCAATTTGGAATATTATGGAAAAACTGAGAGAAGCCAAAAATATAACATCTTACTACCTACACTTCTCCCGTATACTGGTCTACAAAGAAAGCAGGTCCAATGTCTGGTGAGATTGCAAAAAAGTAGTTGGGAGAGTGTTAGCACGTGGCCTAGATTCCCCCAAAATGGGGAGCCAGGAGTATGTCTGAGAGGGATGCTGGAATTTGAGAACATTTTGTCCTGGACCAAATTGATCTAAGGTCAAGTGTATTAGAAGAGTATCCTGCTGAACTCAACAGCTAAAGAAGTCACCAACTGGTGACAGCGGCTCAGACTGTCCTTAGAGCTGATTTATTTAATTCAAAAAATTTTATTGGGTGCCTACTACGTGACATATAATATTGCTAGGCTCTGGGCATGTGACACTGCACAAGACAAGAAGCTGACCCTGTAGATTCTAGTCAAGGTGTAACAGCCTCTGCTGAGCATCAGTGCTCATAGGTAACTTCTAAGACAGTTTTCTAACGATTCTGTGAAACACTGCAGCCTAATGCAACCATGATGTAGTCAACCTTCCTCTCCCTCTTCATTGATTTAGCAAAAGGCCAACAGTAGTACTATTAGGCTATGGGAAGATGTTGCTACTTTAAATCCTGCACTGTGACTTAATTGCATGTGACCAGCATAAAACTAACCCTGCTACTCATGTGTTAAGATCCTTTCCTTAGCAAAAACCTTAACAAGGTTGATGAACAAGGCTCTGCAGGATCTGTCCTGTGACCAAACTTGCATAGTACCGCTTAGCATGCTCCAGATACATTAGGTTTTCTTCCAGTTACTTCAACTCACCAAACATTTTCATGTTTCTGGATCACTGCTCATGTACTTCTTTCTGTCTGTAATGCTTTTTCCTCCACTCTACACCCGGATAAACCCTATTCATCCTTTAGAGCTAAGCTAAATGCCACTGCTTTATTGCTGTCCTTCCTGACTCAATCTAAAATGAGATCCCCTTCCTCCAATTAGTGTTTTTTTTTTTTTTTTTTTCTGTACGCGGGCCTCTCACCGCTGCGGCCCCTTCCGCTGCGGAGCACAGGCTCTGGATGCGCAGGCTCAGCGGCCATGGCTCACGGGCCCAGCCGCTCCGCGGCATGTGGGATCTTCCCCGACTGGGCACGACCCCGCCCGACCGGGGCACGAACCCGTGTCCCCTGCATCGGCAGGCGCCACCAGGGAAGCCCCAATTAGTTATTTTTTACAGCATCGTCTATTTTTTTTTTTCATTGTGCCCTGACTATAGGTAATGGGCTTGAATTGAATTCTTTCCATGGAACACAGGCTCCTGGGTCTAATATAAAAAATTACATATTAAAGAAAATTCAGCTTTGGATCATCAACATTAACTCACCATCAGCACTGTCAACATTATAATGACCAAAGCTAATATTACCAGAAGCTTTCTCCATGCCAGAAACTGGGACATACGTTAAATGGATGATTTCAGTTACTCCCACAATGACCTTATAAAGTAAGTAGTATCACTATCCCCATTTTAAAGATGGGAAAACTGAGGTACGGAGAATTTCATTAAGTTGTTCAATGCCTCAAAACTAGCAAGGGATGCAGCAAGGGTCATGGGTCTGACACCAGCACCCGTGTTCTTTACTGTACTGACGGATGCCCAGCAGTCACGATGGAGACTCTGGGGTGCAGGTTTGACTTGTTCTTTAATCCCAAGTCTTTCTAGATGGGGAAACCGGGGCCCACCAATTGATTTATGGCTGACCTTCTCTGGTTGGCTCAGCAACTGGAGAAGACTTTAGGTCTACAGGAGAATTCATCTTTGAAAAAGTAGAATTGAAGCAAGAGAAGCAAGGCAAAAACTGACATGGTCAGGAGGCAATAGGTAAATACCCCCAACGATGGGGAAACCACAGGCCCCAAAGCATCCCATTTCATCCTCTTACAGTGTGACCCTTGGGAAATTATTTCTTAGGTAGAACCAGAATTTGTCTCCCTGTATTTTGTAGCCAGTGGCCATGAAAAGTGGTTTTCATCAGATTTCAGGGCAATCATAATCTCTCTTTCTTAGTCTATGTTGAAGCTCCCATTGATGAAGAGGGTGCCCCTTTATTATCTCAACGTCAGTGATATTGGATTAATATTTAAATTGTTCAAAGCACTTTTCCCTGTATTCATGTATTTGATCCTCACAGTATTTACAGGGCAGGGGTTATTATCACCACTTTTTAGATGAGAATACTGAAGACCCAAGATGGTTGGTGCCTTGCACGAGTCAGTACAGCCAGTGAGCTGCAGAGTTAAGGCTGGTCTCACTCCGAAATCATCCAGACGCTCCAAAGTGATCATTTTAAGGCTATTTCATCCTTATCTTATCTCTCTGGTTGCTTATTGATACCTGGTGAGATATGCCCTGAATCTGATGGGATAGAGAGTCATTTGGGCTGGGGAGAGCAAGATTCTTCTCATCCACACAGCACTTACTATATATAAAACTGGCCTGGTTAGGCTGACAGGGCCAGGGTCATACTTTCTCAGGAAAATGGCAGACTAATGGAAAAAAGGTCATAAATATCATCAAATACAAGGCCTGACATTTACCAAGGACAACGGTTTCATCATAAACATCTCAGGCTTTTGGAGCCTTTCAATGAAGCCCCCACAAGACATCCTGACTCCTTACCAAGGAGGAGGAAAGGAAAGAATAACAAAGTGTGTATATGTGTGTGGGATGGACGGGGGTGGGGAGCAGAGATGACAGATGAGAGGAAGACCAAAGGGGACATTCCTGTGGTTTCAGGAGTAAACTGAGCTCCTAATTCTTTGTGACCAGTAGTAGGATTAAGAGTTCAGAAGGGCAGGTCAAACAAGGGCACAGGGTCAGGCTGGGTCTTGCAGGGATGTGACCCAGGAAATGCTGGCAGGCTGGGCCCTCATACCTCCCCCAGCAGGCCTCCAATTAGGATTTAATGGCCAAACGTGGAATGCATTAGGAGTTCTGAGCAGAAAGTCTGTGTTCAAAGGAGCCGGATCTTTTTAGCTAAGTAGAAAAACATTCCTCCATGGTCAGTTTCCTCCTGAGCCATGCTAATTCTGGGGACCTCGCTGGCAGTGGTGCCTTGCAAAGATCATGTACAAGTGGCCTAGGCATAACCCCCGTTTTCCTTGAAGATGACACAAAGAATCAGCAGATCCACTGGCTCTACTGGGTACTGGGGGCAATGTGGGAAGTAGGAAGAATCATCTGACGTGGAATTCTTTCTGTTTGTGGATCTTGTAGATATGTATCCTACATACATAGGATACATAGATAGAAAACGCACATACATCAGTAGTTATGGGTAGATGCAATACAGGGTTAAAATATTTGTATACTTGTGTGTGTCTGCCCGCTGTATGTATCTATATTTCTTGTTTAAGGTTTGCCTTTAAATGCTGTCTTGTCACAGAGGGGAATTCAAGCAACTGCCCAGGGTATATCGTGCATGTGTGCACACGTATGTATATGTATGGGTGTACGTGTGGGTAAAGAAGTGTGTAGTATACCAATGGGCACGTGCATGTATATGAATCTGTGTGTCCTTTACACCTCTGAGTGTGACTGAACGTAGGCATTAGGGCAAATACGTTAGCATCTCTGAAAATGCTTCTGGAAGTGAGGGTAACATAGCGGGTAAAAGATCAGCTCTGTGCCCGTGAGTATGTGCAGTGGCGTATCTGCAAGCGTGAACGCATAGACGTATCAAGGAGCGTCTCTGAGATGACAAGTTTTGCTTTGCATGTGTTGCTTCATGTGAACATGAAAACATCGCATCACGTGCAGGGGCGTGTAATATCTGTTGAACGTGTATTTGGATGGGTATACATGTACTTTTGCAGTCTATTTGGGTGCAAGTATGCGATAACGTGTGAATACCTATGAATCCAACATAAACCTGGGTGGGCGTATGTATGGTTATGTCTAATGAATGAATATATGTAAATTGTGGCTATGTGACTACATGAATATCTGCTTATATCTCTGGAAGGGCCTGAATAGAAGGTGCGATTGTGGACAATATGTCCAGTTTGGGGAACATGAGAGTACGTGTGGGTCTGTGCAGTGAGAGACAGGATGTGCCTATACCTGTGTCTGTGGTTTTCCCCATCCTACAGCAGGTAAGGATGAGTATCTTAGACTTCAGCCAAAGCTGCTCCTGTTCTGGTCTAGTGCAGCTTCTCTTTTGGAGTTTGAATAAACGATATAAGAAAATATGTTCCATTTCTTCTAACAGTACTATATGATGTTTACACACCCACACACACACCATACACTCTTTGGTATAAAGCAAGTGATCAAATAAATTTTATCTTGAGTATTTTAATGCTATCATATCAGCCCTGAATTTAGGGTGATCTCGGTCCTGGTTTTAGGACCGGAAGTCCCGCATCCTGAGACCTGCCCCCATCCTGTACAAACCTGGTCAGTTGGTAACAGATTGCAGAATAGGGAAACTGAGTCTGGACCATACCCAAGGAAGTGGCACAGAGCTATTATTTTGTTTCCCTTCACAGAAGAAAAAATTGACCTGCATCCTTCCATATAACTATAGTTTCATGAGCGAAGTTACTTGCCTCTTAAGTACAGCATAAGCATAGAAATCTTCAGCTACCTGGATCTATTTGGAAATTGCATTGTGTCCCTTACAAGACATGTGACTAATCTGGCTAATTTACCTAGGTTTCCTGAGTCTTGGTTTCCTCATCTGTAAAGCAAATGTAATAACTACTTCACAGGGTTATTTTACGGATTAAATGAGAACATATAGACGCAAAGCACTAGTAACTGACTGTATGTTATAAATTCAATAAATGGTACACATCCTCATTATTCACCCATTCCTATGATGTATTTATATATATTATATAGCACATATGTATATTACACGTATTATACGTATACAGGTATACATATGTCTATACATATACAGGTATATCTTGTTTTACTGCACTTTATTATACTTTGCAGATATGGTGATTTTTACAAATTGAAGGTTTGCGGCAACCCTGCATTGAGCGAGTCTACTGGCACCATTTTCCCAACAGCGTTTGATCACTTCTTGTCTTGCTGTCACATGTTGGTAATTCTTGCAATATTTCAAACCTTTTCTTTATTGTCACATGTTAGAGCGATCTGTGATCTCTGATGTTACTATTACGGCTCACTACAGGCTCAGATGATGGTTAACATGTTTTAGCAAAAGAGTATTTTTAAATTAAGCTATGTACATTGCTTTTAAGACATAACGCTATTGCATATTTAAGAGCCTACAGTATAGTGTATACATAACCTTTAATATGCACTGGGAAACCAAACACTTCGTGTGACTTGCTTTATAGGATATTCACTTTATCGGGGTGGTCTGGACCCGAACCTGTAGTATCTCCAAGGTATGCCCGTTTATATATATATATATATATATATATATATATATATATATATATATATATATAAAACAAAAGGGTGCTAGTTATGTACTCCCAGCAATTTTAACGACAAGCCCTTGTCATCTTCCCAAAGCAATAGCTGTTCCTTGAGATCTTGCTATGGGCTATGCAGTGGGCTATGTGCCAGTGGACACTACACAGAGCAAAGCAACCCTTCCATGGAAAGTCTGCCTCTAAAGAATAGGGCGGGACAGGCGGCCAAGGATTGTTCTGGAACCTAAACCCAAGAGGGAGGGGGTGGCGGGTGTACAGCCAGTGCAGCCAGCACGATGTCTAACTCATGCAGCATGAAGCCAGGCACACGGAGCTGTGAAGGAGCTCGGTACCCGCGCCTGGAGGCTTGCTCTGTACTAGCACTGACAGGAGAGAAGGTGGGGTCCCTCCTGCCAAGGTGGTCACAAGGCTTTGGAAACACAGATGTTCACACAAATAATTATAATCCAAGGCCAAGGCGATGCTCTAATTAAAGCAAAGAAAGCGGATCGAACTAACCTCTTGAGCATTGTCAAGAGTGAAGACAGTAACAACTTAAAGTTGCCTTATAGGATGGATTCACCAGGCAGAAAGTTGGTGGTGGGTGGTTGGCGGTGTGTGTGTGTGTGTGTGTGTGTGTGTGTGTGTGTGCGCGCACGCGCGTGTAGGGTGCAGTAGACATCCTAGAGAATGGGAATAATATAAGCACACATAGAGTTTGGGAAAGGAGGAACCTCCCGCGGTGGCCAGAATATAAAATTCAGGATATCTGAAACCCCTTTCCAGACTGGACAGTCCTTGTGCATCAGACCTAGTCATGTGCCTCTCCCCGGTGCTGCACGGCAGCCCATAGGCATTGAGTAAATGTTCGTTTGGTGGATGAAGGGATAACCCAAGAGAGCGGGCAAGTTAGGAATGGTATATCTGCCCTGCTGAGGACCCTGCACTTCACCCTGGAAGTAGTGGAAAACCACCAAAGTGTTTTCAGGAGGAAAATGGTGTGATTCCAATTTATATTTTCAGTAGTGTCACTCTGGCCACAGCAGGGCATCGCTGGGCTGTCAGAGATATGGGGAGCAAAACTTGAGGCAGGGAGACTGGTTAGGAGATGCCTGAAGTGGTCCTGATACCACATGCTGTAGGCTTGGATGCAGATGGTGGCAGGAACTCTAGAGATGAGGCAGCTGACCAGAAGAAGTGAATCTCAACAACCACTGATTCCTCAGATCTCCATTCATATATGTATATTTCTCTCTTTTTCTCCCATAGAAGAGCACAATTCGAGATCTCTGAAAAAACTGTCACGCTTCTGAGCACACTTGATTCATTCACAGGATCACAGTAACGAGGTGCTATAGGGCATTGTAGGAAAAAATGAAACCACTTTTTTTTTTTTTTGGCCGTGTTGCACAGCATGTGGGATCTTAGTTCCCTGACCAGGGATCCAACCTGTGCCCCCCTGCAGTGGAAGCACGGAGTCTTAACCACTGGACCACCAGAGTAGTCCCAGAAAAAAAAAATAAACAAAACAGTGGGTCTTAGTGCAGCGTATCTGAGTACTATTCCCAGTTCCCAGCTCTTCCACTTAGTAGCAGCCTGACTATGCCCGAGTCCCTTATCCTGGTTTCTTGTGTAAAATGGAAACAGTAATACCAGCATCATGGATTTGCTGAGGAAAATATGAGAGTTTCTTTAAAATCTTCAGACGACTACGCAAACACCAGGTATTAATTATGCAGAGACTCTGGGTGAGGACTGACTTCAACAGTTACCAAGTGAAAAAAAAGGCTGCCTTGATTTTCAGATCAGCTGGGTGGAGAGGTATTTTCTTTAAACCTTTATCCTCAGGACTCCTGAATTCTCTGTCTTCCACAGAACAGCTTTATATCTACAGAATGCTCTCCCCCAGCATGGTGCTTTAAAAGAGGGCAGGAATTAAGTCAGAAAACAAGCAGGCAGACTTCTCTACATCAGTTCTCTTTCTGGAGGGAGACATTTTCTGGAAGGGGCCTCTCTGGGCATCCTTAGGAGAAATGCCTGGAGGCACACAGCCTATAAAATACCCCAGGCCAACACCTCTCTGTTTACTGCGCCTCTCACATATGTATGACCCTTCATCACCCTCTGCACGCTTTATTTCAATTAACATTTCACAGTCCCTCTGTCCCCGTGTTTCTTAGACTATCCAAGCACTGACTTATTCTCATCCCAGCAGCTCAGGGAGCACTTGAGGCTCTGCTGAAATCAGCAGACATATGTCCTTTATTAACAAGAAAGACAAAGGGTGACAAGGGTCGTGGACAGAGTTTAGCTACATCAAGCATCTTAAACGCTTGAAAACAGAAAGGCTTTGTCCAGTCTTGGGTTTTCATTTGATCGTGCGTAGATGGTACAAAGGCATGACGTGACACAGCCAACTCACTGTCATTGGGAGAAGTGGAGGGGCAGAGACTCAGTGTCACAGAAACCTGTTTGGGTGAGACTGTCAAACCATCCAGTACAGCAGCTACTGAAGTGCCTTCTATCAACACACACTTGTAGAAAACTGTCTGTTAATTCCAGATACTTTACTATGTGCTGGGTCCATAATAATGAAGGCTTGGTCCCCAGTCTCCAAGAGGGGGGGACAGAGAAATGTATTCATTTCATTTCTTCCTTCATTCATTTATTCAATAAACATTTATGTGACACTTAATATGTAACAAGCACTATGGTAGATGAAAAGGATAAAATAAAATGTGGACTCTGCTCACAGAACTAAGTCAAATGCGAGAAACAGACACTTTAAAATAGTAATACAAAAAACACACCTCTAAAATGACAAACTATGGGAAATCTATGAAGGAAAGGGGACCCTCATCTAGTCTCTAGGATCAGGAAACGCCTTTTTTTAGGAAGGAATACTTGGGCTAAGATATGAAGAATGAGTGAAAGTCAACTAGCCAATAGGGTGGGGTTTAGGAAAAGTATTCCAGGTAGAGGGAACAGACTGAGTAAAGGCTCTGGAGTCAGGAGAAAACGAGAAGAGGCCGGTGTGGCTGGAGTTTGAGGAATAAGAAGAAAGTAGAGTGAGATAAGCCTGGAGGAGACTCAGAAGTCATGCTGAGGTTTTGTTAGCTACCTCAAGAACAGTGGGAAGACATTAAAAGATGGTAAACTAGCGGATATGAGATTATATTTGCCATGTGAGATTACTCTGTATGCATACAGATCAGAGGGAGCAAAGGTGGACACATTTTTCTTGGTGTAAGAGGGTTTTGAAATATTATAGCTCAAGCCAGAGGTGGCAGTGGTTGGACCATGGTAGAGACCATGGATATGGACACAGCTCACCCAGCTGGAAAGAACGAGTACAATGTAAAATGACAGGTGCTACAGGATGAGCCGAACAAAGCTCACAAAACGGCGATTTGCCTAAGATCACCCAGCCAGTGGGCTGTAGAAGTCACTGCTTCATCTGCTCATTCCTGTTTGTCTGCCTCCCAGCCCTCTGTTCAATTTAACCACAACTCTGCTGTTCACTGCCCTTCCAGCGCCAGCCCTTCTCGACCACAACAATCCACCTCTTCTCAAGGCTCTTGAGTGGCACTGAGAGCCCTCACCCGCAAAGTCTGAAACACACCTTTCTTACAACCCCTGGGTCCATGTGAGTCTCAGGTGAAAATGAAGAGAATCAATGTATTCTTGGGACTAAGTTGATCTACCCTGTGAGGACTAAGGCAGCGGGAAACAAAACAAAACAACCTTTCAGATCGCACGATAGAAAGCAACAGCTGAGGGAACAATTGCAAGCATTTTCCAGGACAACATACACTGAGGCTTCATTCAGCCATTGCTCCAAAGGCACCACCAGTGCCAGGTGCCAGGCCGTGTGCTTTGGGCATGCATTTTCCTTGAATCTTAATAAGCTTCTCGATGAGGGAGGTATGATTCGTTTCCATTTTTTTCAAAGAGAAAAACTGAGCATTTCTCTCTTCCACCAGGTCATAAATCCATGAAGGCATGGATGTGATCCCTGTGTTCATCCCAGAGAAATATTATCTCTAGCACAAAATAGGTGCTCAATTTATAGTTTTGAATAAATGAGTAAGAATAGGCCAAGTAAATAAACTGCTCAAGATTATAAAGCTTTTAAGTGAGGGTAGGAAAGAGGGTGCTGGGATTCACACCTAGGTCTGCTTGACCTCAAAACTCCACAGTCCTTCCATTATACTACACTACCTCATACTAGAGGCAGTGAGAGACCCACTGGAATATCTAGTCCCAGCCCTCCTTAGTTTACTGTGATGAAATTGAGACCCAGACAGGAAGTATCTTATTCAAGGTGTCCTAGGACACTAATACCAGATCTGGCCTGACAAGCCAGGCCTCCTGGCTCTAGTCTCCTGTTCCTTTCTTTCACCCAACCTCTTAGGAAAAATGGAGAAGGCCAGGAGGTACTCTAACCATGAGCAAAAGTCCCAAAGTCAGACAGACACAAGCTACAATCCAAGCATCTCCCTTTTGAAGCCTGTGATCTTGGACAGGATGTTTCTTAAGACTCAAGTTTCTAATCTGTATAATTGGATCCATTAATAAGACTTTTTACCAAATGAATCTGTTGTGAAATTCTATGAGATAATCTCATCTACAGAAAGCACTCAGTAAATGTTAGCAATCTTTTGTTTATGGTTAAAATGGTGTAATTACTTTGCCAAGCCTTGGTTTTCCCATATGATAAATGGAGATAATAATAGTACCTACCTCAAAGTTGTTTTTATGAAGATCAAACGACATTGTAGTGCTTAAAATGGTACCTGAAAAATAGTAAGCACCAAATAAATGTAAGTTACTATTATTATTAACTATTACTACGATTGATGATGACAATGATTATATTTCTCTTGGCATTTAAGCAATAGACACCTTAGGGTGAGTGGGCAGTGTTCTTAGTGACATAAACCAGAGATTTGTCTTTCTGTTAAGGTGCAAATGCTGAGAAGGCATGGGACAGTATCAGTCTCTCACCAGGCCAGACCTCCATCAGCCCAAGTAACTATTGATACAAATCCTCCTTCAGAAGGAGCCATAAGAAATCAGATTCTAACAATGCTCAGATCAGAAAGGGTGTGGGTCCTAGCTTATAATCTGCACATTTTCCCTTCACATGATGATTTAGGCTCTTTTTTTTTTTTTTTTTTTTTGCGGTAATGCGGGCCTCTCACTGCTGCAGCCTCTCCCGTTGCAGAGCACAGGCTCTGGACGCGCAGGCTCAGCGGCCATGGCTCACGGGCCCAGCCGCTCCGTGGCATGTGGGATCCTCCCGGACCGGGGCACGAACCCGCGTCCCCTGCATCGGCAGTCGGACTCTCAACCACTGTGCCACCAGGGAAGCCCTAGGCTCTTTTGGAAAATGGCAGCCTGCTCAGCAGTGTCCAAGGACTTGTTTCAATCTTGTGACTAAAGACTTATGAAAAGGAAAGGCTTGTGTGTCTTCTGACAGTCATCTTAGGATAATAAACATAATAGCTGCTGTTTCCGAAATGCCCTGTGGATACGAGGCATTTTATTTAGTATGGTGGTTGATTTTACGTGTCAACTTGACTGGGCCATGGGGTGTCTGGCAACTTGGTCATACATTACTCTGGGTGTTTCTGTGAGAGCGTTTCTGGATGAGATTAACTTTGAAATCAGTAGACTGAGCAGAGCAGACTGCCCTCCCTAACATGGGTGGGCCTCATTCAATCAGTGAAGGTCTGAATAAAACAGAAAAGCTGACCCTCCCCTGAGTGAGAGGAGATTCTCCCTGCCTGTCTTCTGTCTTTGAACTGGGATATTGGCTTTTTTCCTGCCTTTGGACTCGAAACTGAAACACTGGGTCTTCCCAGCTCTTGAGCCTGCCAATCTTTGGACAGAAACTCCCATCAGTTCTCCTGGTTCTCAGATCTTTGAACCCAGACTGGAACTTTCATCATCTGCTCTCTGAGGTCCCCACCTTCCAGCTCACCGTGCAGATCACTAAATTTTTTTCCTGAGATATCTCTAACTACCTAAGGGGCCATCTTTCCAAAGCACAGAGTGCCTCCTCCTGGTTTTTGTTCTGAATTCCTTTCAGGGTGTACTGTCAGTCATCAATTGCAAGGGCTAATGATTTAATCCTTGTAGAACTGGATAGTGCGCGCCATTCTTTGCTTTACACGTGATTGATTAAATCCTCGGCCATGGGCAACTGGTGGGGTGATTTATTAGACCTTCAGCCCTTTCTCCTCCCCAGAGATTAAGGGGATGAGACTGAAAGTTTTCAACCCTCTGGTCGTTTCCTCTGGTGACCAGCTCCCCATCCTTAGTTGAACTAGGGTGACTTTTGAGTCACCTCATTAACGTAACACAAGACACCTTTATTGCTCTCACCACCCAGGAAATTCCAAAGGCTTTAGCAGCTCTGGTTCCAGAAGCAGGGGTGGACACCACATACATATTTCTTATTATGAGGCAAAATATCACACACTCCAAAGTAGTGTTGTTTTGTTTCTGATAAGGGTTCATGCTTAACTCTGTTCTACAAAGTGGAGAGACCGGAAGTGTTACGTCAAATGATCTCCCTACAAATGGAAGGAAATGGGAGAAGCATCTTCCCCCAAGCGTCTCAAATGCACATCTGGAACATACATTAAGTAATTCTGTCTTCGTTCCAGTATTAGTCGTGTGTATACAAATCGCTTCCCAACATAGATCATGAGCTGCTATAAGGCAGAAGATTATTAATCGCCCCAGTGCATCCAGGCATGGTACCCAACTAGCAGACAGCATTACAAAATGTAGAGCACTCAACCCTGGAGTCAGACGCAAGGGTTTGCATCTGATCTCTCCCGTTTACTAGATTTCTAATTTTGATCTACTTAATCTCTCCAAACTTCAGTTTTCTCACCTGGGGAGTAAGATTATATATTTTCTGAGCTGCTCTGAGCACCACGTGACACCACCTTCCGTAAAATGTCTGGAACATAGTAAGTGTTAACTTAATATCAGTTCCCTTTTGCTCTTTCTCTTTCTCTTCCATTTCAAAAATTACTTCCTCATGTGGAGGTCTCCTGCTGTTAAATTGCTAAGCCACGGTCTCCTCACCTATGCAAAAAGCCAGTAAGAGTTCTAAAATTTGTCAAGCCAAGTAAAAGAGGAATGTGTAAAGCTCTTAGCGAAGTGCCTGATACAACAACAGGGAGCCGGAAAATTCTTTGTGGTAATAGTGGTTAGATACTGAGGTTTTGCTGTTGTTGCCCTTGTACTTGTAATTAGTCTACAGAATAGGGGGGAAAGCTGTTTGCCTAGAAGAGCCTCATGTCTGTAAACCTTAACATTCAGTTAACCCAAGGCAGTATGAGTGGTTTTGCCTGTAAGGTACAGAGTACACGCCCCTTTAATCACATCTGCTTCTTAATGTCCTAATGGGCAGACTATCTGGGATCATTAATGTCTGCAATGTATTTTATGTTCATGTTAGGAGAGGCCAAATGTGAGTGCATTTTTAACAAACCCAATCAACAAATATAATCATATCTACTCCAGAAATGTCCAAGCCATTTTCCTGTTAAAAAACGATAAAACAGAATGTCATGCCTCAGACAGTCAGAGACAGTCAGAAGGTTCAAATTTGGGCTGCTGTCTCATTAGCAAAAGAGAAGGTTGTGCATTTAAAGTTCATGACTTGCAAAGAAACTTTCTCCTGCAGAAACATGTAGCAAAAATGTCACCTCAACTTTTGGAGCAATTGAAATATAAATGCCGACTCATATTTTTATACTTTGGGGAGACAGAGGAAGCCCACAATGTAAAAACATGATCCTTTTAGACAAAGTATACAAAATGGAAGAGGAATTTCTCCTGAGAGCATTTAGGCTGATGGCTTTTCCAAATACTCTATAGCAAAGGCTGGCAATGCATTTGACCAGCAGATCTTTAAAAGATCACGGTGAGGGCTTCCCTGGTGGCGCAGTGGTTGGGAGTCCGCCTGCCGGTGCGGGGGACGCGGGTTCGTGCCCCGGTCTGGGAGGATCCCGCGTGCCGCGGAGCGGCTGGGCCCGTGGGCCATGGCCGCTGAGCCTGCGCGTCCGGAGCCTGTCCTCCGCAGCGGGAGAGGCCACAGCGGTGAGAGGCCCGCGTAACGCATAAAAAAAAAAAAAAAAAAAAAGATCACGGTGATTCCACAAAGTGTATTTATATCAATTTAGGATGTAAAAGCCAGTTTGGGAGACAAAGCTAAACTATATTGGTGGTTCAGGGGAAAAACATACTTGGTTTTTTGAAGTCAGAACTCTCCAGAAAATAATGGTTATGAAATCATTCCACTGGGCATGGCCAACTGACAACAATGTTGATAATACAGGTCAAAATCCCCAATCACAATTCAAAATTCAAAAGGTTGTGAAAACAAAGTATTTTTGTAATTTAATGCAGATTCATTTGATAACTAAATCTGACTTGAGGCTACTTATAATATTTCTTACTCTCACTTAAGTGAATCTTTATACATTTCACTGAAGAAAAATTAACATATTTGGTTACAGAGAGCTGCTCCAGATCCCTCTGGGGTAGTTAAAACACACACACACACACACACACACAGGTTTGAATTATATTACCTTCCTAAAAAATTCACAATCTCTGAATTCAAAGAAAAATCTGGTCCTATGGGCATCAGATAAAGAATTGTGGTCCTGAAACAACATCTTTTCATGTGTGCTCATATGGTATGTGTTCAAAAATTGGTTGTTTTCTTATTGTGTAGATTACCTTGTTTAATACGCACAGCCAGCCATCTGAAGTTGTTAGTTATTTCGCCCCACTTGCGCACGTGGAAACTGGGGCTCAGAGCTCATAAACAACCTCTAAAGAGAGATTCTTAGTTCAAATGCCATGTTCTTTACCTTTATCTCCTATTGCATATATGCATTTTAGAGGCACTATATGAAACCCAACTTAAGAAATAACTTTCTTTGGATATACGCCCAGGAGTGAGATTGCTGGGTCATATGGTAGTTCTATTTTTGGTTTTTAAGGACCCTCCATACTGATCTCCACAGTGGCTGTACCACTTTACATTCCTACCAACAGTGTAGGAGGGTTCCCTCTTCTCCACACCTTCTCCAGCATTTGTTGTTTGTAGATTGTTTTGATGATGGCCATTCCAACCGGTGTGAGGTGATACCTCATTGTAGTTTTGATTTGCATTTCTCTAATGATTAGTGATGTTGAGCAGCTTTTTATGTGCCTCTTGGCCATCCTTATGTCTTCTCTGGAGAGATGTCTATTTAGATCTTCCATCCATTTTTTTGATTGGGTTGTTTGTTTTTTAGATATTGAGCTGCATGAGCTATTTGTATACTTTGGAGATTAATCCCTTGTCAGTCGCTTCATTTGCAAATATTTTCTCCCATTCTGTGGCTTGTCTTTTCATTTTGTTTATGGACTTCTTTGCTGGGCAAAAGCTTTTAAGTTTAATTAGATCCCACTTGCTTTTGTTTTTATTTTCATTACTCTAGGAGATGGATCAAAAAAGATCTTGCTGAAACTTATTACCCTAATTAGAAAAGATACATGTATCCCAGTGTTCACAGCAGCACCACTGACAATAGCCAGGACACGGAAGCATTCATCAGTGGAGGAATGGATAAAGAGGATGTGGTACATATATACAGCAGAATATTACTCAGCCATAAAAAGGAACAAAATTGGGTCATTTGTAGAGATGTGGATGAATCTAGAGACTGTCATACAGAGTGAAGTAAGTCAGAAAGAGAAAAACATATCGTATATTAACGCATATATGTGGAACCTAGAAAAATGGTACAGATGAACTGGTTTGCAGGGCAGAAACGGAGACACAGATGTAGAGAACAAACATATGGACACCAAGGGAGGAAAGTGGCAGGGGGTGGTGGGGTGGTGGTGGAATGAATTGGGAGACTGGGATTGACACGTATACACTAATATGTATAAAATGGATAACTAATAAGAACCCGCTGTATAAAAAAATAAATAAAATTCTAAAATTCTAAAAAAAATGAAATATTGCCTTCTGCAGCAACACGTATGGACCTGGAGATTGTCATACTGAGTGACGTAAGTCAGACAGAGAAAGACAAATAACACATGATATCGCTTATATGTGGAATCTAAAAAAATGGTACAAATGAACCTATTTACAAAACAGAAATAGAGTCACAGATGTAAAAAACAAACATGGTTACAAGGGGGAAGTGGAGGAGGAATAAATTGGGAGATTGGGATTGACATATACACACTACTATATATAATATAGATAACTGATAAGAACCTAACGTATAGCACAGGGAACTCTACTCAGTACTCTGTAATGCCCTATATGGGAACAGAATCTAAAAATGAGGGGATATATGTATAACAGATTCACTTTGCTGTACAGCAGAAACACAACACTGCAAATCAACTATACTCCAGTAAAAAATTAATTAAAAAAAAAGAAATAACTTTCTTCCCTTTCCCTTTCCCTGAACTGTTAGTCTTACCTATATCAGTCTTTTTTTTTTAGCTGCAGCTACTAAAGATTTGCAATCAGTAAAGGGTTATTTAAAATTGAAAGCTGGTGCCTGGGGCTTAAAACTAGGCAGTGAGTGGTGTGGTGGGTAACTGGCTAACTTTGGTGGGGTTGGGGAGACCCTGATTTCCAGCGTTTGTTAATTTCTCGGATGTAAATGCTCCTCCTATGGCCAATTTCAAGCTACCAAGATGTTAACAACTGGCTCACACAATTCCTTGATATTTAACAGTTACACTATATTATACAGAGTAGCATTTGTATATCTGGTTTCTGCTTACTCCTTTCTTCAACCATATAAGGCTTCTTGACTACCAAGGTATTACCCAAGTAGACCCCTCTGGAAATCCAAAACTACATAAACCCTGCTTGATGACCAGCAGGCAGACTGTCCTGGGCTCTCATGCCCACCTTTAATTTCCCAGTCCATGCCATTGGATGGACTGTACCAATCTGCCTGCCCTTCTGGGGGCATCGTGATTTAGTTCCTCCTAGGAGAAAAGTAGTAGGGCAGCCTTATCATCAGGTGAGTTCTCTTAGTACTGGCCTTGCCATTCCTAGTTGAATTACCCTATCTGCCCTTTGGGGGAAATACAGGAGACATTATAGAAGCAAGGCAAAGTATAAACACATGTTGCCCTTGCCCTCTCCCATCAATTATTCAGTAAGAGTTAACTGAGCACCTATCGTGTCCTAGACACCATGCCAGGCTCTTGGGACACAAAGCTGCATATTACCTTGCCTGTGGCTCAAGGAATGCACATTCTGTCTGGAAGACAGTGAGTAAATAATTGCTAAAGGGATTGTAAGCGTGTTGATGGAGATATTGCCCAGACTGGAGCACAGAACAGGAGCACTTAGGGGGATAGTCAAGGCTTCAAAAAGATAGGAGTTGCTTGACCTGGATTTTGAATGAAGAGACATAGTCCTTTCTGTGGATGACGGTGGGGGGCAGCATGGAGAGGTAGGACCATGGAGATGCGAGAGCTCAGGGAGCTGTTATAGAATCGACTGTGTGAATAGACTGTTATAAGAACAGGGAAACTTAATGTTTTATGTTTTAAAAGTCTGTATTTAAATAGTCTCAGACTATTGAGACTTAGTGAAATTTGGGCATATTTCTATCTCAGCATCTGGCATGCTGCCTGGCATAGTTTTCAATAATTATTGAATAGAATAAATAATCATAAAAAAAAGATGTTCTGTGTCCCAACAAATCAGGGAAATTTTTAAAAGTAAATAGGATATGAAAAATCACTCGATCCCATGCCTAAAAGAAAGTATGAATACTTCTGAAAAGCAGCAGTATTTGATTATGAGATCAACCATATGCCTGGAGCCTGAAAATTATAGTTTAGACTCTCCCACATTCCTTAGTTGGGCAGAAATTGCTTTATTTCCTAGGAAGGTCATGATGAATTTATAGAAAATTTTGTGATCTCTTTGGAGGAAAAAAACCAAATCTAAATAACAGAAAAAAAAAACATATTGTTACATGTGCTAATTTTGGAAAAGTGACTAAAACTTGGATAAGAATACCTAGCAGTTTTCCTGGGATAATCCTGGCTTATAGCAGTTTTCTATACTGATAAAAGTATTAGTAGTATCACCTTTCCCAGTCAGATATTTCGCATTTCTAATAATAAACTCCTTGCTCAACTTTCAATTAATGGGAACATTTAAAAGAAACGCAGTATGCACAGCTCAGTGGAGAAGGATGTTCCTTAGAGTATTATTTACAATATTTGAAAGTGAGAAGCAGCATAAATATTCAGCAATGAAGAACTGCCTAATAACAGGCATCCCACACGTGAATATTACGCCATCGTGAAAAATGATGATTTCGATCTATATTTACCTACACGGAAAGATGCATATGAAACATGGTTAAATACTGAGAAAGGCAGCTTTCATAACAGCATGCATCATTATTTTACTCTTCTGTATGAAAAAGAGAAAGGGAGAGAGAGAAAAAGAGAGAGATTTGAAGGCAGTCACAGCTGTATTTAAATCTCTGCTCTTCTATTTCAGAGCTGAAGAGTCATTTAGCCTCATCACTTTCCTTTGCTGTAAAATGAAGTAAAAATAGAAGTTACTTCTTGGTGCTGTTCCGATAGAATGGTATATTTAATGCATTTTTGAGCTGGTAGTTTTCAACCAGGGCCAATTTTGGTCCCCAGAGGACATCTGGCACTGTCTAGGGATGTGATTGGTTGTTAGAGCTGGTGGTGGAGAGGGGGTGGTGCTACTGACCTCTAATGGGGGGGAAGCTTGGGATGCTGTTAAACATCCTGTGATGCACAGGACGGTCCCCAGAACGAAGAATTTCTGGCCCGAAGTAGCAGTCGTGCTGAAATTGAAAAACTATTTTGGACAAAATAAGTACTCAGTAATGTATATGAATGCCGCTATTTATAAACTTGCTAAGAGTGTTGATCTTTCTATGGTGGGATTCAGTGTGTGTGTGTGTGTGTGTGTGTGTGTGTGTGTGTGTGTGTGTGTGTGTGTGTGTGTGTGTATTGTACTTATCTTTATGTTGCATTACTGTGTTGAATACAGACTACTTGAGTACTAAAAAATAAACAAACACTTCAACACTAATTTTCAAAGTCAATCTTTTACATGGCAAGAACCACGGATAATATAACCGAAAGCCCCCTGAAGTCAGAGATCGAATCTCATCTGCATAGGGCAGGGTCTAGCATGCAACAGTGCCTGCTGAGCCGAACTGAAAATACACAAAGCAGTAGTGCTAAGAAAGGGAGAGGAAGCTAACTTGTATGACTAGACAAATTTCGTTAGCGCTCTAACAAAGTGGATAGACTAATCTGTAATCAGTACATCACAAATATGTATATTATACTGCAAACATCCCGTCTGGAAACAAGTTTGTCAGCCAAACGTTAGTGTTCTACGATGTGCTCTCACCAACCGCCACACCCATGTACCAAATAATTACACACATAATTTTTAAAGGCTGTAAAAGTTAAAATGTCTCCCAATAATAAACATCTTGAAGGTATAGAGTGTTTCTTTTGAATTTTTCCCCTTATTCTACAGTTCGTATTACTCTGATGTGTAGTGGTTTGATATGATTTCGAATCTACTTGTTTATGACAAATTGATGCTGTATTTATAAGTTGTTTTGATATAAAAGTAAAATTGCATGTGTCTGTAGCTCAGCTTCTGAGTGGCCCTGCTGGGGGCTTATCAGTAAGAACATATGAAGAAGCAACTATCGCCAGGGGATATTTAGACTGTAAACACCCAGAGTTTTTAAGGACTAACCAAGAGTGTTTGGTCTGGGCAAGGCGACTCTTTCCTGATCAAAATAGCTCTCTGAAGACCTTGGGGCATTAACTCCTGCCTGCTCACAGCGACTCTGCTCCGGCAGTGGTGAAAACCGTGCAGTAGTCCCTCCAAGGAGATCATCTTGCCCGCCAACACCAGAGCCTCTGTTCCCTAGCAACGTCTCTAACAACAAGGGACTTTCGTTTTTGTACCAGCAGCTGGACATCAGCTGTAGGATGGCTAGGCAGTCTCTCCTGAGAATCAACTCATAGAAAGGTAGGAGACCATAGTCAAATTACATTCAGACTTTATTCCTTTCATCTCCTCTTGCCTGGAAAAATAGTGTCATTAATCTATCTTTGGTTTGGAGTATGAGTTCTCTTTATTGGCTTATCTAGGGACACTATACTGTATGCAATTGGCTTGTGAAATTATCATCATTCCTTTAGTGAACCTCTGTTAAATAAAATATTGGCAAAGACAATCTCAGTCTCTGAGCATAATTTGCCCCCAAACAAAACACTCTTTCTAGTTCAACAATGTTGTTCCATTTTCTTGCTGAATTATCTGCCCCAAAATATTTAAAAATAAAAAAAGAGGGGCTTCCCTGGTGGCGCAGTGGTTGAGAGTCCGCCTGCCGATGCAGGGGACACGGGTTCGTGCCCCGGTCCGGGAGGATCCCGCATGCCGCGGAGCGGCTGGGCCCGTGGGCCATGGCCGCTGGGCTTGTGCGTCCGGAGCCTGTGCTCCACAACGGGAGAGGCCACAACAGTGAGAGGCCCGCGCATAGCAAAAAAAAAAAAAAAAAAAAAAAAAAAGAGACTCTGTTCTTATCCTGGAGAGTCCTTGAGAAATAGTGTTAACTTGTGAAAAGTTACATGTTACTGAACAACACCTCTGAAGCTCCTTCTCTGTAAAATGAGAAGCATAACACTTACACCATGGGACTGCTCTGGTGATCAAATGAGATAATATATAAAGAGCAAATATACATCACTGGAAGTCAGTGAAAGGTAGTAGTTGTCATCCTTTCCAAAAGATGGTCACTTTGCAAAATGCTGTAGTTTCACTGACAATCAATTTCTCTCTTAGTCCTCTACTGGGAAAGAACTGCGAACACACGCGTGATATCGTTCTCTAAGAGACACAGTGGTGTTATGGGTCTACGGTCACCAAAGAGCAAAACCAAATTTTGTCAGTATTACCAGTGTTCCTTAAATGTGTTAATATGCATCATTCCCTTTAAAGCAGAAAATACAATCAAAGCCACATTTAGTGTTAGTTGAAATATGAAAAATAATTAAATGCCACAGCCAACTTGGTGGTGAGGTAAAGCTCTTCCTGTAAGTTATCTTTCCAATGTGTCTTTTAATGTGTCTCTCCTCATGCAACACTGAGAGCCATACTTTGAATAACACCTGAATACTTAGGTGGTCCCAAGGAATCTTTTGCCTGGTTTCACAAGGTCGATCAAAGGAAGCCTTCACGGTTCCATCACTAAATAATCAATCGAGTCAAAAACAATTGATCTGCTCCAAGCCCGTCACCAACATATTGACCCACCCACTGAGCTCTGCTCAAAGACAGTGAAGGTGATGAAAGCCATGACTGCATTGAGAAATGAACAAATGAACGACCCTGTGCAGACGGGTTCCCCTCTCTCTTAATTATCTTGTTATTTTGTAAATTGATTTTAAGGCTTTTAACACATGAAACTGTATGCACCATGACACAGTGGAAAGAAGTGGGTCAAAATTTTCTTTTGGCCACTTGTTGTCTGTGTGAGCATAAACATACCTCTTCACCTCCAGTGATTTTATTCATAAAACAGGAATCATTCTGACACTTTCCATGCAGAGGCTCACTGGGCCCATGCGGGAGCCAATGTAAAGCAAGAGTTAATAGCAAAGGCCTTGGAGTCAGAAGACCTTGATAGAGATCCCAGAGATCTGCAGTGTCATTGCTGTCAGATCTTGGGCAATTGACTTAATTTGCTTATATCTTAGTGTCCTTACCTATAAAATTGTTACAAAAACAGTAACTACCTCATAGGACCTTTGTAAGTGATGGAGTAAAAACCCATAAAGCAATTATTTTAGAGCAACATACTTTGAAAGCATTCCGTAAAAACTAGCTTTATTATTTCTGCCTTCTGAACTTCCCTTCAGTGTCACCTTTTCCATTTCATTTCATACATGCTGAGCAGCTACATTGGATGAGGCAGTCACTCCTGGTTGTCCAGCAAAATCTAAACCCCAAGACTCTCCCACTTATAAAACTTCCTAATGTTGCCTGGGTATGTGGTTTCCCGATTTTAGACTGAATTTCTAAGTCTCCCCCGTAGATAGATGTGGTGATGTAAGTTCCACCTAACCGATGTAAGAAATGGCGTGTTAGCTCCCAGGAAGTATCCGTAAGGGAATAAGGTGTGTTCTTTCCTGCCCCTTTCCTCCTTCATAATATCGTATGAATATTTTGTGAATATTTCAGCTGAAACTGAACCATGAGCTTGAAGATGAAGTTGAAAAGCTTGATCTATACGTTGGAAAATGGGAGCGAAGGATGGCAGAACAGAACAGAAGGATTCTGGGACTCTGATGATTATGGAGTCACCGTAGCAGTCCGGGGTCTTTTATGAGGATTCACAGCTGAGAATGAGAAACATAGTTATGTTTTATTGAAGTCACGGCTAATTGGCGTTGGGGAAAAGTCATATGATCATGCTGAGAGGTATCACCTTGGCATCATGGAGTCAAGTGATCTCCACCGTGCTAAGAAAATGCCTGTAGATAATAAATGAACAGGATAATAATCTATTTGCAGGAGTACAAGACTATCTTTACCCCTTGTTCTTTAAGTCCACTGAATAAATAAATGAAAAAAATGCAAAAAGTGAATGAACTTATTATACTCCGGCTCAGTCTATATCAAAACAATATAATTCAGCTTTTCTCCCAGGAGTCTCAGAAAATTAAATGTAAGTCATGTATGTTTCGGCAACACAGAGGGTTAGAGAAAACACAGGGCTGAGAATCAAGGGACCTGGATTCTGCTCTGCTCCTTCTCGAGCGAACTATGTGACTTTGAGAATTCATTTTTTTCTGAGCTTTAGTTTATTTCTCTGTACTACGTCCATCATAACATCAACACATGTTGCACGAAAGGGCTGTTTACAGGGTCATAAATATGTAAGTTTCTTGAAACCTTAAAACGTGGAACATTTGTAAGGCATTATTATAACTAGTCCCATTGATGACTGATGTTGACTCAGAGGTTCCATGGAAAAGAACCACCTAGGGGAGTTTCGGAAACTAAGAGTCTGTTGATGTACCAGTTGGCGGTACGTCCTACTGGGATGGAGAATATGCATTTATGCACTAAGGTCTGCCTTGCACACCTGCCCCCGACCCGATCCCGGGCCTCTGTGAGGAGACACAGCCCGCTATTCATCACCGTCTTTGCATGCCATCAAGAATGTGCTGCTGCTCCAGCCCATCGGGACAGGAGGTTGGTTGGCAAAGCCATCAGACACCTGTTGAGGCTGAGTCATCCCTGTTCACAGGATGTGCCTCGCTGCCTGGGAGGAGAGTGTGCAGTGAAGGCTGAGGTCCCTGGCCAGTCCAAACTGGTGCAGCTGATGCTCTCATTCACTGGCAGCTTTTAGGGGAAACCAGAGAGCCACGGTCTAATTTCACTCGCCCCTCATCTTCTGACAGATGGACGTTCGCAGTGGAGCGGTCATGCACATTCGTCCAGGCTCAGGAGCCTTCCAAGGAATTATGCTGGGCTTGAAGGAAATCCACTGTTTCATGGAAATTAAAGTGAGCGGTGCTGGCATCGACACGGTATCTCCTCGGTTCCCTGACACTTCCTTCCAGCATACCCAGCTTTGCTAGCACAACTACTTAAGCAGAAGTCCAGGCCATTATGTCAATTCCAGAACCAGCAGGTCTTGTAGATTAAATTCATTCCTTAGTCACTAAACTCTTGATCCTAACTGGCGTGTTTGTTAAACGAATCCACCAGTATTGAAGGGTTTGTAGAAACTGACTGGTCATCGGTACTGGGGTTTCTAGGACACTCTAAAGAGTTAAGCCTGCCTCCCAATTGCCTCACCAAAATTTCTATTTAGAAGGAGTTTAGGAGCTACAACACATATGGAAGGAGAGGGTGAGATTCTTGAAGATAGTTTCCGATGAGTTTTACATAATACTGAGAGAGATGAATTTCTAAAAATGGTGAATGTCCGATGATGACCCAAGTCCTTACTTTACTACTGGCATCGTCCTTCTCTCTTTGGATGTTGAATTTACTGAAGCCCAGAAGTACGAATAAAACAAGAACTGACAAATCAGCCTTGTTCCTGACCAAGCAAGGTTAGAATATGCAGTATGGCTTGGCACTGTATACGAAATGAATCTCTCCTCTTTCCTGCTGAATTAAACTCACCAACCCCGTCACAGATACACTGGGGGAACTTGCAGGGTGCTCCTCACAGAGGCGCAGTCTACAGTGGTCAGCTCACCTCAGGGAGGAGAGTGTCCGGCCTGCAGGCAGGCAGGTAGGTCCCATAAAAGAGATCCAAAAGAAGTCACACCGTGATTCTTTCCAGTCTCTAATCTGTCTTATGGAGGGCAGTGCATCAGAGGTAAAGAGAAAGGCAAAAGTTCTTGACTCAGTATTTGAAATAGAGCAGAAATATGGGTCAGTGACATTGCTGGAGGGAAAAAAAAATACAGCCCCCTCCTACATTGCCCAGGATTAAATAAAACAGCAGGCATGGTATGGGAGAGTGAGAAAAGCCCTGGATTTGGAATGAGATAAGACTAAAGTTGAATCCTACTTCTATCATTTACTGGCTTTGGAGCAATCACTTTCTCTCTGTGTGGCTTATACTCTTTTTTTTTCCGCCTAAAGAACCGAGGGTGCTGAGATTCCTAGGTTTGTGGTTGAGATGAGATGCCGTGTGGTTGAGAGTCCTGGCTCTGGAGCAAGAAGAACCTAATTTGGTGAATCCTGCTTTCAGTGTTTTCTGAGCACCAAATTTTACATTTGCAAAATAGAGAATATGCGGGAAGAACTTAAGGCGTAATAACTGCTAAATAAATAGTTGTCACCCAGAACGCCAAAGAACTGCTGTTTAATCTTAATCATTGTCAAGTTATGGAGTTTAGAGGGTGTGATGCTGTGATTTGTAATAAGAAATGTATATTTGGTCTCTTTATAGCACAGAGCACTTAAAAGCCTTGAGATTTCTTAAGTGATGAGAGTGATAAATGTATCTTTTGTTAAGCTAATGAGGTGACGTTTAGGATGCCCCTAGATCACCTAAGGATGGGGGTTGGTCACCAGAGGAACCAACCCTCTGTTTAGCAGGTTGGAACTTTCAGTTCCATTCCCCTAACCTCTGGGGAGGGGAGAGGGGCTGGAGGTTGAATCAATCACCAATGACCAATGATTCATCAATCATGCCATGTCATGTAGTTAAAGCCTCCATAAAACCCTCAGAAAACAGAGTTCAAAGACCTTCTGGGTTGGTGAACACATGGAGATGCAGGGAGAGTGACACACCTGGAAGGAAGCATCGTTTCTACAAGGCCATTACACACTCTATTAGCAAAGGAAGTCACAAAAACTTGACCAGATTCAAGGTCAGGAACCAAAGACTCTACCTGGGGGAGTGGCAAGGGTCTAGAAGAGCATGAAAATACTGTTACAACCATTTTTGGAAAATACACTGGGCCATATATGCATATCAGAAGACAAGGGCACTATCCTTCTTTCAGTTAGTTGTTCAAGCCCCAAATCAAAATATTATCCTGGGTCTCTGTCTCTTATTTTCACAATCACATTCAATTAAGCAGAAAATTCTGTCAACTCAAAACACATTACAGACGTGTCTTCATCTTTAGGACAACCATCCTAGTTCAAGCTGCCATTATGTCCCTCCCTAGATAGCTCTAGTAGCTTTCATCTTCCCTTCTTTTGTTCCTACATTCCATCCTTCCTCGTAAAGCAGCCAGGACAATCATTTCAAGGCATGATTCAGATTATATCCCTCCCTGCTGCCAAAATCTCCATGGACAAAGCGGATCACAGTCTAGTGATAAGTGGAGCAATTCACCAGGAAGATACAAAAATTCTAAATGTCAATGAATCTAATATCATCAGCATAAAACATGGAAAGCAAATACTGACGAAATTGATTTGACAATTCTACCCTTACAAATGGAGATTTTTTTCATAGCCCTTTCCGTAATTGACAGATTGGGCAGAGGGAAAGTATTAATGGCACTTGCCTTAATGGGTTAAGGTAGGCTGAGATGTTCATCCTCCTAGCCAGATGGGCTGTCTCACCTGAACTGTTGTAAGTATTTGTAAGCATATTGAAAAAGACTGGGAAGCACTGCCTTAGACCACCTCTCCAACAATGACATGTACCAGAATGTTCACTACAATATTTTGGGAGAGTGAACATTTTGAAATAACTTATCTATCCATTGGCAGTAGAATGGAAAAAAAAAAATGTTGTTACGTCTACACAATGGATTACATATGTATATTAACACAGATAAACCTTATAAATATAACATTGAGAAAGAAACAGTGGCAGGAAACATGCAATATGTTATATATGAAAATGTTAAAAATTCACCACACAATATTGTAATTATTCAAGGATTCATACATATGCTTTAAAAATATAAAGAAAAAAATAAAGACAAGCATGACAGTAAAAGTCACAAACTCATGTTAGGGATTATGTATTAGAAGGACGGAAGTAGAGATGAGAGGAAGAAAATTGTAGTAATGAGATCATGAGGGAAATAAAATGGATGTAGATTATTTTTTAATGTTTTATCTCTTAAGGGGCAATGGTACATAGGTTCTTATTTTACTGTTATTTTTACATTTGAAAAATAAAAAACAAAGTTTTAGCTTAGAGCTTATAAGCTTTTATAAAAGCACCTGCACACATACACAAGCATACATGCATACCTCTTTAGTGGTTTCCCATCAGACTCTTTACCCTGGTTGCCAAAGCACACATTACATGACCTCTGCCTTCCTGTCAGACTCAATATCATATCACTCTCCCCACGCCAGCTTATTCAGATGCTCTAATAGGTCAAGTTCGTTCCTGCCTTTGAACATACTTGCTTTCCCTGGTAACTGTCTGCCTGACACCTTACCATTTAGAATTCAGCTTCAATGTCACCTAAGTAAAACAGCCTCCCGTGAACACCAAGCTCACCCAGGCTAAGGTAGTTGCTGCCATTCTCATCACTTTACCCTAGTTTACTTCTCCTCGTAGTCTACATATTTACTGCAAATGTTTTACTTATTTGATTCCTTCTTGCTTTAACTCCCCTCATCTAGAACATGAGTTCTATGAGAGCAGGGACCTTATCTGTTTGCATCCAATTGGTCTCCAAGCACCTGGAAGAGGTCTTAGCCATTGAAAGTGAACAATAAGTGAGTATTGAACTGCTAAATGAACGAAGGCTAGAAAACCACAGGGAAAAAATTCAGCGTGCCAGTATTACGTAGTTAGTGTTAGTTTCATATTAAGAAAATTGAAATATTATTATTTTTTTTTTTTTTTTGCTGTACGCGGGCCTCTCACTGTTGTGGCCTCTCCCATTGCGGAGCACAGGCTCCGGATGCGCAGGCTCAGCGGCCATGGCTCACGGGCCCAGCCGCTCTGCGGCATGTGGGATCTTCCCAGACCGGGGCACGAACCCGTGTCCCCTGCATCAGCAGGCGGACTCTCAACCACTGCGCCACCAGGGAAGCCCTGAAATATTATTTTATTTTAAATTTTAAAAAAGTTTAAATTCTAGTTGACTGTCTTGGCACTGAGATGTTATAAAAAGTGGCTTCTGTGAACTTTTATATGTAAATTTGTTGGCTTAAAAGACACAGCGGCGGGCTTCCCTGGTGGCGCAGTGGTTGAGAGTCCGCCTGCCGATGCAGGGGACGCGGGTTCGTGCCCCGGTCCAGGAAGATCCCACGTGCCGTGGAGCGGCTGGGCCCGTGAGCCATGGCCGCTGAGCTTGCGCGTCCGGAGCCTGTGCTCCGCAACGGGAGAGGCCGCAACAGTGAGAGGCCCGCGTAACGCATAAAAAAAAAAAAAAAAAAAAAAAAAGACACAGCGGCATGATAAATATGATTAATACTGCTGTATGTTATAGTTGATTGTTAAGAGAGTAAATCCTAAGAGTTCTCATCTCCTCTCACAAGGAAGAGATTTTTAAATTTTTTATTTTATCTCATATCTGTATGAGATGGTGAATGTTCACTAAACTCAGTGTGATAATCATTTCATGATGGATGTAAGTCAGACCATTACGCTATGCACGTTAAACTTATATAATACTGTATGCCAATTATACATCAAAAAAACTGGAAGGAAAAAAATTTTAATTTTAACCTGTTTTCAGTAGTCACACCATCGTTAATGATATCGATATATATAAATGCAAATGTTGAGAGGCAATGAAAATAAGTAATGATGTTAATGACATTTGAAGTCAAAATTCTCAGTCTATATTCTCCAATTTTTCACTTTGTCCTACCAGAAAGTAAGTAAGCTTTCAAAGACTACTGGGGCCACCCCAAAACAACACAAGGGCCATACTAAAAAGTTTGTCACTGGGGTAAATTGTATCCAAATATGGGACAATTTTAGTAAAAGTAAGAATAATAACTGAGCTATACTGAAATACACCTAATATATCAAAATTCATGAGTTCATAATGATACTAAGAAGAAAAAAATCAGTTGTTACCTTTGGAAATGTCACAGCCATATTATGAAAACCGGCAAATAAAGGGAAAGACAAACATTTAATCTGTCCTTCTTGTATGAAACATATTTTAGAGCAACTAAATACTTAATAAAGGACAATTTTTCTTTCCATGGGGAAAAAAAAAAAGACACACAAAATAATAGTTGTGAGTTTCAATTTTTCCTCAGGGTCTTACAGAGGACTATAGCCTGGGAGACAGCCACTCGGTTACCTCTGAGGAAACTGCTCTAAAAAGGCAGGGAAAAAGTCATTTTATATATGATTTTTGGCTAAGGAGTATGTGCGTTCAAGCATACATCTTAGTGAAAATTACTGCTAATCACAAAGAACAGATATCTCAAGTTAACGCTTTTAGTGCTTTTCCATGAATGGGAAGATGCAAGAATCTGGGTTTATTAAAACTGTTCCTGAGATACACCTCTAACCAGCTAAGGGGCCTGTTAGTCAATGCACAGTGTGCTCCATCCTGTTCTTCATCCTGAACCACCCCGCCTCAGGCAACTTCAGTGGGTGATGACTTAACCCTAGTAGAACTGGGGGGTTCTTTCTTTGCCCTTCTCTGTTCACACATTATAGAAGGCACTCAACCAGGGCCATCCCAGTCCCCGACCGAGATATATGCACATTGTCCTTGAGAAACACTCATTAGAAAACTATCTGGTACTCAGACCATCCACCCTCTTTATCTTTGGGGAACGTGCCTCTGGTTACTTTTATTTCTCAATGCTTAACAAAGGTAACTCCTACATGAAATATGCAGGTTTTACCTTCAGGAAGGATTCTGTACTGTAAAATTTGGGGTCCTTAATCTCTACAAAAACACAGACCTACAAGGAGAAAGTAAAGGTGTATTACAACTGTGTTCCTCTGCTTCCAAGCCACACTTGCAGCCAAGTCATCTAAGAATGATGGCTTATTTTATCCTCAAAACTGTGCTGAAGACTGGATGATCCTACATCCTGAGAGGATGAGAGCCACTACCCTATAATAAGTTTTTAGTTAAATAATTTCTCCCTAAAAGCTAACCTCAGTCTTTCAAGTTAGTATTACTCAGCCTCTGTGGACAAACTTCCTGGGTTTAGACACGGCTCTTCCTATTAGTAGCCGTGTGAGTTTAAGCAAGTTCCTTAACCTCTCTGTGCAAAATGGAGATAGTAATGCTAGCATCCACACCACAGGATTATTGTGAAATTATGTACACCATACTGTGCATACGGTGCTTAGATCAGTGCCCAGAGCACAGTAAATACCACGTAAATGTCAGCAATAAACATTCTTCTCCTATTAACTTCGGGACATTGGCTTTGACCTTTGTGGTAATAAGCAAGAGTTGGTCACCTTCACTCACAGTTTATGTAAGATGCTAAACAACTGGACTAAATCTCTTCTGGCTTTTCTGTTGGTGAACTTGTGGAGATGTGGGGAGAGTGGCATTCTCTGAAAGAGCATAGAAGCTCTGTGTCCTTTCCCCACACCTTGCCCTAGGTATCTCTTTTATCTGGCTGTTCCTGAGTTATATCCTTTTATAATAAACCAGTAATCTAGTGAGTAAATGGGTTTTCTGACTTCTATGAGCTGCCCTAGCAAATTAACTGAACCCTAGGAGAAGATCATAGAAACTTCTGATTTATAGCCAGTTGGTCAGAAGCACAGGTAATAGCCTGGACTTGCAACTGGGGTCTGAAGTGGGGGGACGAGGGCAGTCTTATAGGACTGAACCCTTAACCTGTGGAATCTGAAGCTGTCTACAAGAAGATGTGTCAGGACTGCATTGAATTATACGACACTCAGCTGGTGTCCTGAGAAATGCTTGGTGGTGTGGGAATGTCCACCCACGCCCCTACACACACACACACAGACATACACACACTGAAATTGGGTCCAGAAAACCGGAAAAACAGCCTTAGGGTATTTCTTCATGGTGTCAACAATAATACTTGAGCACTAACTGTGACTGCATACTTTGTGGTAAATAATTCCTTTTATAAAACTTCCAGTGCATCTTCAATTACTTCGACTAGGGTGGCTAGGGGCACTATGCATCCAGTTCCAAACTACCTCTCTATTCTCGCCCCTTCTCACTTCTCCCCTTATACTCTGTGCAACTGAACTGTCCTCAGAAAATAATGTTTCCAGATCATGGGAATTCCCTAAAAAGTTGTATTGAACCGAATTGAAATGCCGAAATGATTATGGCATCGTACAATTGGGTTTCATTATATAAGCCCAACCACTTCTTTTTTTTGTACTAATAAGTCCATCATTTTATTGCTTTTTATTTTATTTTTACTTTTTATGTTTGGCCGCAACTCGTGGCTTGCGGGCGGGCTCTTAGTTCCCTGACCCGGGATCAAACCTGTGTTCTCCACAGTAAAAGCACAGAGTCCTAACCACTGGACCGCCAGGGAATTCCCTAAGCCCAACCACCTCTGATCTCTGAATCATTACTAAGCTTTCCCTTTAATTCCAAAGCATTTATATCTCTAAAACCAGATATGGATGGCAGTTGGAACAGAGAAATTTCGTATGGCTCTGTCCTATTCCCATGCGTTCTCAAGTTTTTGCAGTTTTAATTAATTACTCACATACTAAACAGTGAACCTTTATTTTGTGCCAGCCTTCAGGTGCACCAGTTCAGAAAGAAAAGTCTTCTCTCTCCTGAGGGATTTTGAAATCTAGTGGAAGAGACAGATATATGAAGAGAGAGAGGGTGAAAAGAAGATTTTAATGTAGCAAAATAAGTGCTATGGCAGAGATAACAGTAAGGAGTTCATCCATCGAGTTCAGAGGACCCAGAGGAGGCGCAACTAATCCAGTTTTGGGTTAAAGTAAGATTAGGCTGCCACAGAATACAGACAGCTTCCCAGTAAAGCTGACACATGCTGAATGTCAAGGATATGGGTAGAAGTAGTCCATACCAGTAGAGGTAACGTTTCAGACAAGATGAGTTATACGTGAGAAGGCAACTCACTCGGGATCTGCAATAGTTAAAGGATGGATCATTCTATTTCCCTTTTCCAAAGGAGAAAAAACTAGCTCATTATCCATGATAGAGAAGTAACATTCTGAAAATCCATCTGGTTCAAAAGCCTAGATTAACAAGCGAACCATAACCAGTCCCAGAGAAAGAAACTGATTTGCCATTGGAATGCCCCCACCTGGTTCCCTACCCAGACTTCCAAGCAGAAGCCACTTAACTTCCTCCAACAGGAGACATTCAGTGAGATGATGTGGCTTCACTTCCTTTCCAGGGATAACTTCGGGACCTGGCGTAAGAGGAGCCTGGCAGTTCTGCAGTAAGTCGATCTGGCTGATGGTTCTGTGTAATCAGGTCATTAAGCTTTAGCAACCGGACTCTTACCACAAACCCAGGACCATGCCTCAGGCTCCACTTATAGTACAGCTTTCCTTCATTCAACTGTTTATTCCACAAATATTTTTTGTCACCATTGATATGCCAGGTGCTCTAGTAGGCATGACTGCTACAGTGATAGCTAAGTTTTGTTCCCTCTCATTTAGGAAATCACAGTCTCTCTTTGATTCCTCTGAGCCTGATGCCTTGTCTTAGTTTCCCAGGTGGTTTCTCTGCAAACTTTTCCTCCACCGAGACCTTCTTGAGCTCTCCAGTGACATTCTAGGATTGTGGTTCCTAGGGCTAGATCTCTTCGACCTTCTGCCAGCGCTCTAACATTGCATTTCACCCATTTATTGCTGATCTTTTCTCTAAGCAATCTGAATTTCCTCTTTTTGTATTTATCCTGGAGGACTTGTCTAGCTTTCAAGTCATGGTCCTCTTGAGGTTATCCCCTCCTACCACAAATCAATACCTGGTCTTGGGGCTCAAGGTCATTGGATGAGTTCATGAAGATTTGGTATTATTATTTCATTTAACATCTATTTACCGAGCACCTGGTGCATGACAGGTGTTTGTTACATGCAAATTTCAGTTTCTCCAGATGGAATATTAACACCTGTCTCTTGGGTTGTTATAAGAATTAAATAAGATTATATACTCCTGTTAGGTCAGGTCCCCTAGAAGCAGAGCCTGAGACAGGGATTCATATACAAGTGATTGATTGATGGAGTGCTCTCCGGTAAGAGAATGAAGAAAGCAGGATAGAGAAGGGAAAGGAGCTATACAGAAAGTAGTTTCAGATGAGGTCTAACTATGGCCTAATCTTTTAAGGAGATCAAGAGCATAAACTGCACCACAAAATCTGTCTTGGACTCTTTCCTCAAGTCAGGACTCGAAGGCAAGTGGTGATGGGGCAGATCATAACCTCAGGATCTCCAAGAAGTAGCTGCAGGTAGAGAAAGCTGTAGGTGAAAGCTATGAGCTGAAACACCCACAACACCTGGGGGATGGGTACACCAATCCAACAGGTAAAAGGGATCCCAGGGAACCTGGGTAGGGTACCAACATGATCTGTGATAATCATCTTACAGTGGAGACAGTGAAGGAAACAGGTCACTGTACATTAGTAGAACTGATAGACATAAGCACAAGAGTGGGAGCGTTCAATGCTATCTGCCAACCAAAGGCGAAGAGCGGCTTCTTGGAGGACGATGTAACTGAATGGAGCTTTGAAGGATCGACAGGAGGTAGCAAGGCAAAATCAAGTGCCCCGTGCGGTCCTTAAAGGTTCTGACCGAAACCATCATCCAAAACTGACTCCTTTATTTCATAGCCCTACCTGACAGCGAGACAGGTTTCTGTTGCTGAAAACCCAGAACTTGCCTTCCGAGTGTCATTAGGGTACAGCAGGACAAATAAAGATTTGATGTTGTGAAACCAGGCTGAAGTTCACTTCTTCCCAGGCAGTCATCCCAACACTCTGTTCATGCTAACACTCTTCCAGCAGGGCCCAAGAAGGGCATACCACAAATGCGTAGACTGATATCAGCATGTGCTGGGAACAGCTCCAAGCTCAGCTTTCAGCAGTTTGTAAAGATATCCACGAGGCACAGAGCACAAGTAATAGACTGGCTCGACCCTGGAAGAGGGAACAAACATACTGTTCCTGGAGGGTGTTGCCATTTGATTTTGTTTAGGGGCCTCTCGGGCAAATGCAAGGACTGAGAGCATTTCATGATTCAAAAGGTGGGAGTCAGAGTGAGGATATCTTTTTGAAACCCCAGCTATTCCATGGATACATTTATGGCACTTTAAAAATGAGAGCAAGAAGCAGAGAGATTAAGCTCGATCTTCAATGCTTCCGACTGGGGAAAAGGCATTGATTCATCCATGAGATTGCTAATAGCAGGTGTCTTGTGTGACTTATGCCAACAAAGCTGTTTGGGCCCTAATCCTTTTCCATCTGTTCCATAACAGGGAGAGGAAACAGGAGAGGTTGTGAATAATTCTAGAACTTCAGGATCCTTTTCACCCTGGAATGTGGAAGTCCCACTTCCCCCTCACTGACTTGGTGAGCTCTCGAAGATGGTGGGGCTTTCTGGGGAGGCAGGTTACTCCTCAGATGTGGATTCTTTCTCATCTCCTGTGATCTATGCTCATGAAGCTTCCCAGACTTGAAAGGAGACAGGGGGGTGCTAAGCATTGCTCTCGGTAGGGACATAACGGAAAAATCCTTCTGTTCCTCCTTTCCTCTGCTTACATGGAGTCTTGCCCAGGTGTCCTCCTGAAAGAAGCTTCCTGTACCAGCCTGGGCAGAAGTTTTGGGAAGAGCAGAGCTGGAGGACTGCGGCAGAGAGAACAATAACTTCAGCACACCTACTCTACAGGCATTTTCCGAGTGCGTTAGTATTTGACAGACCTGGTGCTTCTTCATGAGTCTGAACTTCCAAGCATATTCCAGCACTTGGGAAGGGACCATTGGTTAAAAATCCATTTTAAAAAAGTATTTTGACTGTTTACACTGTGCCTGCTATTAGCCGACACGGGGCTCTAGAAGATTAGGTCTTCCTGATGGGAAAGACTGGCAAAGGTAGTAGGAAGAATACCAAACTCAAATCCACAGTAGGTGTCCAAAGCCCATAGCACTTCTTCCGCCCACGATCTGCCCACGGATATAAACTGGCTATGAGTCCCTAGGTGGGTTGTTCAACTTCTCTGACCATCAGTTTCTTCACCTGTAGGACAAAGGTAATGGTATATGTGCTTCCACCTCTACAAGGTTGCTGTATCATATTAGATAACTTTGAAAGTGCGACATAAATGTTAGTTTTATTATTATGCAAAAAAACCATACAAAATACAAGGAGACATATATAGACGTACATATTCTAAGTGGTACTCGGTTCTCCAGCAGGTAGGTTACTATGAACTGAGCTCCTGGGGTACTATTTGAGCTGATCCTTGAAAAGAGGGAGACTGTCAGCAGGTAAAGAGAAGAGATAAATGTAGCTCAAGTGACAGAAAGTATGTGTGTTAGTTTCCTAGGCTGCCTTCTAAAAAAAGTACCACAAAATGAGTGGCTGAAAACAATAGTGATTTACTCGCCCACATTTCAGGAGCTTCCAAGTCCAAAACCAAGGCATCAGCCAAACCATGTTGACTCAAGGTTGTAGGTGAGTTCCTGGCAATTCTTGACCATCCTCGGCTTGTAAATGCAGCACTCCGGTCTTTGCCTCCACCAACACATGGTGTTTCCTTGTGCGTCTGTGTTCAAATTTCCCTCATCTTATAAGAGCGCCAGTCATTGGATCAGGGGCCACCCTAATCTTGTATGACCTTAACTTATTTACATCTCCAAAGACCCTAAGTAAGGTCACATTCATAGGTATCAGAGGTTAGCATTTGAACATATTTGGCAGGGGGCACAACTCAACTTGCAACATTATGTGAACAGAATTCAAAAAGAGGGAGGCACAAGATGCATTCAGAGGAACAGTGAGTAAATTAGGAAAAGAGCAGAAAATGTGTCAGATGAGTGGGGAGAGACAATTCCAGAACTGAATTGCAGTCAACAAACAAGAACCACGCTAGGAGCTGGGAGCATCAAGATGAATAAGACCACACCCTTAGAGACATTTTATGTAGCATGGAACACCTTCCTGTATAGAGATAACTATACTCCAGGTGGTCAGGGCCCTCATGGATTGTGACACAGGAGATATATGCTCTGGGAACATAGATTATGCCTCTTCCCTCTTACTCATGATTGAATGTCTACAACCTAGTTTCTGATACACAGTGGGCACTAAATATATACTGTTGAATAAATGAATGGACATCTGCTTTTATAGATGAAGAAACCAATGAAGAGAGTAACTTGTTGAAGGAAGCAGATAATGATAGTAAAGCTGGCATAAAACCTGGCCTAACTGGCTTCAGAATCCATGTTCTTTCTATTGACTATTTTGCTGTTTGAATACCTTAACTCAGGAAGGTTTATCGGCCTGGCCATTGTTGTCTATCTTCCACTGTATGTTGAGGTCAGATAATACACGGTATCTGGACTTCCCGAGACCGCAGGCTAGTCTGTTCATCAGGGATGCCATTCGACAGAGCAGTGGCCTTGATCTGGCTCCACTCCCTCAAATGACACGCTCACTTTCTCCCACAGATGTTACGCAGAGCCTAGAGGACACAGTGACATCTGGCATCTGTAAAAGGCCACTGTAATTCCTCCGTCGCAGGCACTGTCTTTCATCCTTTTAATATCCGTTCAGAATAGTGCCATATCCTGACCCTGTGCCGCTGGAGAGAAACAGTGTTCAGCAAGATAGGTTTGCCCCCAGGTATTCATTACTGAGTTGGGAGATAAAATGGAATTCAAGTTCATTAGGTAACAACATCTCAGGATCACAAAGAAACTTAAAGTTCATCTGATTTTATCTGTTTTAAACGATGCTTGAAGCACCACTCCCCCATGACCACTGAACAAACACACGCACGCGCACACAGACACAGACAGACAGGCACACACACACACACAAATACACACAGGATTGTCTGCAAGACTCTTCCAAATACTTAGCCCACAGACATAACCACACACAGAATCTTGGCCTTTTCCCTTTGAAGACAAGAATAGAATTCTTTTTGACCTAATAAGAGTAGTTATTATTAGGAGGGAAATTTAATATTCCAAAAAAATTTTGAACAACAGGCAGATTTACCCAGATTTAGCAGACGCAGCCAGGAAAAAGAAAAAGATTAAAAAAAAAACAGAGCTTGTTCAGCATAGATAGTAAAAGAGACAAATTAAGGAGAAAGAAATGGTCATTACTTCCAAATACTAAAGACACATCAAATAAGACTAGTAAGAAAAAGAGAAGAAGAGGCAGGAAGATGTTAGTGTTAATAAACACTAATCCAAACCTGCTCCTTCCTTGGTGAAGGTCATCTTCCTTAATGGTGACTCCATTTGACCTGAGCTCATGCCCCAAATTAGGAAATCATCCGTAACTCCTGTATTTTACTTAACATCTGTCATGCAATCAACCAGGAAATCTTGTGTTCTCTAACTTCACTACACCGTACACTCATCACCCAAACACCTCTCACCACCCACACTGCCACGATCCTCCCCAGATGCCCCATCCTCTCCTTCCTAGACCATGTAGTCGCCTCCCCATTGGGCTCTAGCCTCCCGTTCTGACTCAGCTGCAGCCTGTTTTATGCAGTGCTGCCGAGCCAGTCCTGGAAAACGTAAATGTGAACATATCACACCTTTACTCAGAACTCCCAATAGTCCTCCAGCACAATTAGAACCAGTTCCATTATTCAAGCCAAGGCCGACAAGACTCCGTAATGTACTCTGGCCCTTGTGTTCCCTCCGTTCCGCCTTCCTCCTTTGTCCCTCTGCACCACCCACTGTGGCTTCCATCACTGAACACACTCCACTCACCCTCCTCCAGCAGGACTTTGGGGCTTGTGCTGTCCATGCTAAATCACACTTCTCCCACGTACCCAAACGGTTCACTCCCACACTTTGTTCAGATCTTAATAATCACGTCATCACGAACCTCCCCTAAGCACTGAAAAAAGGAAAATAAGAGAGTCTCCCCCCATCACTCTCTATTTCCTTATTTTGCTTTACCTTTCATCATAGCACTGATCAGTACCTGCATATATATTTGTATGTAATCTCACACAATTAGGATATCAGCTTATGAGGACAGGTATGTTATCCATTTTGTGTTCACTCATGAAACTCCACTGCCCAGGACCTGCTTGGCAATTATTAGCACAGAGCAATTGCTTAGTGAAATGAAGACTGCTTTTAGGAGCCAACATGCAGTTCTTGACTTTTTTTTCACATCTTTATTGGAGTCTAATTGCTTTACAATGGTGGGTTAGTTTCTGCTTTATAACAAAGTGAATCAGCTATACATATACATATATCCCCATATCTCTTCCCTCTTGTGTCTCCCTCCCTCCCACCCTCCCTGTCCCACCCCTCTAGGTGGTCACAAAGCACCAAGCTGATCTCCCTGTGCTACGCGGCTGCTTCCCACCAGTTATCTATGGTAGTGTATATATGTCCATGCCACTCTCTCACTTCTTCCCAGCTTACCCTTCCCCCTCCCAGTATCCTCAAGTCCATTCTCTAGGAGGTCTGTGTCTTTATTCCCGTCCCTCCCCTAGGTTCTTCATGACCTTTTTTTTTTCTTTTTAGATTCCATATATATGTGTTAGCATACAGTATTTGTTGACTCTTTTAACGTCGATCTTAGGTGAGCTTTTCTCTTTCAACGGTGAGAATGTCCCCAGAAGTTACAGAGCTATTTCCTTCCTTTCCAAGAAACTCAGTGGAAAACAAAGATTTTTTTTTCCCCATTTTTTTCCAATGTTTGAGTACCATTACACTAATGGGCCACTTGCTTAGTCCGGAAACAACCTCTGTGGTCAACAGATGAAGTTAACTGATTGGTTAGCCCAGATCCTGCTTTCACCACTGGAGTTGGGATTGGTCAATCCCCAAGCCACATGGATTTAGGGAATGGCAGTGCTGTGACTCCCCAAAAGAAAACAGAGATGTTGCTACCAAGGGGAGATCCAGGTTCTATGAGGTCTAAAATGCAATTTAAGAAAATGAGTATAAAACTGCAAATGCAACGTTAATCATAGGGCACTGGAAGTGGCCTGTGTGTATGTTAACAGGCCCCGAAACTTAAAATTGTAGCATCACGGCAAGTCTATTTTCGGGAAAGAAAAAGTAAAAAAGAAAACAGATGTCTTCACAAGGAGACTGAAAGGGAAGAAAAAATGTGGACCAGCCAGAGAGACCATGCAAGAGGAGGGCTTGATTAGAGACAAAAGAAGGACAAATGTCAATTAGACATGACAAAGCTTCCCTCTCTTTGGCTGAACACTTCTCCTGCTCAATGCAGGAATGTTCAGAGCGATTTCCAGCCAGGAAGAGAGGAATGCGGAATTTGGTCTTAAGCTGTCTGCTGTTACCATTGTCTGCAGCTTGCTCTGAAGTGACTTGTGGAAAGAACAGCTGTGTGTCCCTAGTACAGCTAATCCTTCTGGAAAAAAAAATAAGTTACATAACATAAATGTGTTTAGCTCAATCTCCGCCTCCCCCATAATTTAAAACATCCCACAGGATGTCACGTTTGGGTAAGGTGTGAATATTAATGATGAGTCCTGCACTATACGTCCAGTATCTCAACACACTGGGAGAGGGGTCTCGCTTCCTGGGCCATGGATGCTTATCCTGCAATTCTG
The DNA here is from genome assembly GCF_963924675.1 of Phocoena phocoena. Lineage (NCBI taxonomy): Eukaryota > Metazoa > Chordata > Mammalia > Artiodactyla > Phocoenidae > Phocoena > Phocoena phocoena. Next base: position 69,498,888 of record NC_089235.1, on the reverse strand, counting down.
GGGGAATTGGTGGAGCTGAACGTGTACCTAGAAACACAAATGGACCCGGCGCTCAAAGTCTGAGCAGTTCTGTCCTGGTCAGTTCATAAAGTGTTACATTGGTGAACTTGTGTAGTCTGTGAACGTCGCCCTACAGAGGTTGGGCGAGGCTGCAAGGGTATTGATAGGGATCTGGGGGAGAGAGCAAGGAAAAGAACGTGCGTGGGTCAAGTGTGAGGGCTGCACCAAGAACTGGCCCCTGCAATAATGCCTGACGACAAGCATCTTCTACCTTTGCAGTGTTTTTCTGAGCTCTTTCCGATTACAGACATTAACGTCCCACATTCATGAACAAACAGAGCTCAGAGATCATGTGGGTCAACTTCTTTACGCGATCAACAATAATCGGACGTGTCGTGATGGTGGTCCCATGTACGGAGTGTCTGCAATATGCCAGGCAATATGCTCAGTGCTTTCCATGAAATATTTCTAATCCTCAAAACAAGCCTCCTCCTAAGATATTATGATGCCACTAGATAGCAAGCAAGCAAACAAAGCATCTGTCCAGAAGTCACAGGGAGAGCTTCCCTGGTGACGCAGTGGTTGAGAGTCCGCCTGCCGATGCAGGGGACACGGGTTCGTGCCCCGGTCCGGGAGGATCCCACATGCCGCGGAGCGGCTGGGCCCGTGAGCCATGGCCTCTGAGCCTGCGCGTCCGGAGCCTGTGCTCCGCAACGGGAGAGGCCACAACAGTGAGAGGCCCGCGTACCGCAAAAAAAAAAACAAACCCAAAAAACAAAACAAACAAACAAACAAAAAAGAAGTCACAGGGAGAGTAAATAGTTGACCCAGAATCCAACCTCTCATCTAACCCCAAAGCTCCTGATTTCCATGAGAAATAGATCCTAATAATAGCTTTATTATGATTGTTATCACTATCTATAATTAGTGAGCTCCACTGTGTGCCAGATACTGTGTTAAAGGCAACGTGTGTGTGTGTGTGTGTGTATTTACACATGAGAAGACTGTGACTTTGATAATCGACCCAAGGTAATTTATCCAAGGCCATTAGTCAGTATTTGATATGTGAACCCTTGTTGTTCTGATTCTAGTGATTAGAAATGAAAGGCTTTGCTTATATTCACTCACGGGTGATGATGTGGCTCAGAGTGTTCCTGAGGACTTGGCGATGTGGACAGCTGGGCTTTTCACGGCCAGCGGCCTGGCGGCCGGTGCTATAGAATTTATGACAGGGTAGCTTAATGGGCAACGCCTCCCCAGAGGACAATTTTACACCTGCCTGATGATTCCAAAGTAGTTGACTCTGAAGCGAACCAGTGGGGCCCCTAAACCACGCCATGCCACAGCTCCATGTCATGAGCTTTGCTTACTCCATGGTGCTCAAGTAACCACAGCCCTTGGGGGGATGTGTAGCCGATCCCACGAGCTGGCTTGCTTTCCACTCTCTTGACGGTTAGCTCTTCTGTGGTGGCCAGAGAACAGACTGCCTCAGCATTTAGATTCGGAAGTGCACATTAGAGTCCCACGTGTGCTGGCCAAGGAACGCATAGCTCTGTCAGTCTTGTATTTGGTGTTCATCCAGCTCAGAGACGGCAACTCATCGAAGGCAATGGAGGACTCATTGGACGTCCTGGGTCTGAGGAGTTGATCCATGAAACCCCAGAGAGAAACGTGACATGGTCTGAAGTACAGAACCTTGGCCGATGCTTTTTCAGGAACCTCCCTCCAAAGAGCTGGTTTGAGATAAAAATGGTATCCCACTTGAGAAACCCTTATGCTGGGTCTGGTCAGGGCAAGAGTCCAGGCATTCCAGGAGTCTGTGGAAGAAAAACTAGATTTTCACTTACTTGAGGCGTGGGTTTCAATTCTCATTTCAAAAGAGTCCAAGATGAAAGAACCCTACCAGCTAATTTTAGAGCAAATGGTTTCATCCCCCTGATTGACTCAAACAGGGAAGAAGAAAGGGAATTGAGAAAAAAAATGGAGATCTTGACTTTAAAACCAACTAGGCCTATGAAGCCGGTGCAGGCTATAATTTTATTCTTCAACATTTGAGGTAGAACACTCCATGATTGGTGCTATGGAGTCATTTTGCTAACTCATATGAAAATAAAGCCCTTCGGATGGGCCTGGGCTAACTGATTAACTAACTAGGAGATGGTATAAAAATCCCTCTGTATCTTTAGACCTGTTTCCTCTTCTCTGAAATTGGAAGATGGAATCAGGGAAAGTTAAGGGAAAAAGGAGCTTAGAAATCATCTCATCCCCAATCCTTAAGAAGCAGAGATGTCTGAAGGTTACAGGATTTGTACGAGGTCATGTAGCTAGTTTGTGGCAGAGATGAACTAAAACTTTGGTGTTCTGAACCCAATTCATTACTTTAGCTTTTTTTCTTTAAAGCAAACAGCTTCAGTCCATCTTTTTTCAGAATTCTGCAGCATGCCTGGAAGAATATATTTAATGAAGTCACTGCCATGGAAGGTTTGAAACTCTGGATTTTGAAGCACTTTGCAGATGGAAGCAGTATTTGCCACAAACCACACGATTAGAAGGGTGACACCTCCTTCCTCAGCCTTTGGGAGGTCTGGCTCTGGGAAGCCCGGCCACTGCCTCTGGAGAAACCAGGACAGTCAGCCTCAGGCAATCAGGGAGAAAGAGCCACCAGCAACTGCCCTCTGACCGCCCTCTCACCTGACACTGCAGTATTGGGGATGGAAAGAAACGCAATCCTACCCAGGCTTCTCCATCTTGACTGCGTTGGATCTGAGCTCCCTTTATCTCTCTAGGGCTTAGAGTCTAGGGCCTCTGGGGATGACTGAGGAGAAGATGTTTCCAAAGGATTAGAGGACATGAGAATTGAGAACCAAAGAAGGGAGAGTGTTTCTCCACTTGTTTTTCCCCACCTTCCACTGTAAAATGGAAATCTGATCAGCAAAGTCCCCGTAACGAAGCACCTCCCGCAGTGCACATGCCTGGTCCTGGTTCCTCCGGGTTTACCTTCTGCCTTTCCTCCCTCATGGTGCTCCCCTCCTGGGATCTTCGTTCTGCCCCTTACGACAGCCCTACTGTATCTTTTGCTCAGAACTCCTGGGGGGCTCTTGCCCCCTCTGCCTGGAATCCCCCCCCACCTCCTCCCCAGCACTACCACCAGCATGCAGCCACCTCTTCAGAACGTCTTCACTGACTATGGGATCACCGTCCTCCTCTGATCCTCAGGGCACACTTGTGCTTACCTCTGGCAGAAGCGATAACACTGTATTGCTATTATCTATTTAACTTAAGTTTTCTTCAATATACCGTCAACTCCATGAGCTCAGGGGGCAATGTGTGTTTCGTTTAACACTTGTTCCCAGACCTTAGCACAGTCCTGGGTGTGATATATATATTAGATATATGATACCTAACCCTTGTTAGATATTGAGTGGGTAAATGGATAACACCTAACATTTACTGAATGCTTACTGTTTGACTATGACTGTTTTAAAGGCTTTAAGGCTATTATCATCAATTCTTTCAACAACCTTTGAAGAAAATGCCATTATTATTTCCACTTAGTAGAGGAGGAAACGGAGGCTAGGGGCCTTTAAAAAGCATCTCTAAAATGACATGGTTAGTAGTGGAGAAGGGAATGGAAAGCATGAAGTTTGCCTTGAAAAACCACGCTCCTACTCGCTTTATTGCCTGGCTCTCTCATAAACTCTGTGATTTCCCTGGGATTTAGTACAAAGGGAACGCTGTGTTAGAAAGGGTCCCTTTCAGTACTACCATGCTATCTTTGTACGACTTGATGCTGGGGTGTGGGGTGTGGTGGCAGTAGAAACAGATGCTTCTTAAGCATCTTCTAACTGACAGAAATGGGTCTTATGTCTCTGCCTCCAGGCCCTCACTTCAGTGACGAACTCCCCCAATTCCAGTTCTGATGACTTCTGTGAAGAACAAAATGTTATCAAGGTAAGCCCGGGGCATCGTGTGTCCAGGATTTCCCGATAGTTAACAACAAACTCCATCTTGTTCATAAGAGTTCACCACAAAGAAAACCCCATTGCTTTTATGGTGTTAGTCAGGGCAGAGATCTGGGTCAAATAGTGGTAGAAGTACTTTATAAGAGAGAAAATCAGATTCGTTAGGGCTCTGTACACTTTGGCTTTATTTCCTCAAGGTCTGTTGAAACGTCTCCCATCCCTTTCTATCTGACCACTCCTTCCCTATTCACCTGGATGGGACCTGCATGGTAAAGGTGAGACTTTACACAAGCCCAGAAGCACCAGGGAACTGAAGCAGTCATCCCTGAAAAACAAGACACATGCCCCAAAGAAGCAGACTTCATGGGAGTCAGACAAATCCGGTTGGGTGGATGTGGTAACGTCTGTTTTTTACTCTCTCCCCAGCATGCTTTCCCACCCCCATTCGCCTGGCTCAACATACATTAGGGGAACGAGCTAACTCCTTTTGTACATCAAGGCCTGGTATCCATCAATTACTGGTGCCATCAAAATCGTAAGTACATAAGAGCTCATTTACTTAATATATATGTATGAACCCCAATTTCCTGCCAAGGGTGTCTGTCAACTGATTGGGATGATGGTGGATTTAAATCCTGGGGGACTGGTGCCCAATCGTGAATATAATTACAAATCTACATCCAAGGAAGAATTTCCACAGTCAAGCCTTGGACTCCAATTTTGAGATTTACATTGTTCCTTTTAATTATATACCAACTCTGTGGTATGTAGGTGTGCCAGTTCGGATTAAGTCAGACACCAGGTATAGACTTTTTTCACCATTAATATTACTGCTCAGTGTTAAGATAGTTGATATTTTAACAAATATTTTCATAAGAAATATCCTTCTAGATGTCAGACCTGCCCAAAGGTAGAATAACCTGCCTTGAGGAGTAGTGAGCTTCTAGTCACTGGAAGTGTTCAAGCAGAGACTGGATGACTATTTGGTTGAGATAATTGTTCTGGGAATTCCAGCATTAGCCACTTCTTTAGACTGAAATAATGAAACGATCAAGAACTAACGGATTCTGTGTTATATCACAATTTCATTTAGCTGCAAGAAATGCAATGCCTAACAGCAACATAGAGAAATAAAAGGTCATACGTTTAATATTTCAAGAAGTCCAAAGTTAGGTGGTGGATAGGTTGGTTCATCGATGCTATCGTGGACTCGGGAAGTTTCTATATTTTTGCTCCATGATCATTAGTCAATAGACCTTATCCTCATGCTTATAATAATGATAAAGTTGTTGATGATGATGGTGATAGTATTGACACTTTGTAGTTTTAACCATGTGCCAAAACTGTTCTAATTGCTTTCATGTATTTACTCACGGTTATAAGAGGGCAGTAGTACCACAGACCTCACATATGTGTTCCAGTTAACAAAAAAGGAGTGTGTGTGGGAGAGAAACTAAAGAGACAAAGGAAATATTTTATCAGTACAAATATTTCTAGAAGCTCACCCAAAAGAAGTCTGCTTTAGTTCTACTGGACAAGAGTCTCATATGACCATCCTCAGCTGGAAGGAGGCCAAGGGAAGAGGGATCCGGAATGGAGGCTGGGTCAACGCATGAACTGCTCCTTCCGTGAGGTAAGCCTCTTCACATCCATAATGTCAACTGATCCTTACAACAACTCTGTACACTAGATACCAAAGGAAACTGAAGAACACAGAGTTTTAAGTAACTAGTCATTTAGGTATTAATTTCCAAAGCTGAGATGTGAATCCACCTACACTGACCTCAGAAACTGTGCTTCCATACTTGTCACTACTACACAAGGCTACCTCCCTAGGTTGGTTTTAGTTCCCCTCCCTCCCTGAAATTCGATAACTGAGATGTGCTAGTCACCTTGAAATAGAAGACGGAGTAGAATTACGCGGTGGCAAAGCCCAGAGTCAGTTCTTTCCCTGTAATGGCTTTCCATGAATTTGCTGGATCCACCAAAGGTCTAATAAGGTGAACGCTCAATGCCACTTAACCAGGCACACGTTGAGGCTGGCGCCAGAATGAAGAGCACTCACTGTTCCTGCCACTGCTGAGCGAGGCACACATTCTCCAGATGAAAAGTCATTCTCTGGGAACAGGTCAGATCTCTTCAAAAGTGCGTTGCACATACCGGGTCATAAGAGGATCACTCATGCAGCCCCAGATTAACATCATACGTAGCGGTTCGGTCACCTGACGGGGATGCTCTTTCCTAGCTTGTTTCATCTGGCTTCCCATGAGTAGCATAAGCACTAGGAAAGTCCAGATCACTGGAAGATGGAGACATTCCCTTTTAGGCGGAGGCAGAGGTATCAGCTAGGCTATTCCTGCAGGACTTGTAGGTTAATAAGGCTAAAGGACACGGTGATGACTCTCTGTCTAAAATATCTGCTGTTGTCCTAGAACCACTTCTCCCCATGGGGAGGCAGCACAGCGCAGACATAAGTGCAGGCTGACTTGGAATTGAATCCCTGTCCCCCAAGCCCCACAGCCTTAGCTGTGCTATGTAAACTCTCTCAACTCATATGGTTATTTTGAGAATTCAACGAGGTACTACCTTGAAACCACTCAGCAAGGTGGTCAGCTGCATGGAGTGGAGAATCAAGAAATGTGGGCTGCGGTTCACTATTATTACTGTTGTTGTTGGTTCCATTATTATTTTTCAGAGTAGGTCTTGAGTTTCTTAACCATCTGGAGGACAAACCCTGGAAAGATTCCCAAGTATTTCCAAGGTGAACGTGAGGTCCATGGATATGGATTGCAGGGTTGAGGCATCTAAACCAGTATTTCAGTAATTGAAAATTAAAGCTGGAAGTCTGTTTATGCTGAGGTCCACAGGCTACTGGACCTATGAAGACTTGTCCAGAATCTGAAAGATCTTTAAAATTAATGCTCTCTACTAAAATGACCCAGTAGTGAGAGAAACACTCAGGACCAGGTGCTAGGGTCTCAAAAATCAACCCCTGGGTCTGGTCCATTTCTTCTTTAAAAAAAAAGTTATTGCCCCCACTGAGATGAATAACAATATCAACCATTAACCTTTTTTTAAACACTCAGGCACTTAACGATATGTTCCGCTAACATTCTAAACCTACATGTATCAGCACGTGTGAGTCTCACAGTTAGTTCCTTGCTGTAGGTTCCATTAGCCTTCCTCTGAAAACAGACAGAGACAGACAGAAACTGAACAACTGGTCCAAGGGTACAAAGCCTGTTAAGGGGCAAAGCCAGGCTTTGGATGTTAGGGATGCCCTAAATGCAGCCCTTCTCTCTGTTTTAGTGCCCTCTGAAGGGAGGATGAGCAGACCTATATGAGCTCCCCTACTCATCACTCTCTTCTTTACTCACTTCTCTCCAGCCATTTTGGCCTCTCCTCATTTCCTAGGACCCATCAAGTTTATTCTCACCACTGGATCTTTGCCTTTCCTTTTTCCTCTATCCTAGAATGAATTCAGGGGTCCCTCAGAGGAGAGAGTGACTCCTGAGAGGGTACATCTGTCACAGAATCCAAACTTTAAAATATAACAAAAACAAAGGAACAAAAATTCTTGTGGGCAGTAGTATAACGTGCTTGTTTTAAAATAGGAATACATTTTCCAGTTCTTAACCCCCCACCTCCATCTCCCAAAGGAAAATAAAAAATCATCTGTAAGCATCCTTTAGGTTATCCATTCATCTCAGTTTGCCCAGGACAGTCCCACTTTATGCCTGTATCCTTTGTGTAATTATTAAGAGCGCTCCCTTTCACTCTCAAACAGGTCTCAGTTTAGAAAATATACAGTCACCCTGTTTATAATGGGCATTTCTGTCTCCACTATCAGTTTCCAAAGTAGAGTACCTCATTAGCTGAAATTCTTTCCAGATAGCAAGCAGGAAAAAGAATACACCTGTTTGTGTCCAAGCCTGTGCTTTTCAGAAGTCTAGATGGCTCTATCCTTAAGTGATCGGAAAACCTTTCCAGCTCTGACGCCTCTCCACTCACCGCCCACCAGCTATTCTCAAGTCTTCTATCAGTTATTGCCTCTACCATGAAGTTGATAACAGTGGACTCACATTTACAAGTTTATTTTACACACATTTCCCTTTTGTATATGTACTTTTATTGTTTTCATTTTAAGAAAAATGATTAAGAGCTAGGTTTTCCTACTTCTTTTTATTACCCATGGTGTCTAGCACAAAGCTACACACAAACTAGGGACACTATAAACATTGATGGAAAAGACAAAATACAGGAAGGAGAGAGAGGGACAAATATAGAAACTGGGAAGGAAAAAAGGGAGGAAGGGAGGAAGGAAGTTCAAAATATATTCCTGTAACACCAAGACTGAAGGGAAACCAGCAAGTCCCTTATAACAATGACTTGTCTTCATTCAGTGCAAACAGATGCATTCCTAACCGTGGTTATTCTCTGTTCTACTGTGAGCAACATGCACCTCTAGACCGAAGAGTCCAGGCAGGCTGGACTGTAACAGGATTCATCTTATATTAGCTACTTAAGACAAACAATGTGCCTTTCTATTTGGAAGATCTTAGAAGCCCCCAACTGAATAAAGGATGAAAGGCAATTTGTTTAAAAATAAGGAGTGCTTTCACCAGGGACTGCTTTCTCCAAGAGAACTAAGTTTCTTCACAAACAACTACAACACAGAGGTTCTTTTCTAAACCAGAAGCCTTACTGCTGCCTGAGTCTGTGCCTTCTCTTGACTAGTGTAAGGAAAATAAGGATTTTCCATTTTTTTATAAGTTTTATTTGCAAATAGGATGAGTGTTTATCAGATGAGAAGTGTTGCTTCCCTGCTGATATCAAGTTAAGCATCTCCAATTTAAAAAAAATAGCATCTTTTCTCAAATGTTGATGCTTTGTATTTATAACAGGGTTCTATATCAGATTGAAAAAACACAAAATTTTGTAATTTATATCTATTTCTTTATACTACATGAAAAGTGGAGATTTAAATAAAATCACTTAAATATGATTATCTATTTTTCTCTTTACCCTTCAACCATTAATGAAATTGTTTCTTCATGTAACTCTGATTTTATTAATTCATTTGTATACATATGAATTGCATTTATTATTTAATGAGTAGTTACTATATGAAACTAACAGTATGTAAGAGCTGGGAAAATAAATAAAAAGACAAAATTCAAGACTCCTTCATGATTAAAACACCAGACAAATAGGAATTGAAGCGTACTTAGCCTGATAAAGGCCATCTACAAAAAGCTCATAACAGCACATGCAAGGGTGAAAGAATAGAATCTTTCCCTCTAAGGTCAGGAAGAAGAAAAGGATATCTTCTCTAACGACTTCTATTCAACGCTGTGCTATAGGTTCTCATCAGAGCAGCTAGGCAAGAAATAAGACAGTCTCTAGATTAGAAAGGGAGAAGTAAAGCTATCTTTATTTGCTCATGAAATAATCTTATATATAGAAAATCCCAAGGAATCCACTAAAAAATTATTAGAATTAATAAATGAGTTCAGCAAGGTTTCAAGATACAAGATCAATATACAAAAGTTAATTGTTTTTTATACACTTGTAATGAATTATCCAAAAATGAAATTAGTAAAAAAGAAATCTACAATAGCATTAAAAAAGAATGAAATACATAGAAATAAATCTAACAAAATAAGTGTAAAACTGATATTCTAAAAACTACAAAACATTATTGAAAGAAATTACAGAAGCCCTAAATAATTAGAAAGGTAGCTTGCATTCCTGGATTGAAAAACAATATTGCTAATATGGCAATACTCTCCAAACTGATCTACAAATTCAATGCAATCATAAAAAAAATCCCAGCTTATTTCTTTGTATAAATTGATGAACGGATTCTGAAATTCATATGGAATTGCAAGGAGCCCAAGAGCCAAAGTAAACCAGGAAAAGAACAATTAGGAAGACTCACATTTTCTAATTTCAAAACATACTACAAAACAATGGTAATCCAGACAGGGCGGTACTGGCGCAATACATATAGATCAGTGGAATAGAATTGAGAATTCAAAAATAAATCCATGTGTCTGTGGTCAGCTGATTTTCACCAAGTGTTTCAAAACCGTTCAATAGGGAAAGAACAGTCTTTTCAACAGATGGTGCTAGGACAACTGGATAAGCACAGGCAAAAGAACGAAGATAGACCCTGACTTCACACCATGCTCAAAAATTAACTTAAAATATATCAAAACCTAAACATAAGAGTTTAATCTATAAAAGTCTTTGAAGAAAACATAGACTTAAATCTTCATGACCTTAGGTTAGGCAGTAGTTTCTTAGATGTGACATCAAAAGTACAAACAACAAAAGAAAAGAACAGATAAATTGGACATCATCAACGACTCTAGAATAACTAAATCCTGGACTACAGCCTTCTGACAGCCCTGAGACAGAGGACCCAGTTTAGCTGCACTAGGAATCCTGACCCAGATAACAAATATTTGTTTTTTTAAGACGTTTTTAAAGAAATGGGCAAAGGATCTGAATAGACATTCATCAAAGGAGGATATACAAATGCGCAATAAGCACAGAAAAGATGTCCAACATCCTTAGCCATCAGGGAAATGTAAATCAAAACCACAAGGAGACTACTTCACACCCACCAGGATGACTATAATAATTTTGAAAAATAGGTAATCACAAGTTTGGAGAGGATACAGAAAATTGGAACTTCATATACTGCTACTGGAAATATAAAATAGTGCAACCACTTTAGAAAACAGTCTGGCAGCTCCTCAAAAAGTTAAATACAGGGTTACCGTATGACTCAGCAATTCCATTTCCAGGTACGTATTCAAGAGAAATAAAAATAAATGTTCACACAAAACCTTGTACACAAATGTCCATGCAGCATAATTCATGATAGCCCAAATCGGAAACAACCAAAAAGCTTATCAATAGATAAATGGATAAACAAAATGTGATATATTCATATAATGGAATATAATTCAGCTACATGGATGAACCTTAAAAATATTATGCTAAGTGAAAGAAGCCCACCAGCTAGGACCCCATATAATATGATTATGTTTGTATGAAATGTCCAGAAGAGGCAAATCTATAGAGACAGAAAGTAGGTTAATGGTTGTCTGGGGCTGGGAAGAGCAAACTGGGGAGGAGGGCAACGGGATTGACTACTAAAAAATCTCTTACTTTTGGGGATGATGAAAAAGTTCTAAAATTAATTGTGGTGATGTTTACACAACTCTGTGACTACTTGAAAAACTACTGAACTGCATACTTTAAATGTGTAAATTGTATGGTGTGTGAATTATCTCTCAATAAAGCTCTTATAAAAAAATAAACAAAGAAGACTTACCATCCCTGCATGCAAGGAATTTATATTAGATAGAAGAAAAACACATCCAGTTGTTCTAAAATATAGGAGAGAGGGAATAGTGGAGATTGTATCATGAAGAACAAGGAGAGACATGATCCAATGCTAACAAAATATGGGCCCAAGATGTTATTTTAAAGATTCACAAAAAAAACATAGATATGAACAAGTAATTCTTGGGGCTGAACGTTAGAGGCATAGAAGGAATTCTTACGCAAAAGAAATGCAAGACTAGAGAGTGTCATACAGAGTGAAATAAGTCAGAAAGAGAAAAGCAAATATCATATAACAACACATATATGTGGAATCTAGAAAAATGGTATAGATGATCTTATTTGCAAAGCAGAAATAGAGACAGACGTAGAGAACAAATGTATAGATACCAAGGGGAAAAGGGATGGGGTGGGAGGAATTGGGAGACTAGGACTGACACATAAACATTATTGGTACTATGTATAAAACAGACAATTGATGGAAACATACTGTATAGCACAGGGAACTCTACCTAATGCACTGTGGTAACCTAAATGGGAGGGAAGTCCAAACAGGAGGGTATATCGGTATGTATATGGCTGATTCATTTTGTTGTGCAGTGGAGGCTAACACAACAAAGTGTAAACACAACCATACACCAATAAAAATTAAAAAAAAAAAAAAGAAATGCAAGAACATTCCAGAGAGATGTAAAGCTATAAGGAAAGACAGCTTCTGATTCAGAGTTCGACTGAGACCTTTGCTGGCTTTTTCTTTCATTGGTTTTCAAGCACAACAGCACACACTTCAATTACACAACCATACTTTTTATTCAAGTGACTTGGAAATAATCAGATCATTATACTTGAACACAGGTGACATAAACCCACCCACACACACACATACACAAGCTAACGTATCATTTCCCTTCTGTGGTGAATGATTTTCCTATAAGCAACGTCAGGTATAAATACTGTATGAGAGGCACTAGAAATGAAGACTTGACAGCCAAAGACTTAACCCACAAAGATCCTTTAATCTAGTCAAGAAGAGAGACAAGAAAGCCTATAATTCAGCATTCTATGATCAATAGGATGTGACTACTATGTAGACCCAGAGCAGAGAATCTGAACTGGGGTGGATCAGGGAATCCCCCTAAGGACCAAGCTTGAGATGACCACTGTGGGATGCATGGGTGAGTGTTAGCCAGGAGGATGAAGGCTGAGCAGAGCCTGTTGTAGTACGTTTATGGAACTACTTCTAAGTCAGTTTGACTGTCATGGGTGGTGTTTTTGGCGGTATGGGATACACTAAAGCAAAGATAAGCCAAGGACAGAAAAGAAAGCCAAGAATAGTGTGGAAACGCTTCCTTAAATAATCACAGCCAGGTGCAGGAAAATAGAATTCATATACCTAGGTTCTGGTATCAGACTATCCCCTAATCAAACATGGATCTGTAAGGCCTTCTGATCTCAATTTCCTTATTATATCTAAAATGAGTACTCAAACTGTTTACAAGATTTCTTCAGCCTTACAAATTTAGGATCCTGCACGTTTGCAGACAGGCCTCTGGCACAGACCTTTAAAACAGAACATTGTATTTATTAGAAGCACACCATTAAAACAACCACCGCCACAACAATGCCCTTTTACTTATAAAACTAGTTAAACAAGAACGCAGAATGATTTGAAAACAAAACGGATACTTTCAAGAAACTTAGTTTATTCCTTTTCCTCCCCCCCACCCCCCCGCTCTGTAAGATATCTTGCCAAGCCTGCTAACCTCTGATGCAGAACACACAGCAGGCCTTTGCTCCCGCAGCACTCCGCTTCAAGTATCAGGGAATGACCCTCTGCCAGACTCTTCTGTCCCCACGGAGCCAAGCTCAAACCACAAGCAGAACCAAGCAGAACAGCACGGTAGAACGCTACTGCACTGATGTTAGGCATGGAACTGCCAGGTCAGATCCCACGTTTGAACAGCTGTGTCACGGTTGGAAAAATCGCCCTCTCTTTCCCAGCCCGACTGTAGAACTGTTTATCTATACCTATGACGCATATGTATGTATACGTACACACACACACACACACACCCATGCACGTATATGTCTATATTTATATCAATTGTGTCTTTTTAGTCTATAATTAATATTTTGATATCTTGGGGATCCGTGCTGACCCTGGAGGGCTGCCTCATGCAGGGCTAGCAAACAACTGCCCTACGAGTGCATCTTTCATTCAAATTGACCAAACCAGAGCCCATCCTCCTAACCACTTCCTCTATCCAGCTCTTCTATTCCAGGCCACTCTCTACCTGCCCTAATCACCCCAATACCAGGTACTAGTCAACTAAGGACAGCTCCTACACTCCAAAGCCTGCTGAAATTATTCCAACCTGCTTACCTTGTCTCAGCTGCCCACTCCCCTCCTGCAGAAACCACAGTAAAGGTTGTGGCCACAATTTCCCCCTCTCCCTCTGCCTCTAGATTGACCTCAACACTTCTCCAGGGGCCCTCTTCTCACTCGATGCTTTTGGATAGGATAACACAAATTTAAGCATATCAATTCTCCCCCAAACTAATCTACAAATTTCAAGCAAGCCCAATAAAAATTTAACTTGGATGATTTTTATGTATTTGGTAAACCTTAAATGTATATAGACTAAAATTAGCTAAAGTAACCTTAAAAATATTAAAGGGAATATGCTTATTCTTACCAGATATTAAGACATGCAGCAAGACCACAGTAATAAAAACAGTGTTTTACTGGTGTAATAACAGGCAAATTGAATAATGGAAGATAATAAATAGTCCTGAGACAGACTCATTAATATATGAGATCTAAATATATAATGAAGTTGGCACAACTAATTATGGGAAACTGACACGTTTTTAGTAGATGGTGTGAGTAAATACTGGTTCCTTTTAGCATGAAAAATGAATCCATATCCTATCTAACACCACAAAAAATTGTGAATTCTAGAATGATTAGAGACATAAATGGGAAAAATAAAACCGTAAATTTAATGGGATTCCCCCCGCCCATGTTTAAAATCACTAAAAAAAATTGATATCTGGAACATAAATTTATCTCCTGCCAATCAACACTCCCGCCCCCCAAAACAAAACTAGATAAAAGATACAAACAGGCAGCTTACAGAAAACAATAAAAGCAAACAAATACATGATAAGATGGTCAAAATCATTCCTAAACAGAGATTTGCACCTTAAAACACAAGGAGATAGTACAATGCACTTATTAGACTAGCTAATCGCACCTTTCTAGCCCATATTATTTCTCCGTCTTTTAGAGGTACAGAGTTTTCTTTATTAAAGTCCATCACTAATAAACTGCATTTTAAGCAGAGCTCAGAGTAAACTTTCTTAGAAATTTATTATGAAATCATTTCCTTTTCTAAATAAGTTCCCCCTCATTAAACAGAGTTATTAAAGTCTCGATAGAAATGCCTTGGTATAACCATTGGAACTGATTACATGGGCTGTTACTCTGTTCATCACAGCACTGCAGAAAAGGCTGTGCCTAAATAGACACTTCTCCAAAGAAGATGCACAGATGCCAACAAGCACACGGAAGGATGCTCAGCATCACTAACCACCAGAGAAACGCAAATCAAAACCACAGTGAGGTATCACCTCACACGGGTCAGAATGGCCATCATCAAAATGCCTACAAACAATAAGTGCTGGAGAGGGTGTGGAGAAAAGGGAACCCTCTTGCACTGTTGTTGGGAATGTAAATTGATACAGCCACTATGGAGAACAGTATGGAGGTTCCCTAAAAAACTAAAAATAGAACCACCATACGACCCAGCAATCCCAATGCTGGGCATATACCCTGAGAAAACCATAATTCAAAAAGAGTCGTATACCAAAATGTTCATTGCAGCTCTATTTACAATAGCCAGGACATGGAAGCAACCAAAGTGTCCATTGACAGATGAATGGATAAAGAAGATGTGGCAGATGTATACAATGGAATATTACTCAGCCATAAAAAGAAACGAAATTGAGTTATTTGTAGTGAGGTGGATGGACCTAGAGACTGTCATACAGAGTGAAGTAAGTCAGAAAGAGAAAAACAAATACCATATGCTAACACATATATATGGAATGTAAAAAAAAAAAAAAGGTTCTGAAGAACCTAGGGGCAGGACAGGAATAAAGACACAGACCTAGAGAATGGACTTGAGGACACGGGGAGGGGGAAGGGTAAGCTGGGACAAAGTGAGAGAGTGGCATGGACATATATACACTACCAAAGGTAAAATAGATAGCTAGTGGGAAGCAGCCACATAGCACAGGGAGAACAGCTCAGTGCTCTGTGACCACCTAGAGGGGTGGGTTAGGGAGGGTGGGAGGGAGACGTAAGAGGGAGGAGATTTGGGGATATGTGTATACGTATAGCTGATTCACTTTGCTATAAAGCAGAAGCTAACACACCATTGTAAAGCAATTATACTTTAATAAAGATGTTTAAAAAAAAAAAGGCTGCGCTATTTGGCTGCATTTTATGCGACAAGTTAAGGTTCGGTTTGGTGAATCCCATCACATCTTCTTTATTTCCAGCAACGCATTAACCTTCCATGAACTGTAACCACTGAAGGTTCATATTATAAGGACTAGTGGACAGAGTTTAACTGAATTCATCCCATTCAATTATTTAATCATTCATTCATTCACTCTTAACTTTATTAACAAATATTGATTGAAGTCCATTCTTTTTTTTTTTTTTTTTTGCGGTGCGCGGGCCTCTCACTGTTGTGGCCTCTCCCATTGCGGAGCACAGGCTCCGGACACGCAGGCTCAGCGGCCATGGCTCATGGGCCCAGCCGCTCCACAACGTGTGGGATCTTCCCAGACCTGGGCATGAACCCATGGTCCCTGCATCGGCAGGCAGACTCTCAACCACTGCACCACCAGGGAAGCCCTGAGGTCCATTCTTGAGCATTGGTTTACATTTTTAGAGTTCAGAATGTGCCTGTCCTCTAGGAGCTTAAAATCCAACATGATTCAAGAGTTGGCTCCATGCTTAAAACTTGTTTGAAACTGGAGCTTCTCATCTATGTAACTGAAATAAAAATTCCCACCTCACATGGTGATTGTGAGAATTAAACCATGCTGTGTATATACCGTGCTTATTCCAAAACCAAAATTTTTCTGCATATCAACTATCTTACCTTTTATCACTCCATTATCTGAAGGCAAACGGGACAGAAATAGTCTTCCCTTTTGCCTTGGTGGAATTAAAAGGCTCTTATTCCACTGTGGAACTTGTAAATTCATGGCTTCTTTGAAAGAGTCTGCATTTTCACTCTGCAAAACCTTACCTGCAGTGTATATTCTATAAGATTCTTCTTTATGAGTAGCCCCCAAATAGTACAGGATTGTTCAAGAAAAAATTCTACTTCAACAATCTCATTATCACCTATTTTGTCACACACAGGCACACACGCGCACACACACACACTCAAATTGGCATTGCAAAATCCATACATCTAAAAATCATCCTTAACAGTGTGTGTAGGAGGTGTGTAGCCTCTGCTGGGAAGAAGAACCTTAAGTACTTATTTGGCTGTCAACAGAGGGAAGAATGAATGTGAACACTGGCCAGTCTCCTGGTCTCCTCCACAGGCCAACAGTCTTTCAGTGAGTATCACAAAAGGAATGCATAGGTGATTAAACACCAGGCTTCACACTCAGAGGATCCTGAGCTCTTGTAGTGTGATTATTTTCCCAGAAGCCCCGTAAAAACAGTTTGACTCAAGTTTTCCATTTTACAGGTGTTATTTCCTCCAGTTGGATACAGTAACTTCTGTCCCTTCAGCCAAATGTTTGGGTATCCAGATGACTTCAGGTGGAGAAGAAAGCCAAGTTGCTATTGAACATACCATTTTAATGGGGGGAACACCTCGGAAAGTATTACTGCAGATTCCTTTTAGAGAGAGTAGGTAGAATTTGGCCAATTAACAAAGGCAAACAAAAGTTGCAAAGACTGAGGGAGATAGATCTAAAGTGTCTGGAAAGAGGAGGTAGTCTGATGAAGTTAAGAACAGTTTAATTAGCGAAGTGTTGGAGTGAAAAAACTGAATCAAAGATGATGTGTCGGGCTTCCCTGGTGGCGCAGTGGTTGAGAGTCCGCCTGCCGATGCAGGGGACGCGGGTTCGTGCCCCGGTCCGGGAGGACCTCGTGCCGCGGAGCGGCTGGGCCCGTGAGCCATGGCCACTGAGCCTGCGCGTCCGGAGCCTGTGCTCCGCCACGGGAGAGGCCACAACAGTGAGAGGCCCGCGTACCGCAAAAAAAAAAAAAAAAAAGATGATGTGTCAGTGGTGCTGGAACCCACCAAACCACTCATATAGTGGTTGAATGTACGTAGGTAAACAATCAACTGACTCTTCTATGCATTTGGTCTGCTGGTTTTGCTTTCAGTTTTTCAGCACTGGCCCATTTATAAATGTATGGGAACATCGAACTATGCAGCTACAAAGAGAAATCTAATTCTGGGGCTATAAAAAGTTGAAATTCCCTTTGAATGCTGATTAATTTTAAAAACATCTCTGAGAATAGGTGATGCAAGAGTACCAATAAGTAATGTTTCTTTTTAAAATTATGTCAAAGATGTTTAATTTTTTTATTGCTTTTAGCACACTGTAATGTATGGAATGGGGATCATTTAAAACACGCTTTGAAATGTTTTTATTTTTTATACCACATAAATATCTGTGTAGTCAACTGACATCTTTTTGCTGTTTAAATTAGATTTTAAGTATAGAGAACTGAACTTATCATCCTAAACACAATGACCTTATTTATCTCCACAGGTGACACTGGAGTTTAATCTACCTGTTTCCCCAATTCTCTGGTGCCCAGTCCCATTCTCTAGTCCATAGATATTCGATATAAAGCTTTCAATATATGCCCGTAAATATTAGTATATTCTCATAAAATTCCCGCTGTTGTTTTACATATGTGTTTCAATTTACATAAATGATATAAGATTGTAACTCATCTTTTTCTAACTCTAACACTCTTGTGAGGATTTATCTGTGTGGCTGTGGACATCTAGTTTGTGTTTCGTACTGGAGCCCATAGTTTCTTAGTGGGCATCTATCACTTATGTATTTCCCTAGGGATTAACCTTGGTTGCTTTCAGTTCCCTGCCACCAAAAATAACACTCAAAAACACGCTTGTACATGGTCCCTCATGAACATTTATAAGAATTGTTCTGGACACATCTCAAGATAATAAAAGCTATTTATGACAAACCCACAGCCAGTATAATACTCAATGGTGAAAAGCTGAAAGCCTCCACACTAAAATCTGAAACAAGACAAGGATGCCCACTCTCATCACTTCTATTCAACATAGTATTGGAAGCCCTAGCCACAGCAATCTGACAAGAAATAAAAGGTATCCAAATTGGAAGGGAAGAGGTAAAATTGTCATTATATGCAGATAACATGTTACTATGGATAGAAAACCCTAAAGACTCCACACAAAAACTACTAGAACTGATAAACGAATTCAGCAAGGTAGCAGGATACAAGTTTAACATACAGAAATTGGTTGCATTTCTTTACACCAACAATGAAATATCAGAAAAGGAATGTAAACAAACAATCCCTTTTAAAATTGCATCAAAAAAATATAACATACTTAGGAATAAACCTCACCAAGAAGGTGAAAGAGTTATATGCTGAGAACTATAAAACATTCATAAAGGAAAGTGAAGATGATTCAAAGTAACGGAAAGATATCCCATGTTCTGGGATAGGAAGAATTAATATTATTAAAATGGCCACACTATCCAAAGCAATCTACAGATTTAATGCAATCCCTATCAAATCACCCATGACATTTTTCAAAGAACTAGAACAAACAATCCTAAAATTTATACGGAACCATAAAAGACCCAGAATTGCCACAGCAATCCTGAGGAAAAAGAACAAAGCAGGAGACATAACCCTCCCAGGCTTCAGACAATACTACAGAGTAACAATGATCAAAACAGCATGGTATTGGCACAAAAACAGACATACGGATCAATGGAACAGAATAGAGAGCCCAGAAATAAACATAAACCCCACACCTACAGTCAATCTTCAACAAAGGAGGCAAGAATATACAATGGAAAAAGACAGTCTCCTCAGCAAGTGGTGTTGGGAAGCTGGACAGCTGCATGTAAATCAATGAAGGCAGAACACATCCCCACACCATACACAAAAATAAACTCAAAATGGTTTAAAGACTTAATAAGACATGACACCATAAAACTCCTAGAAGAGAACATAGGCAAAACATTTTCTGACATAAATCATGTCAATGTTTTCTTAGGTCAGTCACCTAAGGCAGTAGACATGAAAGCAAAAATAAACAAATGGGACCTCATCAAACCTACAAGCTTTTGTAGAGCAAAGGTAACAATAAACAAAACAAAAAGGCAGACTACAGACTGGGAGAAACTATTTTCAAATGATGTGACTGACAAAGGCTTAATTTTCAAAATATATCAACAGCTCATACAACTCAACTACAAAATGAAAAACCAAACAACCCAACTGAAAAATGGGCAGAAGACCTAAACAGACATTTCTCTAAAGAAGACACACAGAAAGCACAAGAAAAGATGCTCAACATCGCTAATTATTGGAGAAATGCAAGTCAAAACTACAATAAGGTACCACCTCACACCAGTCAGAATAGCCGTCGTTAAAACGTCTACAAGTAACAAATGCTGGAGAGGGTGTGTAGAAAAGGGAACCCTCCTATACTGTTGGTGGGAATGTAAGTTGGTGCAGCCACTATGGAAAACAGTATGGAGGTTCCTCAAAAAAATAAAAACAGAATTGCCATATAATCCAGCAGTCTTACTCCTCAGCATATACCTGGACAAAACTATAATTCAAAAAGAGACATGAAGTTCATAGCAGCACTATTCACAATAGCCAAGACATGAAAACAACCTAAATGTCCCTCAGCGAATGAACGGATAAAGAGATGTGGTACATATATATATAATGGAATACTACTCAGCCATAAAGAAGAATGGAATAATGCCATTTGCAGCAATATGGATGGACTTAGAGATTATCGTATTAAATGAAGTAAGCCAGAAAGACAAATACCATATATCACTTATATGTGGAATCTAAAATATGACACAAACGAACCTATCTATAAAACAAAAACAGACTCACAGACATAGAGAACAGACTTGTGGCTGTCAAGAGGGAGGGCGAGGTGGAGTAGGGGAGGGATGGACTGGGAGTCTGGGGTTAGCAGATGCAAACTATTATATATAGAATGGATTAAAAAACAGGGTCCTACTGTATCACACAGGGAACCATATTCAATATCCTATGATAAACCATAATGGAAAGGAATATAAAAAAGCATGTATAACTGAATCACTTTGCTGTACAGCAGCAAAAATTAATAGAACTTAACACTCTAAATCAAATATACTTCGATTAAAAAGAAGAATTATTCTGGAATATATACATAGGATTGGGTTGGTTGGGTCAAAAGGAAAAGAAATACTTGTTTTAGCTAATTATTGCCTACCTGCTTCTCAAAATGATTGTTTCTATTTACTCTTCATCAACTGCACATAAAAATTCTTGTCCTCTCAAAGTTCTGACAGCAACTGACGGTCCCAACATTTCCATTTTTTATCATTCTAACGGGTATAAAGTAGTATCTCATTGTGTTAGCGCTATTATGTCCAATGAGCTCAAGCACATTTTTATATGTTCTCCAGACATTTAGACTTCAGTTTCTATAAACTGTCTGGTCACTTTGCCCATTTTCTTAATGGCTCCCTGCTTCAGCCTGTCAATTTAAATTATATTTTGGATATTAATTCCTTCTTAATTTTAACATTAAAAATATCTTCTCCTAACATGTCACCCATTTGGTAACATTACCCAAGATATTCTTCTCAAATATAGATCCACAAATGTGTGTTATCATTCCACACATTTAAGGCTCATACATTGGAATCTTAATTAGATTTTCACCACTTTTAAGCCATTTGGGTATTTTCATATAAGGTCTATCAGATATAGTTTATATTTATGTGATAACAGCTAATATTTAGAAACATTTATGATTTTCCAGGTAATTTTAAAAGCATTTCACAGGTACCAGCATATTTATATGTCCAACAACCTCCAAACAAATGAGATAACTTTTATTATTCCCATTTGACAAGAGAAAATTGAAGCATCCAGAAATTAAATAATTTGCCCCAAATTACACGGCCTGAAAGTGAGAGATCTTAGATTTGAACCCATGTTACCTGTGCTTCACAACCCATGCTTTTATATTTAGTTTTTTAATACCAGTGCAGTACATCTTTTCAAGTTAACAATACTGCCTTCCTTCTTACCTCCCTCCCTCCTACCCTCCTTCCCTCCCTTACTTTCATTTCTTTCCTCCTTTCTTTCGTTTTTCTACAAATACTTAAGCCCTGACTATGTACTGGATATAAATTATTAGTTGTGAGCACACGGTTGTTACTTAAGTCTGGATGACGTCACCAAGAAATAGGGCAGGGGAACCAAGGACTGAGCCCTGGGGCACTCAACATGAAGATGGCGCCAAAGAGCAAAAATGTCTCTGCACAGCCTTCTCCCTGCCCTCCTTACCCCGGCTCCACGTTCCCTTGGCCCTGAGTGTCCTCCCATCTTGAGGCCCCACAGAATCTCAGTATGCATTACACATTCCTCCAGCAAAATGAGTCCACTGGCAGGCACCCAGGAACACAGAGTCATACATGAGGCTCCCTCAGCCGGCTGGACTTTCTCCAATTGTGGTCATAGGTAGCCACAGAGACAGGCATAAATGCAGGTCCTGGAGACTGGACCAAAGGCATGGTGGGTTGGGAGGGTAGAACCACAGGCATCCCGTACAGGCGCCAACCAGTGACCTCTACTCAAACTGTGCCACAGAAAAAAAAAAAGGAGCATCATAAAAAGAATGATCCTTTTTTCTCTCCTTGCACCCTATCTTCTCCCACAGAAACGCACAGCTGATTTTCCAGGAGTCTAAGATTCTTAGTTCATCACTAGATAACACCAATAGTTACAGCTACCACTTCATGTGGAAGCCAGAAAATAGTAAGTTATAGGCATCCTACACTCATTATCTTTCAGTTTTATCACATGAAAGGTAGGTGTGATTATTTCTGATTCAGAAATGTTAAGTAACGTACCCGAGGATTACATGCCTAGTAAAGCAGCAGAAACAGCACCGAGACTCAGACTTCCCTGATGTCAACACTCACGCTTTTTCTCCTTAAACACAGCACTACTGACAGTAACGTTAACAATAAAGCGTACTTGTGAGTATTTAATATGTATCGGGCACGGTGTCAAGGGATTTCCACAGATTTTCTCGGTTACTGTGACAACAATCTTAACTGGATCAATTCTTTCCTCTACAACTTTTAAATAATGACTATTTTCTTAAACAGAGGACAGAACTAAGACTAAGATACCTAAGCAACTAGCCCAAGTTCTTAGAAGTAGTAAGATCCAGAGATGGAATCTGAAATCAGATATATGTGACCCTGGACCCCCCAACTCTTGACTCTCTTCTTTCCTTAATGTAGTCATTGCCATCTCTGTGGTTTATCCTTAGGGGTAAACTTTGACATACTTCCTAACACCAATTGAAAGCAGTGTGTTTCTCAAGGCTCAGACATTTAAGATGCAATAGGAGCTTGAATTATCAAATGAGTAAGTATGGTTTTGCCTTCAGAGAACTGTTAAGATTTATCTCTGCAGAGAAAGACAAATATCATATGATATCCCTTGTATGTGCAATCTTAAAAATGATACAAAGGAACTTATTTACAAAACAGAAACAGGCTCACAGACATAGAAAACAAATGTATGGTTACCAAAGGGGATGGTGGCAGGGCGGAGATAAGTTACGAGTTTGGAATTAACAGATACACGCCACTATATATAAAATAGGCAGACAACAAGGACCTACTGTATAGCGCAGGAACTCTACTGAGTATCTTGTAATAACTTGTAATGGAAAAGAATTTGGAAAAGAATTACATATATATAATATACATATTTTATATATATGTATAACTGATCACTTTGCTCTACACTTGAAACTAATACAACATTGTAAATTAACTACATTTCAATAAAAAATAAAATAAATTTGAAAAAGATCTCTCTGAAGCTGTATGAGGCTGTAAACTCCTTGTCTGGTTTCTCTTTGTATACCCTCAAGATGCCTGGATTTGTGTTAGCACATAAAAGTTAATAAATAAATATTCTTATGGAAGAAAAGAAGGAAGAATTGGTTAATTAAAATGCTCAACTCGGGGCTTCCCTGGTGGTGCAGTGGTTGAGAGTCTACCTGCCGATGCACGGGATGCAGGTTCGTGCCCCGGTCTGGGAAGATCCCGCATGCCGCGGAGCGGCGTGAGCCATGGCCGCTGAGCCTGCGCGTCTGGAGCCTGTGCTCCGCAACGGGAGAGGTCACAGCAGTGAGAGGCCCGTGTACCGCAAAAAAACACACAAAAAAGGATGACCACTATGATCTAAACCTCCAGTTCCACCCAGAATTGATGACTTTCTAGAGAAGGAGGAAGAGTCAGTATAGCAGTTCTTGGGCTTCTCAGACAGTCCTTGGAGCCAGGCCAAGCCAATAAAAGATGGATAGGGGACACATGCTATTTATAATGTTGTCCATGTGGAAGCCTCAATTCCTAGAAATGCATACTGAATCACTAGAAATTCTAAAACTTCAGGTGACGCTGTGAAACCAATGAATATACCATAGACTCACACTCACATGTGTGTACACACACGTGCATGCACACACATACACATGTGGAAGCCACATTTCCTGTCAGAAAGGTGGACTCTTCCCAGTTTCCCTCTTGCATTAACCACGAGTTTTATTTTTTGTATTCTGATGCTTTGACATCTGGGGTCTTGCTGATCCTGGAAGGATTGTTCCTCCAGGAATTGCCAATTCCTGCAGACAGTAAACAACTTACCCACGAGCATGACTTTCAACCGTGAACCAACCAGTCCAGAGCCGTATCCCCAAGCACTTGCCTTATTGGGCCCTCACAGCCCCACCAGTATCTACCTGCCCTCATCACCCCAAGGCCAGGTACCAGACAACCAGGGATAGCTTACACCCCAGAGTTCACTGAAATTATTTAAACTAGCCAATCCGAAGTCTGCTCACCCCGTCCTGCCTGTTTCTTTTTACGGAAACCATAAAATGAAAACGTTTGTCCACAGTTTCCCTCTCTCCCTCTGCCCCCTGACCATCCCTGGTGTTTCCCCAAATGGCCTATGCCATGCTCCTTTCTCTTGGGATCTGTGAGTATAACAAACTCTCTTTTCAATGACAGTTATCTCCTGATCTGTTGGCCTCATCGTACATAAACAACAATTTAAAAAATGTATATTAAAATATCTCTGGACGTATTCTTTCCAACCTTAATTTCCTAACAAGAATGCAAGGACTGGCATCATTAAAGAAGGAAAAATTTTCCAAGATGTGCGAGAATATTAGCAAAGGCAGAGTAGAACACTTCCTCCTACCTTGGGACAATAAGATGCTGTAAGGAGACACAAGTCAGGGGTCATTCCCACAGGATGAAGGGGAAGGTATAACAACGGTAAAAGCTCCCCTGCCATCATCCCCCTGAATATGAAGGCCTCGTGACTTCAAGGTCCTTGGCACTTTCTGTGGCATTTATGACTCCATTACTGATTTAGGTTTGCAAGATTACAGGAGGTATCCCCAAGTTTCTTGCTCCATTGCTTTGAGAACAAACTGGTTAAGCTTTCTTCAGGATGAGTAGCAATATAAGTAAGACTTCTAGGTAATTATGCGTTATCTATTAAAGATAATGCTTTGCCAATTTAGAAAACAACTTAGTCATGAATCGCTAAGTACTTATAGCAAAGTTTTAAAGAAAGAACAATACCTAGGTACAAATTAAAAGGCTTCTGGACTGCTATGCAATTATTGTCAATAACTGCTTCATCTAACTGGAATGTTTCCAAGCGTCAATGTAAAACAGCCCTGACACTTTTCTGTTGGAATTAGTGGGTCACCAGGACTTTGCTTTCTCAACAGATGGAGTGCCAAAAGGTGTAAACATTTGAGCGTGTTGATTAAACCATGAGCTCTGGCATTACCCAGACACGGAGTTGACTAGTGGCACTGCCACTTACTAGCTGTGTGATCTTGGGTGACATACTTAACCTTTCTCAACCTCAAGCTCCTTATCTATAAAATGAGGATAAAAATAGCACCTACTTCAATGCATTGTTATAAGAATTAAACAAGTTAATATATGTGCTCAGCACACTGTCTGGCTCAGTCACTGGCCCTGTAAATGTTGGCTTTCAGTAGATATCACAGACAACCTGCTGGAAGTGCTGAAGAAATGAGCAATTGATATATCGTACATTTTCTTAATTATTTTCAAGTTACTTTCTTCTCATTTGGGGTTTTATTCTTAGTAGGACATTCTTACGTCTTTTGTATTTCTATTCTTGTATTTCTAAATATTCTTATTCTATTTCCTATTCAAGAGAAGTCTGACTCAAGCAGAACGATGAACTACAATCTCACGTATGTCAGGAGTATTCATAACTTCCCTACATGCGTTTAAAGTCCTGTTAAGTTCTTTCACAAAATGGAAGTAAATCTGTCTACCTGTTCACTTCCTTCTTAATGTTTCACTTTTGAACCTCAAGTTTAAATGTAATTTAATTTGTACTGAGTATAAATGTAATCTTAAGATCACTCAAATCATTGAAAGCAAGTTTATTAAACAGTTCTGTCTCACCCTCCACCTCTGGAACACCACAGATCATTAAACAGAACAGTTTTCAAACAGACATGCACTGTGGTTTTCTTACATCTTTCTCCAAAGCCTTAGAAAATTACTATTAGTGTCATTCAAGTTGGGAAACTTAGTCATATTTTCTAAACCTTATGGATATGTCCCAGAATGGGAAAGGACGGAGGATAAGTCTTCAACAGCTGGGAGAGGTTTTGTGGATTTCATAGTGGTTGGGAACTACTAACAAGGAAATATTACACATGGCCTTTGGCAGGAACATATTATAAAATCCAGAGCCTTTTGTTATGGGCTGAGTATTATTCATAATTGTTATTTTATTTGGTCTTCTTCCCATCTTCTCTTTAGCAGAAGGCTTTTCACCTTGAAAAATTACATTTAAAGGTCACCCATGTCTCTGATTATAGGCTACATAACCTGACAAATACTACTCAAAAAAACAAAAAAGAATCCATGAGGGAAGGAAAATTTGCAGCAGCAGAGGACATTTTTACCAACTAACAGCCAGTTTTTTACTGAGGTAGGTACCCACCCTCAATCAAGTAATGCCAGGAAATGTCCATCATTCCCAGAATATCTCATTCATTCAAATGACATTCATTAATCCCCCGAGCATCCTGATAACTCCAGGAAAGCATCCAAACTCATCTGTGTCTGGCTCCTGCTTGCATGGTCAGCTCCACCTCACACTGCTTCTCTGCCCTACAAACGCTCAACTCCAGACATTTATGATTTTCATGTTTGCAGCTTCTCCAGGTGACAAGTAATCCCAAGCAGCTGATGACACGTCATAATAGGTAAATCTACTGATGCACTAATTTTCACGACACATGCTTCATGTTGGTGACCATAAGGGAATCATCTGGCTGCTGAGTGAGGCTGACTGGCTGCCCAGCATATGCCTTTCAGTAGCGCTTTGCCATTTTTCTCTTTATTCCTTTGTATACTCTGCATGGGGTGTATCAATTACATATTGCCACAAAAATGCTGTTCTACAAACAACCACAAACCTTAGTGGCCTAGGACGATAAACATTTGTTTTGCTCCTGTGTCTGTGGGGTTCAGAGGCTGGGGAATGAGCCTTGGTTAATTTCACCTGGGCTTGCACGTAACAGACATGGGTTTCCTGGTAGCACTGTTGCTCTCCTCTAGGCTGTTAGCTGGTCTAGTATGGCCTCAACCAGCACAACCAAAGCAACTTGGCTCTGCTCCACTTGTCCTTCATCCTCCTGAGGGCTAATCCATGTATGTTCTCCTAACAGTGCAGAGCTACAAAAGCAACCCAAGATCAACCGTGCAATGAATTCCAGAATGGTGTTTGAGAAGACCTCCCTTCTATTCCACTTGAATTCTTGGATAAAGTATACACTTTTTCACCTCCATGCCACCGCAATGATAGCCCTTTCCCCAACTCTTCACACTTCTACTCTACCCTGTCCAACACTGTGCCAGTCCCTGGAGGTACAAAGACAGGACACATAAAACAGTCTCTGATTTTAGGAAGAATATAGTTGATTTGGGCAACTGACATTTACACAGTATTGAGTTGAGTAATACAAATAAAGACAGTAACGTAATGCTCAGTCCACGGTAAGGAGGTGTGGAAGAGTATGCCGAGATGCATCCCATCCCTCCAACATACTTTTGAGTTTACCTGAATCTGCCGTGGACAATTCTTGGGTCTGACGGTTTCCCATCTCCAGTATCTATAGCTCTCTGCTTCTCTATCTGAGGGCTTTCTTCCATATCAATGGAAGTTTGTACCAGTGCGTGTAGATAAAACCCAGAAGCACTACAAATTTGACATCCCAAGAGAAAATCCTCAGTGAGACAAGAGTCAATGGACAAATACCCCAGCTTCCCATCCTTCATTGTGATAATTTTGAGTCATGTTCTACAGAGCTCCTCAGTGAGATCCCAGCAGTGGCCCCCCAGAAATAGTCACTCATAAATGTACTCTGTTTTTCTACCCTTCCCATCTCTCTTTCTCCAATCACTTATTGGGCATCTTGTGATCATCTCCCATATAAATTACTTGCCCTGAAGTCCTTCTCACAGGGTCTACTTTTCAGGAGAACCCAAAGACAGGCAGTAATGTTAGTTAGCTATAATTACTATGAAGCCCAATATGCAAAAGTAGAGAAATTCTCAAGGAGCATAGAAAAAGGGAGGGTTCTGAACCCTTACCGTTTCTTTGTTTAGACTCTACATACCTATGCTCTGTGCTATTCGCCTGTGAGCTTCACATACCTGAATAGGTAAAGCTGTTTCCTGAGCGGTTCCTATAGTTACGTCATTTGACAGGATCAGGCAAAGGAAGGAGGTGGAGAAAACAGGCACCAAAAACAATCCTCCTTTGTCTAAATAACAGTCTGAGTAACAGCCTTTGCAGTATAATATGAGGTAGCTATATATCAATGTCCAAAATTTTTTCAACAGGGATTAATTTCTTTAGATAAGCATTGTCCTACATCCATGAGCACTTTTTGCAGAATTCAACTATAGACAAAACAAGCAGCAGTGTACGATAGTGGAACATGTATCTTTGAAGGCAGAAGGACCTAGAATCAAGCCTTGGCCCTACTCTTCACCAGTTCTGTGGCTTTTAGCAAGCCAGTGCCTCAATTTCTTTGTCTGCAAAATGGGATTAGTAACCTCTAATTTACAGGCTTATTATCAGTATTAAATAAAATAGCAACAATAAACCTCCAGGCACTATACCTGACATATAATAGATACTCATTAAGTTTTATCCATTACTAATTCAGAGCCAGACAAACGTGAGTGTGAATTTCAGTCCTACAGCTAAATGGCTAGATGACTAGAGAGCAATATGGCATCGTGATTAATAACTCAAGCTTTGAAGCCAGGTGGATTTAGGTTTAAATCTATTTACTACCATGTGCAAATTATGTGACCTCAAGCAAGTTCTTACACATTTCTGGGCCTAGTTACCCCATTTGTGCAATGAGAATAATGACATGCTGTAATTCATCTATTCTAAGATATATTTTTAATTAATCTCTGATATCAGAATCCATCTTACAATTAATGGCAAATCATAGTATAATTGGCAGCATTTTACTTTATTAGTGATACATAAGAACGCCACACTTTGCGATCAACGTCGTCTTAGATGCACTGAAATATGGCTTTACTTAATATGGAAGGTTGCGCACATTAAATAAGATGGTGCTTTAAAATGTTAGCTTCTAATAAATACTCAATAAAAGTAAACCATTACATAGCTTAGCTTCTTAATATCCTTTATCAGTTTTCAGCTTCTCATTTATAAAGATTCAAACAATAACACCAATCACAGGAGGGGTTAAATCATCCAACACAGGACCTGCCAGGAAAGTTAAGTGTCCGGTCACTGTTGATTCGTGTTCATCACTGGTTTGGGTGGCAAGCCATGGAAAAAGATTATGGCCAAATTAAGAGGGAGACAAATCTGTTGGAAGGTTAAAGGGTATCGCACAGAACTGATGGGAAATGTAGAGACTCAGGCTCGGAAAATGACAGGAACTGGAGTAGCTCCAGACCCAGCATCAGGACATACAATGCACTTATATTGGCTGAACGTTCAGGAGAAGCCACCACCTCTAACATCAATACCATCCCCATCTCCGTGGCCCCAGCCGATGTCACTGTTACTACCACTAAGATGGCACTACTGGCAATGCTGCTGTTGAGGATCTCATCTTGCCTGGTTCGTGCCTTTGGCAGCAAGACTCTCATTGGCTGACTTAGGCCACAACTTGCTTCCTGACTATGCTGGAGGACTGCTCACGTGAGCCAGAAGAGAGAACTGGGCCATGAGAACCACTTTTGTGCCGGATCATATACGTGATGATACGGGGTCAGGCTCCACCGGGGATGTTTTTCAGAAAGGAATGGGATAATGAACAGCTACAACACTAAAAGCAACAACAGCCATATCGTAAGTTTCCACTAGATCACTTCTTCTGAAATATGCCCTAAAACTAGGCCATTGATTCCATTTTCTCCCAATGAGAATATCGGAAAGTTAAAAAAAATTAAACAAAGATTTAGAAAGCATAGCGAAGCATCAATATGTATTCTACAAACCCAAAAGTCTGTCTCTGGAAAGTGTAAAGAAAGCCTGTACTTCAGGAGTTAGGGTGCTGGGGAGCTACAAAGTTGAGGTTAGCAGGACAGTAGGAGGTGTCAATTATGATTTCCCAAACCTCCCTAAATCTCCTGATAGGAGATAGTACTGGGGGGGACAGGCCTCATCTGAGCCTATACAACCATGGTTTGAAGGGTTTTCTATCAAGAGAACGTAGCAAGGTAGCCGGTGGACTTGACAGAATTAAGAAACTTGTTCAAGGATCTGCCAGTTCAGCCCAAGACACCTTTGCCTTGGCAAGTGTGTGTCTTTTCATTTCACCCTGATGCCAGTGCCGCACACACACACACACACACTTAAATGGGAGGTTTCTTGGCTATCGTCCTCTATTGTAACCACTTTGAAACCCCACACCTCTCCCCAGAACCCCTTCGAAGGGAGGTAAAGATCAGAAAATTCCAGAAAGGACCACGCTATATGTCCACTTAGGCTTCTCCATGCATAGAGAAGAGGAAACAGCATCCTTCAGTGACAAGAACACAGACCTGAAAACAAAACACATCTGGCTCCAAATCCGACCTCAGCTGTAGGACCCTGGGGTAGACTTCTGTTCCTCTGACGCCTGCTATACTTACAGAGATGATGCTAGCCATTTTGCAAGGATTTGACAGGACTGGAGAGAAAGCATTTTAAGTACCTAATGCATATATATACCGACGTTTCTTCCATGTACTGTAAATCGTGTTAACTATCTATTTTATTTTACGTATTTTGTTTTCGTTTTTTAGTGACCGGTGGGATGCTTGAAATTAATTTATGGCACTTTCCTAACAAAGTGAAGGCCATTCTGAATCTGTTTTCCCCCTTTTTTGACTTTTCTTCTTATTCTTTACTTTTGATCAACTTGTGATACCTTGCTGTATTTTAAAGATGCTTTCTTAAAACATCCCTGCAATAGTCAATACATTATCATCACTATGAGAGATCCAGAAATTTCCATGTAAATAATTAACAACTTAGAAAGGGGAAGTTGAATTGAGCACTACTGGTAGAAGTATCTTTTCATTGGGCACTGATTTAATCCATTGTTTCTAAGTGTTTGGAAATTGTACTGATATAGTAATGTCAGTTACCACACATAATTATACTCAGACTGCAGCCAACAATTTTGGCTGGGGATGCATACTCTTTCCTCCTGGATATCTAAGAGAATAAACTTTAGGAAACCCAAGGGAGATGTTCTTTCCTCCATGAATGGGGCTTCACACAGCATTCCTCCCTCCCCTGAGACTTTCCCATCCTGAGGTCTAATCTCCTTCCCTCAAGAGGCTTTGCAAGCTGGGCAGTTGACTAGAACCTTTCAGCCTCCCTAGCAAGGGACTCAGTTTCAAACCTCTGTTCCTTCTGTTCTTTCCGTGTTCCTGTTTATTGATCCCACTGAATATGTGATTGTATTGTAAACCAAATGAAAAACTTTTATAAATGAGATGTAAATAACCCAAATTCGGAAGATTCCATTGTTATTATTCCTGGTGTCATAGCTGTCCAGCCACTTAACAGGGTGCTGTTTTTCTCTGAGAAAGAAGACACAATCACAGATATGAATGCAAAATTGAGGAAAAAAAATAAATTATAACTTTAACTTTTAGGTATAATTAAATATTCAATATGTTTCAGACTTGGGAAAAATCGTATATTCTCTGCTGGAGAACGGGGGCCCTTGATTGATCTTCTTACATCTGGCAAAAACAACAAATTTTCTAAATAATTCTCTCATTCATTAAAAAAAAAAAAAAGAGTAGTAAAAGGGAAACAGATGCAGTGTCCTAGTTGCCAGGAACTGTATAGGCACTTCACATATGTTGTCTCATTTACACTCCAAAACAAACCCCCAAAAGGAGGTATCTTTACAGAATGAGCAAATCGAGCCTCAGAGAGGTTAAGTGATGTGTCCATGGTCACACAGCTGGTAAGTGGAAAGCTGAGAGTTAAGCTCAGTTTAGTCTCACCTCAAAGTCCAAGCTCCTCCCCTAAGACAGGTTTGTACAGACTAATAAGTGCCACATGAAATGCTGAGAGATGCTCTAGATTTCCCCAAATCCCACAGCACAGCAGAAAATAAATGAAAAAATGCACAGACTTCCAGGCATCCACAGCGAGCAGGAAATCATACTTTCCCATGAGCTGGGCTTTTGCCAAAGAGCATTTCGCGAGGGCCTGCCTTCCAGTGCCCATTTGGGCGGTGTGTCCTCCAGACCCCACCTATCCCTCGTAAAGTCATGATTTACTAAAGGTCTAGTGTTCAGCCCCTTTATGTAGCATGGCTGGAATCCAGAATTAGGGGAGGCATTTCTCAAGCAAGAGACTGCCAGAAGCTTCCAGCCCCTGCATCTGCAATTCTGTCTTTGCGATTCTTTCACTGAGGTATTTCAGTGGAAAATAACCCCAGCACAGCACATTGGCAGGTTATGTGCAAGAAGGTCCCGCCCGGTGCCGGGGGTGAGTGCTTACGTGTATGCATAACATTCACGTCTCCAGCACAACACAAGTGCAGTTCAATACCCGTAAGGGTTGCTTGTAACACTGAAGCTGCTGTAGGGAGAGTCAGGAGGTGTGCCTCTCTCCAGCCCAGGCACTTTCTATATGTTGCTTTGAAGCTTTGGAAACTGGAATATGAATCACCTTTATGACTTGGGTCACTTGTGCCAGAGTCAGAGCCTTCCTGAAAGAGGCTTTTCTCACCCAGAGACAGCATCTATGTCCCCAGCTTTGGACTCTACCACCTTCAGAGGCAGCTCCTCTTGATTCAGTTTATCTTTAGCAGCTTCTGAAGAGGGTATTTTGACCGAGGGTCTCCAGCAGCTCAGCTGGATTCTGAACCCCTGGTAACGTAACAACTCCCATCAACGATTCCTCTTACAGTGGGAAAGAACTACTTTTAACCAAGCATCCATCATACACCAGGCACTTGATTTAATTCCCACAACCCTTTGAGATAATAGTATAAGCATCTTTAGGCATGAGAAATGAAAGTGGCCAAGGGGTCAAAACCTAAGTTAAGAATGGTCCCAAGGCATTCTGATTCACAGTCCAGCATTCTTCCTGCTACATCACACTAACCTGACTCATTCACTTTCACACACTCAATCACTCTTCTATGAACTCATTTAATACACATCATTTGCGTGCCCGTCATACGCTACCTATGATGCTAAGCACTGAGATACAGCAGTGAGCAAGACAGACTTAAGTTCTCACTGAGGCCACAAAGCACCTGGGAGAGAAATATAGTGAACAAAGAATTACAGCTGTGTAGAATGCTGAGGCAGTGCAATACTAAATGTGTGTAAACGTAGAGCAAAGACATACCAGTCTTGTGGGGATGAGTGGAGTCACAGAAAAATTCTCTGAATAAATGAGGCCTGAAAGATGGGTATGAGTCAACCAACTGAAGGTGAGCAGTGTGGGCAAAAGGAAACGCTCCCCAGAGAAAGACGCATGTGCAAAGGCCCCCAGGCCTAAAAGAGGTTGTGCTGTTCAAGAAACTAGAAGAAGTTTAATTTGGTGGGAGTGTCTCCTGATGGCTCCAAATCACATCAACTTTCCTAATAAATGTTATCCAATAGACTCCTCATCTAATGAGAAAAAAAGAAGACGGGGATTCAGATCGGAAGTCACTTTCCTGAATGTCATTTTGTTTAGAGTGGCCTCTGTGGGGATAGCATCTAAGACCAGGGAAAAGAGTGACTTTAGGCTCAGAAAGATGACAATTCCCATCAAGTCACTAGGAAGGGAATGAAAATAAAGGTAAGCTCCCCACCCCCCAGTCCCATCTCATTTATTACCATTATTTTAGCCACCACATTGGCCTATTAGTCTCCCCTTAACTCCAGAATGGATGGCATTTAAAGTTAATTCTGGGCTTCCCTGGTGGCGCAGTGGTTGAGAGTCCACCTGCCGATGCAGAGGACACGGGTTCGTGCCCCGGTCCGGGAAGATCCCACATGCTGCGGAACGGCTGGGCCCGTGAGCCACGGCCGCTGAGCCTGCGCGTCCAGAGCCTGTGCTCCGCGACGGGAGAGGCCACAGCAGTGAGAGGCTCGCGTACCACAAAAAAAAAAAAAAAATTAAATAAAATTAAATAAATAAAGTTCATTCTTTGATGTGCCATATATCAGATATCCTAATGGATAGGCACCCCCGCCCCAAAACCTAAAAGGAAGTTAACTGCTTTCTGTGAATCATTCTCTACCCTCTAATATGACGTTATCTTCCTCCCGTCGTCCCTGGGTCCTAGGAAAATGATAATGCATTTGCCTTCACTTCCATTAATCCAAAACTCCATTCTAGAAGGGAATTGGTAGGAAGGAAATTAACATTTACTGGGCACCTGCTATGTAACAATCTCCATTTAATTTAATCCTATAAGGCAGATGTAATAATTCCATTTTCAGATGAGAAAAATGAGGGCTTGAAAAGTACATGATTTGCTTATAATTACACAATAAAAGCAAGAGGAAAGACTTGAACCTATTTTGCTCTGAAGCTTACGTGTGGCTTTAGGACGAAGGACATTTAAAGGCAATGCCTAAGTGTAACTGCCCAGCCTTGAAATCTAGCTGCATGTGGAACTCATTTCCCTCCTTAGAGATCTGTCTTTAGGTGAGTTGCCAGCAGGAGATCCGAAACTCAAGTATGTAAAATGGGTCCAGTGATGTTTTAGCGAGGGATCCAAATAGACTGAACACATATAATGAAAACCTGGTTGGAAAATTTGCCTTTCAGGGCGACACAAAATCTTAGGGGAAAAGATTCTATTTTCAATTGTACAAAATTCCAGTGTTTAACTTCATTCATAATTACTTTAAAAAAAGAGAAGTAAATGAGCATACATGACAACATGCCCTGAGGAGATTAAATCTCCTACGTGCATAAACCATCATGGTGAAATTAAAAGATGGTAGATCTCAGACTTGGTCAAATTTGGCTTTTAATTCTGCCTGTGCTGTTTCCCAGATGAGTCATACGAACACATGACTGCACTTTCCTGAGCTTCTGTCTGTTCTTTTGTCCATTGGTGATAAATAGCAAAATGAGGTAATACGAGTTTTAAAAACACTAGCACATAGTAGGCTAGGAGGCATTCAATAGATGCTCATCTTGTCTTTCCCCTTCCAATAAACTCATCATACATGTTGATTTATGCTTTCACTGTGATAATTCCCATAATTACAAAAATACCTAGCACTCACATATCACAGTAGCGCTTGGAAAGTGTTTTCAAGTCTACTGTCTTATTCAACCATGACAACTGTTTTGATATAGGTACCATGGCTTTACCCGAATTTTACTAACGAGGGAACTAAATCTGGAAAGGCAACATGACCTGAGAAGGGCCAAGAACAAGAGCTCTTGGACCCCACTGCTGGGTCTGAATACCAGGTCGTGCTCTACGACCTTCGGCAAACTATGTAATCACTCTGTGACTCGGTTAGCTCATCTTTAAAACTGAGAATAGTAACAGGATTTATTTCACAATGTTGCGAGGATAAAGTAAATTACTACAGTTATGTACATCCTCAGAACAGTAAGTACTCAATTAATGTTGTATATTATTTTTCTCTGTAAAAGTGTAGTTACGTCTTAGGTGTTAGGGAGGATAAAATAAGGCAATAAATAAAGTCATACATGTGAAGTATTTAGATTCATTCCTGACGTATTTAGATTCATTCCTGACATACAGTAAGTGCTCGGCAAGTATTACTTGCTATTATTGTCCCATGTGACTCAGATGGTAAGTAGAAAACACTGGTTTTGAATGAGAGTCCTTGGAAGTTAAAGCTAGGGAAAGAAGTGAGGAAACTAACAGTGGAAGCCCTGTTACGTGCCAAGCACAGCGCAAACATCTTTGCGGGCTTGCTCACGGTATTTTCCCAACAATCTTGAGAGAGACACAGAGCCATAACAGAGATTTTAGAGGTTCAGATACATTTTCCCTACAGTTTCTAATCCTCAAACAAGAAAACGGCAGGTTATTAACTTCCTGTAATAAAGATGTGAAAAGGGAGGCTCATGAATTACTGCCCCACCTGCTTCGCTTACTCAATGCTCCTCATAACAGTCTGGTTCCCACCATCTGCCAGGTCTCCAGCCCCACTCACTGCAATCAAGACAGAAAAGCATAAGCTTCTTTTCTATGTAAATCAAGCTTTGACTTCCTGACTCCAGTATATCTGGGAGACAAACCTCCCGCTCTTTCTAGGAGCCTTCACTCAGGGAGCACGCACTCCAATCAGGGGTTGGAAACTGGGCCAGGCGGAAGCCTC
This sequence comes from Phocoena phocoena, assembly GCF_963924675.1. Taxonomy (NCBI): domain Eukaryota; kingdom Metazoa; phylum Chordata; class Mammalia; order Artiodactyla; family Phocoenidae; genus Phocoena; species Phocoena phocoena. The sequence goes on along the minus strand of NC_089235.1, from coordinate 69,462,286 downwards.
AGAGTAAAAGGTGTTTTCGTCAGATGGAATCCGCTAAAGCCAGGAATTAGTTGCTTTTGACAAGGAGCCTAATTAGCCTTTAACTCTTTAACCACAGCGTCCTCTTGAAGTACGGAGAGGAAATTCACCACCAGCGCTCAGAGCCACATGGAAGAAATTAATGTCCGCCTTCACCAACCCTCTTTCAAGGCACAATAGTAAATATGCATTATATTTAACAATCATGTTTCCCTGGAGCTAAGCATGGGTTTCAGTGAAAAGAAATACTCTGTAATGTGTCTCAGAACGCTACCCTGGAATTGCAAACAGGAAGTCTGGTGCCCTCAACCGTGGCAGAATGAACTGCATAATGACAAGGACAGTGATCAATAAATAGGGCTTGATTTGTTATCTGGGGTTTTTATAATTCATCTTTGCTTGCAAAACGCAAGCTTGATCAGGTGTGAAGATCACTTGCCAAGTTTGGCTGTTTTCCAGTCTTTGGTGCTGGCTGAGACAGAGGCCAGGGGTTATATAAGGCACAGAGGAGATGGCATTGATTACTGTCCCGGCTGTATCATGGACCTACTGCACATTCAATGTTTGTATCATGGCAACATTCATTTAGTTCATCATATGTATTTGTAACATATGTTCATCATGGTTTATTCAGATATATCCATGATGTATGGTTTAGTCTTTCATACACAGGTTATTCATATAGGTAAATATATATTTGGATACATATGTGTATATGAACATATATTTATATTTACTGTGTGTATGTGTATATATATCCTTGGATGTGGGAAAGAGTTGTAGAGGTTAGTTGTTTATTTATAGCCTCATGAAGCCACTGGTGAAGTCACTGTTTGCTAGAGCAAAAACAGGAAACTCAAATAGATCATCTAAGTGGAGGGGTGTTTCAAATGCAGTCCCCAAAGGCCTGGGTTTCTGTAAAGAAGCTGCAGAAAGATATGCATTTAGATGGATGTGTATCTGAATTTGAATCTCAGTCATGTCACTGGCTAACTTTGTAACCCTGAGCAAGACATCAGCATCTGTATAATGGGGATGATAACAGTAACTACATTATAGGGATGTCATGAGTCTTACATGAGTTGATGCATGTATTTACCACAGAGCTGGGAATATAGTAAGGACTTAATGTTAGCTATTACTATGTATCTACAGCTCTATTTCTCTATGACCATGATTAAATATCAATATCTTTGGAAGATTATGCTTGAAAAAAAACCTCCCAGTTTTCTAAGAGATTTTCAAAAATTTATGAATCTAGTCTAATATGCTCTAGTATATATGTAAGGAAGATTAAGTTCAGAAAGTGGAGGTGACTGTGTCAAGGTCATAGAAAGGCTGTAGCCTACTGGAAAGAGGAAGGTCTCAGGAAAGATTTGGCCTGGTTGGTTTAACCAAGGCTCACTGGGACTGGTTAAGAGGTTATTGAATAAAGGTGAATCAAATTTAGTCCATATACTGACACCAGCCTCCACTCACATATGGAAGCACACGAACACAGAAACCCCACACATACAAACTCACTCATACACATACACACACACACACACTCATACCCCTACAAACACATACTCACATACACAAACACGTACACATACACTGACTAATTCACATGCAAACACACACACGATCTGGGTGCAGAGCCTCGGTAAACTATTTTTCACTTCCATCTTGTACTCTAAACCTTCAGGCATGTATGTCACCAGACTGCTCTTGTTTTGGGTGGTGCGACAACTCTACCAAACCAGTCAGTGCACCTAGGATGCCCCCCTCCCCAACTCTGCCCAACCCATCTATTGAGCGTTCACTATACTGAGCTGTTTACAAGCATTACTTCCTTTAATCCTGGTCAGGTAGACGGTAGTCACTTATGCTTTTTCTATAGGCAGGGCAACTCAAACTCATAAAAGTTAAGCAACGTGCCCAAATTTCAGGACTACTAGTTGACCATATAAGGATTTAAAACCAAGTTTTGTGTCACTCCAAAGCCCATGCTCTATTCCAGAATTTCTTAAGTTGAGATCTCAATCCATTAGTTGATCAAGGGTACTCAATTAAACGGGTTTCAACCAGCATCTACAATAATAGAAACAGAATGGAAGAAAAAACACAAGGGTGCGTCACACACCGTAAAAGTATTATTTTGTAAAACCTGTCTACATATGCATGTGTTTGTGTTTGGGATAGGTACATGAAGTAGATTTTGAACTATAAGTCTCAATCAGAAAAGTTTGAAAGGTAGCATCTTACTCATCTGTACTGCCAGGGACAGTCCACTCGTTCTGTGCCAAGCTTCCTGGGAACCTTCTAGGCAGAATACATTACTTCTGCACGTGTGTTCCCACAGCACCGTGTACATTTCTATCTTACAACCCTAATCAATTTGCACTTTGGTTTTCTCCCCCAAGGGTGGCCATGTGTGTATGGAGGCCTTCCTCCTGTGCCCCTCCTCTTCACCTCTCCATGCCTCATGCAGCACCGTGGAGAGATGGACACCTGAAGAGTGTTTATTGCTTTGAATTTGACAGAATTGAAAACTGAGCCATTTAAGAGCTGAATGCTCTGGTTTTTGAACCTCCTAGATTTCTCTTTTATGGCCTAGCTTGAGATCATTTCACTCTTCCTTAGCACCTACAGCAAGAACAGGCTGAAAAAGAAAAGGAGAAAAAGGCAAAGGAGAAAGAGAGTGATGTTTAGAATTAATAATTTGGATAAGACTCCAAAAAGAACAGAAACTCAGGACTATTTACTAAATGTACATTTTGATATAAAGGATATACGAATGTATTTCATCCAAATGATCACAGGCCCACCGTCAAAAGCTAATAATTAACAGCTGGATATAATTGGGTATATCCAGAGGAAGGACACTTGAGCTATTAACAAGGAGAAAAATGAGAACTTTCCACCCCCTCTTCCTGTGCTGTCCTTTGGCCAGCAGAGAAAGCCAGGACAAACACTGCCTCCTGAGGCTACAGAGGGTTTGACTGTAATTTTTTGGTTGTTTATTGTTGTTTTATTACTCTCCATTTTCACACGCTTTGGCCAAAGGGAAACGGAAATGCTGAGTCCTGAGTGTTCATTCTCATGAGAAGAAGCCACGACAAACCCCGATAGAGCCAGAAACCCCTGGGGTCATATTTTCCCTTGCTCCATGTGGGAGGAACATGCCTGATGACCGGGTACATCTTCTCAGATGAACAAGGAGTTCTTAATTTGGAATCAGTGTTGACCAACCAGGCTTTGGAAAACAAAGCATTTTCTCACTTGGTTGCTGACATAATCCACAGGGCTTACATGAGTTCACTGTACCAACTTCTCAGAGAAAGTCACGTCCGCAGTCTTTTATTGTCTATTTGTCTATTGTTATTATTATTAATCACAGTATCGTTTCATTCTCTACCTTTATTATTTAAGGGGCTCTGATTCTACGCTCCAAGGTTAGGTCTGCAAGCCTTGTCAGAGCTCAGAGAGTAACACGGAGTCAGGGCAGAGGGGTGGGACTGGGGGTAGACCCTGTGACTCTGTGGAATATGGTTAGGAATCGAAAAATGGACCTTTTGTGACATAAAATGCTGCAGGTTTAGAGAATTTAATCAAATAAAATTTTAGATAAAATTACAGAGAAAGCATTTTTTTTCAAGTCTCAAATCCTTCATTATTTTAATCTATGGACTGGGATTCTTTTTTAAGAAAAATGTACTGGTCTGAAATAAATCTGTGATGGCCTTGGAAATGTAATGGTGTCAGAGCACATCCTTCCTTCCATCTCCCATTGCAGTGAGTCACCACCTCGTCATCCAGGTTGACCTTTCCCCTCCTTGCTTTTTTTTTGGCCACGCTGTGCAGCATGTAGGATCTTAGTTCCCTGACCAGGGATTGAACCTGCGCCCCCTGCAGTGAAAGTGTGGAGTCTTAACCACTGGACTGCCAGGGCAGCCCTTCCCCTCCTATCTTGATCATTAATTTCTTAGTTCAGCCTTTCTACTCTTTCAGATACTTTTCCCAGTGTCTCCGGACAAAAGACAGGAGGAAAAGGAAAAGAGTCCTCAAGGCCATTAACAGTGTGATGGTTAACAACTAAATTGTATGCTAATTAGATTTATGGGATATTTGAGGCTACTAAAAAGAAAATATTAGAGCTATATCTTCGAACCAGGAAAGTGGCCCATGATAAATTCAGAGGGAAAAGTAAGCTTCAGAATAGCTGTTTAGTATGGCCCTATTATTATAAAAACAAATAGCCTCCCATATACTTTATGTATGTATATATATGCATATAACCTGCATGTTACATTTGATGACCCTCGAAGTAGGGAACTGGGTCGATGGAGAGTATAAAAGGATATGGAGTGTTATTGTGGAAGATAAGTGTCTTTGGGCGTGTGAGTATGCTTGTGTGTATTTAAGTTTAAAGGGACTATAAAATCAGACCCCTAATTTCAACTAAATATACATGTGTTTAGGAAGGAGATTAGAAGTAATATATATACATAATAATAGCTGTGCTAGAGAGGCAGAGTCTGAATGTTATTTTTTCCCTCCATTTTCCTTTTTGTTTGAAATGCAGTTTTACTACTTTTATGATATATAGATGAATGATAAAAATATATATATAGATGAGAAAGAGAGAGAGCTTTAAGTAAGGATTAATTGTACAACTATAGACATATTCCTAGTGTGTCTAGGACTCTATTTACCCGTTTTCAATATGAGGTAGTAGGCGAAAACGTCTCCATATTTCCATCTTCCTGGGATGATTCCTGATTCTATGGATGATTGCCGTGTATCATAGGTCTTCGCTGATTCTAGACTAATTCTATATTATAGCCCTTGATATACAGGGGCGGCTGTATATCAAGGAAGAAAAATGTCATGGACACATTTACTCATCGAATATGAACGTTGCATGGAATAGTTAAGGCATTTTAGAGAAACACTCAAGTCATAGTTAGCACATATACCATTAGTCTTAAAAAAACTTGGGAAGCTGATTGGTTTGTACATGCCATAGATACAGAGAGACCGTAATTATAACTGTATTGCCTTTGTCATAGACTGTGGCCACAGCTCTAATAGATACATCAGCATCAACATGTTGATAAGTCTTGGGAGCTGATGTAAAGCAATGAAGCCTTTGGAGTACGGATCTCACTCTGTATTTCTCCTGTTTGAACCCTCCTGGTCATCTTCAGCTAGTTTTACTATAAAATACAATGTCTTGTTTATGCTTATAACTTCAGGCCCTAGTACTCAATGGCATGAAAGTGACAGTGAATTTCTTATGGCTCCTCAAACTCTGTCAAACCTCTATGCTTCTGCATGTATTACTCACTCAGCCCAGACTGCCTTCCACATTCTTTTTAGAACTGGTAAACTTCTACCCTTTAATAAGTAGGAATAGTATAAAGCAGACGATCAAACTTCTGTTTATTCTTGAATGCTTGATGAAATGTAACCTTGTCTTTAAAACCGTTCCCGAGCTCATCCTTCTCTCCATTCCCCACCAAGTCCCTGCTCTTACTCTATCTAGCATTTTGTTACTGAACTATTTGCCCATTTCCTCCACTCTGCTGGGAGCTCCTTGAGGGAAGAAACTATCTTTGTTTTGTCACTCCTAGATCAGTGCCTAACGTATACCTGGTACTCAAGAATATGCTTTCAAAAGAATATGCATATACATATATATGTAATGAGATTAAATGTCATATATATTTAAGTGATATATATTTAATTAATTTATATATGTGTACAAAATCATTGAAAGAAAGCAAGCAAAATAAAACCACCAAAAAAAATCTACACAGATATTTCTGAAATATAGTAAATAAACTAGATATTTATTAAGTTAATTCAACACATGGTCCAAAGCCCATACTAGCTGACTTTCTGCCCAAGAGGAACAGAGGAGGGAGTTGAAATAAGTGCGTTTTTGGAATATGTTCTGCCTATTTGGCTTATGTAAGAATCCTCAAGTCTGGCTGGACAATTATGGTGTCTTAGGAGTATGTAATGATTTTCCCTGCCCCCAGCACTCATCAACCCACAGTGTGAAACAATTCTTAGTCATCATGATTTCCTCACAGCTTAATGGGCTTTTGGGAAGAAGGCTTTCATGTCTTTGTTAAGTCCCATCTTTATCTTCTTCCCATCCAAGATTTAGACAAGAAAACAGGCTCTGCTAGTGTATCTGTGTCCATGACCTCCGTGTCCTGTGATTGAAGCCCCCCACCCCAGACTGCATTGCCAGAGCCCTTCTCCCCCTGCAGACCAAATCATTCCCTCACCAGGCAAAGGAGAGAAGCACTGCTGGATGCCAGATTCAGTTCTCAAATCATTAGCAAGACAGAAAAAAAAAGAATTTTTGCCTTTATAGCTAACTCCTCCAAGTAATCATTCCAGGGTACTGGCGATTCACATTGGGAGCGGAATTGTTTCTCTTAAATGGAAGTTCAAGTAAGATTAGTCTCTGGACAGCAGACCTGAAATTCAACCCTGTAGAGTGCGAATGCTCTGTCCTCAACCAGGAACGCAATGCGGAAGCTAATGTAAGATCGCCAACTTTTGCATGCTTTGAGGGGAAAAAAAATATCAATATTTAATTGTGATCATTGATTTTTTAATTTTTAAAAAGTATATGCAACATTGAAAGCATGAATGTGCATATATTCTCAACTACGTTTTGTCTGTAAATATTTTTATATTGACATGTGTATTTATTTAAATTTCAACTTATTTCAAAATGGACAATGTTTACAGTGACACGATTTTAAAAATAGAGACAAGCAAAGGATAAATAGGAAATGTAGATAGAAAAAAGTGAAAAAGTCCTAGAACCAGACATGTAATTCACATACAAACTATATGCCATAGGATTTCAAATGTTTCAGAAAAATAAGTGTCTCTTGGGTCTCAGTTTCCTAGCATTTAACACAGATAGGCAAATATGAAAAGTGTGAAAATCTTGGCTCTGAGCTGGTAAAAGTAAATCAATTGCCCAAAAGAACCACACCTACTCTAGATATTGAGATTTAAGAGTAATGTCTCTCACCTCCTAGAGGTGACTATGTACCTGAGCCAGGTTTACAACAAAACGTACGTAAGAAAGAAGAAAGGTATTTGCAGTTTCTTCCCCATCAGGACATGGAAAAAAAGCAAAATACCAAAAGGTCATCTCTTCTTAAGTAGTTTATTGTGATAGTGGACAGTGCCTGGTGCTTAAAAAGAAAATCCATACACTGCTAGAACCATTGTCCTGTCCCATTTAGCAAAAAAAATAAAATAATTAAACTTAAAAATATCATGGGAAAAATAAATGTTTTCATTTATTCACTCGTTTGTTAAACAGTTATGAGCTGCTTCTCTGTGGTTCAAAATATTACACAAATAATTTTTTTCTACTGATCTCACTCTTTCTCAAATTCTATTATCGTAAAAATGTGAAGACCCAAGCAAATTTAGAAACATTTATTTCACAGTATCTAAGATGCACAGGGTACAAGAGACAACCCTCAAAGCCTCTTCCAATTCAAACATTCCATGATGCTGAATGTTAAATAGCTGGCAAAAAACTGAGCAAGCAGAACAAAGAAGTGTGTCTTGAGGGTAGAACTGAATTTCCTTGGATAGAATCACAGTTTACACAGTACAGAATGAGAAAAATAGCATAGTTCATCCTATTACCTAGTATATTCCCGTTTTTAATCAATCCTCTGCAAATTTACAGATTATTTTGCTTTAGAAACTAAAACTATGCCTAACATGACAGCCAGTGAAAAAGCCTAAGCCTTTTGGAGTCTGAGAGACCTGGATGGAATTCTAGCCTTTTCATATAATAACTATGTGATCTTGGCAATTTATTTAATCTCTGCAAAATAACAACATATACCTCAATTGTTATGAATAATAAGTAACAATGAAAAGTCCCTAGTGTTTTATACAAGGGATATGTTTTATTCTTAAAATTTTTTATATAGCAGGTTATTAGTTATCTATTTCATACATATTAGTGTATACATGTCAATCCCAATCTCCCAGTTCATCCCACCACCACCACCACCACCTGCGCTTTCCAGCCCTTGGTGTCCATACATTTGTTCTCTACATCTGTGTCTCTATTTCTGCTCTGCAAACTGGTTCTTCTGTACCATTTTTCTAGATTCCACAAATACGCATTAATATACAATATTTTTCTCTGACTTACTTTACTCTGTATACAGTCTCTAGATCCATCCACGTCTCAACAAATGACCCAATTTCATTCCTTTTTATGGCTGAGCAATGTTCCATTGTATATATGTACCACATCTTCTTTATCCATTCATCTGTCGATGGGCATTTAGGCTGCTTCCATGACCTGGCTATTGTAAATAGTGCTGCAATGAACATTGGGGTTCATGTGTCTTTTTGAAATATGGTTTTCTCGGGGTATATGCTCAGTAGTGGGATTGCTGGGTCATATGATAATCCTATTTTTAGTTTCTAAGGAACCTCTACTGTTCTCCATAGTGGCTGTATCAATTTACATTCCCACCAACAGTGCAAGAAGGTTCCCTTTTCTCCACACCCTCTCCAGCATTTGTTGTTTGTAGATTTTCTGATGATGCTCATTCTAACCAGTGTGAGGTGATACCTCACTGTAGTTTTTTTTTTTTTTTTTGTGGTACGCGGGCCTCTCACTGTTGCGGCCTCTCCCGCTGCAGAGCACAGGCTCCGGACGCGCAGGCCCAGCGGCCACGGCCCACGGGACCAGCCGCTCCGCGGCATGTGGGATCCTCCCAGACCGGGGCACTAACCCGTGTCCCCTGCATCGGCAGGCGGACTCTCAACCACTGCGCCACCAGGGAAGCCCCCTCACTGTAGTTTTGATTTGCAGTTCTCTAATAATTAGTGATGCCGAGCAGCTTTTCATGTGCCTCTTGGCCATCTGTATGTCTTCTTTGGAGAAAAGTCTATTTAGGTCTTCTGCCCATTTTTTAATTGAGTTGTTTGGTTTTTTCATATTGAGCTGCATGAGCTGCTTATAAATTTTGGAGATTAATCCTTGGTCCGTTAATTCATTTGCAAATATTTTCTCCCATTCTGAGGGTTGTCTTTTCATCTTCTTTATAGTTTCCTTTGCCGTGCAAAAGTTTTTAAGTTTCATTAGGTCCCATTTGTTTATTTTTGTTTTTATTTCCATTACTCTAGGAGGTGGGTCATAAAAGATCTTGCTGTGATATATGTCAAAGAGTGTTCTTCCTATGATTTCCTCTAAGAGTTTTACAGTGTCTGGTCTTACATTTAGGTCTTTAATCCATTCTGAGTTTATTTTTGTGTGTGGTGTTAGGGAGTGTTCTAATTTCATTCTTTTACATGTAGCTGCTCCAGTTTTCCCAGCACCACTTACTGAAGAGACTGTCTTTTTTCCACTGTATATCCTTGCCTCCTTTGTCATAGATTAGTTGACCATAGGTGCAAGGGTTTATCTCTGGAACAGGTTTATCCTGTTCCACTGATCTATATTTCTGTTTCTGGGCCAGTACCATACTGTCTTGATTACTGAATCTTTGTAATACAGTCTGAAGTCAGGGAATATGATTCCTCCTCTCTTTTTCTTCGCTCAAGATTGCTTTGGCAATTTGGGGTCTTTTGTGTCTCCATACAAATTTTTAAGATTTTTTGTTCTAGTTCTGTAAAAAACGCCATTGGTAATTTGATAGGGATTGCATTGAATCTGTAGCTTGCTTTGGGTAGTATAGTCATTTTCACAGTATTGATTCTTCCAATCCAAGAACATGATATATCTCTCCATCTGTTTGTGTCATCTTTAATTTCTTTCATCAGTGTCTTATAGTTTTCTGCATACAGGTCTTTTACCTCCTTAGGTAGGTTTATTCCTATGTTTTTTATTCTTTTTGTTGCAATGATGAATGGGACTGTTTCCTTAATTTCTCTTTCTGATCTTTCGCTGTTAGTGTGTAAGAATGCAAGAGATTTCTGTGCATTAATTTTGTATCCTGCTACTTTACCAAATTCATTAATTAGCTCTAGTAGTTTTCTGGTGGCATCTTTACGATTCTCTACGTATAGTATCATGTCATCTGCAAACAGTGACAGTTTTACTACCACTTTTCCAATTTGTATTGCTTTTATTTCTTTTTCTTCTCTGATTGCTGTGGCTAGGACTTCCAAAACTATGTTGAATAAAGGTGGCAAGAGTGGACATCCTTGTCTCATTCCTGATCTTAGAGGAAATGCTTTCAGTTTTTCACCATTGAGAATGATGTTTGCTGTGGGTTAGTCGTATATGGCCTTTATTATGTTGAGGTAGGTTCCCACTACGCCCACTTTCTGGAGGGTTTTTATCATATACGGGTGATGAATTCTGTCAAAAGCTTTTTCTTCAGCTAATGAGATGATCATATGATTTTTATTCTTCAATTTGTTAATATGGTATATCATACTAATTGATTTGCATATATTGAAGAATACTTGCATACCTGAGATAAATCCCACTTGATTATGGTGTATGATCCTTTTAATGTGCTGTTGGATTCTGTTTGCTAGTATTTTGCTGAGAATTTTTGCGTCTATGTTCATCACTGATATTGGTATGTAATTTTTTTGTGTGTGTGTGGTGTCCTTGTCTGGTTTCGGTATCAGGTTGATGGTGGCCTCGTAGAATGAGTTTGGGAGTGTTCCTTCCTCTGCAATTTTTTGGAAGAGTTTGTGAAGGATGGATATTAACTCTTCTCGCTGTTTGATAGAATTCACCTGTGAAACCATATGGTCCTGGACTTTTCTTTGTTGGAAGATTTTTAATTCACAGTTTCAATTTCATTATTTGTGATTGGTCTGTTCATATTTTCTCTTTCTTTCTGGTTCAGTCTTGGAAGGTTATACCTTTCTAAGAACTTCTCCATTTCTTCCAGGTTCTCCATTTTATTGGCACAGAGTTGCTTGTTGTAGTCTCTTATGATGCTTTGTATTTCTATGGTGTCTGTTGTAACTTCTTTTTCACTTCTAATTTCATTGATTTGAATCCTCTCCTTTTGCTTGATGAGTCTGGCTAAAGGTTTATCAATTTTGTTTATTTTCTCAAAGAACCAGCTTTTAGTTTTATTGATCTTTGCTACTGTTTTCTTTGTTTCTATTTCATTTATTTCTGCTCTGATCTTTATGATTTCTTTCCTTCTGCTAACTTTGGGGGTTTTTTTTTTGTTCTTTCTCTAATTGCTTTAGGTGCAAGGTTATGTTGTTTATTTGAGATTTTTCTTGTTTCTTGAGGTAGGATTGTATTGCTATAAACTTCCCTCTTAGAACTGCTTTTGCTGCATCCCATAGGTTTTGGATCATCCTGTTTTCATTGTCATTTGTCTCTAGGAATTTTTTGACTTCCTCTTTTATTTTTTCAGTGGTTATTTAGTAACATATTTGGTTATTTAGTAACATATTGTTTATCCTCCATGTGTTTGTGATTTTTATGTTTCTTCCCCTACAATTGATTTCTAATCACATAGCGTTGTGGTCAGAAAAGATGCTTGATATGATTCCAATTTTCTTAAATTTACTGAGGCTTGATTTGTGACCCAAGATGTGATCTATCCTGGAGAATGTTCCATGTGCACTTGAGAAGAAAGTGTGATCTGCTGTTTTGGGATGGTATATCCTATAAATATCAATTAAATCTATCTGGTCTATAGCGCCATTTAAAGCTTGTGTTTCCTTATTTTCTGTCTGGATGATCTGTCCATTGGTGTAAGTGAGGTTTGAAAGTCCCCCACTATTACTGTGTTACTGTCGATTTCCTCATTTATAGCTGTTAGCATTTGCCTTATGTATTGAGGTGCTCCTATGTTGGGTGCATATATATTCATAATTGTTATATTTTCTTCTTGGATTGATCCCTTGATCGTTAGATGGTGTCCATCCTTCCTTGTCTCTTGTAACATTTTTTAAAGTCTATTTTACCTGATATGAGTATTGCTATTCCAGCTTTTGATTTCCATTTGCATGGAATATCTTTTTCCATCCCCTCACTTCCAGTCTGTATGTGTTCCAAGGTCTGAAGTGGGTCTCTTGTAGACAGCATATATATGGGTCTTGTTTTTGTATCCATTCAGTGACCCTGTGTCTTTTGGATGGAGCATTTAATCCATTCACATTTAAGGTAACTATCAATATGTATGTTCCTATTACCATTTTCTTAATTTTTTGGGGTTTGTTTTTGTAGGTCCTTTTCTTGTTTCTCCCACTTAGAGTAGTTCCTTTCAGATTTGTGGCAGAGCTGGTTTGGTGGTGCTGAATTCTCTTAGCTTTTGCTTGTCTGTAAAGCTTTTGATTTCTCCATCGAATATGAATGAGATCCTTGCTGGGTAGAGTAATACTGGTTGTAGGTTCTTCCCTTTCACTGCTTTAAATATATTGTGCCACTCCCTTCTGGCTTGTAGAGTTTCTGCTGAGAAATCAGCTGTTAACCTTACGGGAGTTCCCTTGTATGTTATTCGTCATCTTCCCCTTGTTGCTTTTAATAATTTGTCCTTGTCTTTACTATTTGTCAATTTGATTACTATGTGTCTCGGCGTGTTGCTCCTTGGGTTGATCCTGCCTTGGACTCTCTGTGCTTCCTGGACTTGGGTGGCTATTTCCTTTCCCATGCTAGGGAAGTTTTCAACTATAATCTTTGCAAATATTTTCTCAGGTCCCTTCTCTCTCTCTTCTCCTTCTGGGACCTCTATAATGTGAATGTTGGTGCATTTAATGCTGTCCCAGAGGTCTCTTAAGCTGTCTTCATTTCTTTTAATTCTTTTTTCTGTTCCGTGGCAGTGAATTCCACCACTCTGTCTTCAGGTCACTTATCCATTCTTCTGCCTCAGTTATTCTGCTATTGATTCCTTCTAGTGTATTTTTCATTTCAGTTATTGTATGTTCATCTGTTTGTTTGTTCTTTAATTCTTCTAGGTCTTTGTTAAACATTTCTTGCATCTTCTCGATCATTGCTTCCATTCTATTTGTGAGGTCCTGGATCATCTTCAGTGTCATTATTCTGAATTCTTTTTCTGGAACGTTGTCTATCTCCACTTCATTTAGTTGTTTTTCTGGGGTTTTATCTTGTTCCTTCATCTGGTACATCTGCCTTTTCTTTATGTCTACCTTTCTGTGAATGCGGTTTTTGTTCCACAGGCTGCAGGATTGTAGTTCTTCCTGCTTCTGCTGTCTGTCCTCTGGCGGATGAGGCTATCTAAGAGGCTTGTGCAAGCTTCCTGATGGGAGGAACTGCTGGTAGGTAGAGCTGACCGTTGCTCTGGTGGGCAGAGCTCAGTAGAACTTTAACCCATTTGTCTGAAGATGGGTGGGGCTGAGTTCCCTCCCTGTTGGTTGTTTGGTCTGAGGCGACCAAGCATTAGAGCCTACAGGCTCTCTGGTGGGGCTAATGGCGACTCCAGGAGGGCCCACACCAAGAAGTACTTCCCAGAACTTCTGCTGCCAGTGTCCTTGTCCCCGTGGTGGGCCAAAGCCACCTCCCACCTCTGCAGGAGACCCTCCAACACTATCAGGTAGTTCTGGTTCAGTCTCCTATGGGGTCACTGCTCCTTCCCCCGGGTCCTGATGCACACACTACTTTGTGTGTGCCCTCCAAGAGTGGGGTCTGTTTTGCCCAGTCCTGTCAAAGTCCTGCATTCAAATCCCTCCAGCCTTCAAAGTCTGAATCTCTGGGAATTCCTCCTCCCATTGCCAGACCCCCAGTTTGGGAATCCTGGGCTGGGGCTCAGAACCCTTACTCCAGTGGGTGGACTTCTGTGGTATAATTGTTCTTCAGTTTCTGTGTCACCCACCTAGCGGTTATGGGATTTGATTTTATTGTGATTGCACCCCTCCTACAATCTCATTGTGGCTTCTCCTTTGTCTTTGGATGTGGGGTATGTTTTTTGGTGAGTTCCATTGTCTTCCTGTTGATGACTGTTATAAAGGGGCATTTTCAACAGTTGTTTGTTTCCCTCCTCTTACAGGAGTTTTATTCTTATAAATAACAAAGCTGATGTACATTTAAGCTTCATTGCCTAAATACATTCTCTAAATCTCCTTATAAGTAGTTAGAACAAATTGTAAAATTAAGAATACATGTAAACAAAGGGAAACCCCATGCTGTTTCATAGCAAAGGCCCTTGATTTTAGCTTCTGGAACTGTAGGCCTTGTTAGTTCCTGGAACAGTTTGCCACA